>NW_024704745.1:60668939-61227444 GCF_018977255.1 Callorhinchus milii
TAAGTGCGGTCGAAAAGGAAGGTTTACAGGTGGGACTTAAAAAAGGGGAGAGAGGGTGCAAGGCGGAGGGATTGAGGGAGAGTGTCCATAGTTTTGGGGCGTAGTGACTGAAAGCGAGCCTCCAGTGGTGGGGCGGAGATTGCGAGAGACAAGCTGAGTTTGGTCCGGGTCAGTATGGGGGCAGCAGAGTTCTGAATTCACTGGATTTTTTGAATAGTGGAGCTGGGGAGACCTGCGAGGAGTACGTTTGAATAATCCAGGTGGGAGGTGACAAACGCATGCACGAGGGTTTTGGCTGCATTTGGGGTAAGGTATGGTCGGAGGCGGGCAATGTGGCAGAGATGGAGGAAGGCGGTCCTGGTCAGGGCCCGGATGCGGGGAGGAAGGACAGCTGGGGGTTGAACCGGATGTCTCGATTGAGCACTGGTTCAGTGAGTCTGAGGGAGAGCCCAGGGAAGTTGAGGCGTTCAAATCCACAGGAGTGAAGACGTTGACGGGAGCCAAAGAGTATGGCTTCTGTCTTGTCTACATTCACCTACAGGAAGTTTGCACTCACCCAGGCCCTCATGTCTGCCAGACAGGCTGATAGAACATCGGCGGACCTGGAGTCGATGCTGGAGGAGACAAAGTAGATTTGTGTGTCATCCGCATACATGTGGAAGTTTACTCCATGTCTGCAGATGACATCGTCAAGAGGGAGCATAAAGGTGAGGAAAAGAAGGCGGCCAAGGATGGAGCCCTGGGTACCCTGCAGGTGACTGTGCGGGGGCAGGAGGAGAAACCATTTGCCGAGATGAAGTTAGTTAAGTAGGACTCGAACCGTGCGGTCCCAATAAGGTGGATGAGAGAGGAGAGGCAGTGGAGGAGGATGGCGTGGTTGACTTTATCAAAGAGATCCAGGAGGATGAGGAGGCAGTGGGAGCCCTGGTCACAGATACAGAGAACTTTGTTTGTGACTTTGACAAGTGCTGTCTCTGTGCTGTGGGCAGGGCGAATACCAGACTGCAGGGCCTCAAGGAAGGGTAGGTTGGAAATGGGATGGTAGTAAGAGATATTGAAGGGATCGAGGGTCTTTTTTTTGAGGAGGGGGGTGATGACAGCAGTTTTCAGATGGAGTGGAACACCCCTCCTAAACAATTACCAAATTTTAGAGTAAAATCCTATTTAGAGTAAAATCACTTTGAGACATTTAGACGACAAGGTAAGGCACTGTATCAAATGCAAGGAATGTTATAACTATCCAGTGGAAGAGACTTCAAAGCAATCTATTTCTGGTATTATATCTATTTACTGAGCTCTCTACCTCAGAGATGCCAGATTCTCCTCCTTGCTTGTATACACAAGAGATTGGTGGGAATCTCTATTATGGTAGTATTCCTCTGGTGAGAATCTTTGTTATATTTCAAAATTACATTACTTTGTGCATGTAGCATATTAGCACACTGACTTACATTGCCATCAGAACATTTTTCTAATCATCTGAAGAAACCTTATTTATATGGACATTTTAATAGATACAATGACAAATCTTGATTTTTTTTATTTACAGCTGAGAATTACTTTGAGTTTTGTTGCCATCTGCTTCGAGGGATTTTGGACCCAGAGGAACCGCCTACTTATGAATATTTACGATTTGTTGGGAATTTTCAGTCTTATGACAATGGTAAGTGTTTCTATTTGTAGATTGCTATGTAAAGAGAGCAATGCTTGAGATTTGTATTCATCTGCAAAAGTGTCCACTGGGTCTATTGGCATCATTGGTAATCTAATGTGGAGTTCCGTAGTGAAGAATCTGGGTTTGTTTCCCAGATGGGGCGAAACCTTAGGCAAGTTTCTTTACTCCACACACCTCTGTTTACCTAGTAGTATGTAGGAACCTGGTTGTTAGTCGATTGGCAGATCGCTTACTGGGGATAATAATCCTTCCAAAAAAAAGGCTCCAGTGTGAAAAATGGCTGGTAAACAAAATGTGAGGGCTTGGGGAGATAGCCTGCAGCTCAGGTACAAACCCTTGACTGTCCAGCGCCTTGGGACATGCTCCCGATGTAAAAGGCACTGTATGATCTAGTGAGTTAATGGATAGAGCACCATTTCCCCTTTGGTTATTTTTTCAAGCCAACATTCATTCTGAGATTGTGTGCTATTCACCAACTCATATGTTTCTGCCAGTGTTCTGAGACTGGCCATTTGTGAGGTTCCACTGGCTCCCAATCACAATTTCAAGATCCTCTCACATGTTTTCAAATCACTTCATTCCCTCACACCTCCCTACCTATCCCACCTGCTTACCCCCTACTCCACCACCTGTTACCTCCACTCAGCTGGCTCCAGCCTTCTATTTGTCCCTTGAGCCCTCTGCTCCACCATCGGTGGCCGGGGCTTCAGTCACTACTTCCCGAAACTCTGGAACTCTCTCCCTCATTCCCTCCACCTTGCCCCCTCCCTCCCCACCTTCAAATCCCACCTAAAGATTTTTCCTTTTGATCGTGCTTATGGTCACCTCCCCCCTCCCTCTGGCTTGTTCAGACTCCGCCATCGTGAAGCTCTCCAGGATGGTATCCTCCATAAAGGGCACTATATAAATAAATGCAAGCTTTTGTTGGTGAGGTGTGTGAAACCAGCCTGGAGAAACTAGATCTACCTTTGTCCTTATGGCAAAACAACTATCCAACAGCTAGGACCAGAAAACTGTTATCCCTGGGTGATGCTGGGTTATGTTTTTGCAATGTTGTGCATGCCCGTGTGGGTATAGTGCAGAGACTTTATTTAAGTGCAACACGTTTAATTATTAATACTTTCTTAGAAATGATTGTATGTCATCTCAGCAGATGGAAACGTGGGCGTATTTGAGCAAGGATTTTTTTTACACAGATGGACTTTATTCTTTATTATCTTAAATAAGCTCGACCTATAAATTAAAGTTCGCCAAAAGTAGCTTTGTGCCAGAAAAGGCGTCTCCCTGTTTTATTGGACTGTTGGAGTCTGTTTGTCTGGAATATCTGCTTGAACAGATTTGCAGAAATATCTGGAGAGGTTCCAAATAGGTCAGCATGTTCCAAATAGGTCAACGTCATTGGAAGTTCTCTTGAAATGTCTCTTTGGAAACTCAGCATACAGAGGCAATACTGACACTGAGAAGTGAACGTGCAAATGCCAAGAAGGAAAGTTGTTATGGCTGACTTTTTCTTTAGAAAAAAAAGTATTTAATTCCTTATTTCCTTTGAAGCATACACGTGCATTTCTATTAAGCAGTTGACTTTGAAAACCTACTACCAGTGCCTCATTGTTTTGGTGGTATTTTTGATACTTATAAATCCAAACAGAATCATAGAATCTTACAGGACAGAAGGAGGCCATTTGGCTCATGGTGCCTGTGCCGGCTCTTTGATATACAACTATTCCTACTCCCCGTTCTTACCCCATAGCCCTGCAATTTTTTCCTTGTAGGAAAATGCATCAAAATCTATTCCTTTTGAATTGACAAAACTCCCAAAATGTGTGCTTGTTTTATTAAGAGAACCTATCAACCCGTGAAGGAATGCAGCAAAGCTTAGCATGCAAAAAAAGGCGTATTTTTACAGATTTTAAACAGTGCATTATTAACTGTTGTTCTAATGAATCATACTTACCTCTTGTTGGGAAAAGTTCCATTCAATGTTAGGCATAGCACCATTGGCGATGCACGAGGAATTTCATCAAAGGCGGACATTGGTTTAAGTGATGCATACACAAAATGCTGAATGTCTTACCTTTGCATTTTTAAAACAAAACTTGAAGAGAGCCATGGATTACAAAATAGTCCATTTTGAAATCCTATATAGTGGAGATCACTGTAATGCAATGGTTGTCATCCATACACTCTCTGCATTATACATCAAAACAAAAAGTGAAGTTGGCAGTGACCTAATGATATGGAGTTGCCTGTTTTAGTGCAAAAACTGCCTGGTGTGCAGGCTTGTCAGGAACCTTGGTGTTCTCTTCGACCCTGAGCTGTCCTTTCTCCCTCATATCCGCACCACAACTGGCACCGCCTTCCATCACCTCCGGAACATCGCCAGACTACGGCCCTACCTCACCCCTCACACTGCTGAAACCCTGGTCCACGCCTTTATCACCTCAACGCTGGACTATGGGAACTCTCTCCTCGCCGGCCTTCCGGCACCTCCCTCCACAAGCTACAGGTCATTCAGAACTCTGCAGCTCGTGTACTGTCCCGCACCAGGCATCGCGACCACATCACTCCCACCCTCGCTCGCCTCCACTGGCTCCCCATCCCCCAGAGGATCGATTTCAAGATCCTCATCCTCACCTACAAGGCCATTCACGGCCTTGCTCCCTCCTACCTCTCCGACCTACTATCCCCCTACCTACCCGTACCCTCCGTTCCTCTGGCTCCGGTCTGCTCCACATCCCCCGCCCCAACCGCCCTACCATCAGTGGCCGGGCCTTCAGCCTCCCAGCCCCTAGACTCTGGAACTCCATCCCCCAGTGCCTTCGCCGCCTCCTCCCTTTCCTCCTTCAAGGCCGGTTTCAAGACCTTTCTCCTTGACTGTGCCTTCAGCTCTCCTCTCGACTCTCTACCCCCTCCTCGCTCCCTCCCTTCCCTCCCCTCACCCTGACCATTTCCCCCCTGCTCAGGTCCTGACCCAACTGTACAGCGCCTTGGGACGTCCTCCCGACATGAAAGGCGCTCTATAAATGGAATCTTGTTGTTGTTGTTGTTGTGCGAATCTGCAGACAGTGTGGTTCACACCGACAACAAATTATAACCAAATGCATGTTATAAAAAAGTGCATTATAATAGAAGTGCAATATAATAAGATACATCTCATCTAAATATTACTAAGGAAATGATTATAAAATATGAGCAATGTTGAGATAATGACTAATGAAATATGTTTTTTAAATAAAGGTTTGTAGAGGACTTATTTTGCATTATGTATAACATTTCCAGGTTCACCAATGAACTAAGCATCTCAGGCTATTTCATCCTGTTGTTGGGGTTTACCTAACCGAAATATGACTATTTTCTCAATCTTAGAAAATCAAATCTACTTTTGGTTTTCTGCATCCTTTGTATATTGCATCCTTTGCATCCTTTGTATATTGACGAAATGAAAAAAGGTCGCAAAGTTGTAACTTTACTTGGCGAACTATGACTGAGAGGACAAAAATAACAAACTCTTGTGGAGTATTCTACATATTTCTACTTAGAATGCAGAGAATTATTGTGCATAACAATCTTCTATCCGTGTTTCATGTTACAAACAAAATTTGGTCACTCAATTCCACGACTGTGGGACACTGCTGTGCACAATAGGCTGCTGGGTTTTACCCACAAAATATACTGTCAATTCACTTTAAAGTATCTTGTGTGAAGTGCTTTGAGACATCTAGAAGACATGAAAAGTGCTATGTTAAATGCAAGGATTATTATTATTACATTTTCTGAATAACTGCGTATATGTCAAAAATAAAAAGCTTTAGTAAATAAGGCAACAACTGGTTGAGGTAGCAGGAATAATTGGAACATCTCAATGCTTTCAATCTAAGTCTCTCCACCTCAGCTTGATACTACTTTGAAATTATGGAAACCTGAATGAAATGGTTTTATACTATATACAATACAGATTTACAATTTCAAGCACCTTTTACATCAAGGAGAAATCCCAACAAGCTTAACAGAACTTGCTAGGACCCAAGTGGGGAATGGGAAACGAAGGGGGTGGGGAGAGGAACGATGACCCAAAGCACGGTTAAAAAAGTAGCTCTTGAGACGGACCTTGGTCGGGAAGGGAGGGAAGGAAGGAGAGGGCTGTTGGGAGGGAGGGAGTTAGAGGGTTTCTGGGATGGAGTTCCAGAGAGTGGGGCAAAAGGGATGCCAACCGGCCTGTGGATGGTAATAATAATAATAATCCTTGAATTTAATGGAGCACCTTATCATGTCTTCGAGATGTCTCAAAGCGCCTCACAGAATATATAGTAAAATGAATTCACTGTATATTTTGTGGGCAAAACATAGCAACCAATTATGCACAGCAGTCCCACAAACAGTCATGGATTGAGTGACCAATTTATTATTATTTATTTTTTTGGAGGAATTATTACTCCCGGAAAAGCGGTCTGCTAATCGACTAGCAAATGGGTTCCTACTCGCTGCTAGAAAATCAGAGGCATGTGGAGTAAGGAAACTTGCCCAACGTTTCACCCTACCAGGAATTGAACTCAGGTCTCTCGCGTGCGAGGCAAGTGCACTAACCACTGAGCTGCAGGACTCCAATGGTAGGGGAGATAGGGCAGGAGAAATGAAGCATTCTGGTGCTCACTGGGCAAATGGAGCAGCCTGGTCAGTAGGATTTGAGGAGGTTGCAGAGGTAGGGTGGGCCAAAACCATGAAGGGATTTGGAGCAGAGAACGAGCATCTTGAACTCGATCTGCTGGAGGATGGGGAGCCAATGGGGCCAAACAAGAATGGGGCTGATAGGCTTACTGAGCCTGGTGCAGGAAAGGACACAGGCTGCAGAGTTCTGGATAGTATATATGCTATATGCTGGCTGGGGGCAAAGAAAGGTAGTATGTCTTATCGATTCATATATTCTGATGTATGTAAATCAAACCTTTTTTATTTACAGTCTAATTTTATTGTAAGAGCTGCATAAAATAATTTGTTAAGTTTACATCCTGACTGTTCCTGGAGTGTATTTACAAGGGAATAAATCAGGAATTTAATACTAAATATAAATCAAACATTTATATTTGATCATATATATATTTATATTTGAAAATGCCTCTCAACTGCTAAATATAATTTCATGAAACATAAAATTGGGAAAAAATTGCCAGCATATCCTATGAATAGTGTGATGAACAATCTGAGGTTTACAAGTTTGTGAAGTTTATATTTGCTGTTTTCCATTGGCAGTATTAAACTGTAATTAGCTTTTGTTTTCCTGGGTAAACTCACTTCAACATCCAATATTCCAGTTTATTTAATCTTATTAATACAGTTCATCACAGACTAAAATGAAATATTAAAAAACAATTCAAATAAATCAAAACCCCAGGAGTTTTTATAATATTAAAAAAGGTCCTAAATGATTGATGATGGTTACATTGATTTAGTGATCAGTTGCAAAGAATTTTATTCATTCTTGTCAAATGTTGTAGAAAAAATTGTGATCTTAACCATTCTAGTCTTGTGTTTAAAGGGAGTTGGATGAAATAAATAATGAATGAAGTGTGGGTGCTTGCCTATAAAATACTGGGAATTGAATATGCGATAGAGAGTCTCAAGTTGAGCCTTTCAAGTAATCTACTGTCATCATTTCTTGAGTACAGTAAAGACTGAATCTATTGTTACTATCTGGGCAGTTTCAGCTACCGTTTGACTCATTCTGTTTTGAACCTTTCAGTAAGGTTTAAAATATATTGCTCGGATTTGAAATAGTTTACCAATGCTGCTGATATACTGAATAGTAGTCGTGGTGGGAGGGTGGTTGGGTGATTTGGTGACACTGAGTCATAATTTACAGCATGGTGTGATTGGGTAATTTCAATGTATCTTAAAAATTCTCAACCAGGTTTGAGTAGTCAGGGAGTCAATCAAAATGCTGTGTTTCCAAACACTGTGATTGTTTTTCTTCCCTTTCCTACTTTTACTTTCTCCCAGCCATAACGTTTCTGCTAAGTTCAATTAAATGATTCTCAGTAAAGTAATCCACATTCTGCAATTATTACTACACTTTGCTAGGACCGTGAGATATGAATGCACCTTGTTCTTCTGATTTCAGTGCCTAGTTCGTCTTGTAATGGCTTCGAAGGTGCTGTCCAAAGGACATTTCAATCAGCACTAAATGAACAGATGTGTTTTGTAGCTACTGTTCGGCTAGCAACACCTCAGTTTATAAAGGTAGATGCAATATTCAGTTTGAATTTATGTTACAACTCTTTAAGCATTCAGATTTTTTTTCATCTTGTGTTGATCTTTTTGAATGGTAATCAGGGAACGCGGTGTCAGAGCAGAGGAACTGGTTTCAATGCTACTCAAGCATGGGCCATAGACTTGACCAAGGTGCAGCATGAATGATCATTAAAAACTATATACAGGGGACCTCGCTAACATGATTGGGTGGCTCCATGTCTCATTGATTGTGTTATAAGCAAAATGGTGAAAAAATGGCTGGTTTCTAGGCCATCGGGTTGTTCCTGGCATCATGCACGAGCATCAAATGTAGGCAACATGGAATAAGTGATGTTACCTTTCCTGTGCATAACAGACTGTGTGCAATGCAAATCAGCCAACTTTTGGCACACAAAACCATCAAAACCCAGCAGTAGAAGCTGGGTATGCAATCTTCCAGTTTGTGTGTGATCCACAGGAAACCCGCACTCTAAGATAGGCGACTAAGTGCAGTCAAAGAAGACTAAGTACTTCAAGTGCAATCTGAAAATGGGCAAAGAGGAGCAAGGCAGAGGGATTGAAGCAGAGAGTTTCAGGGTTTGGGGGCGTGATGGTTGAATGCACGACCATCAATGGTGGAGTAGAGAGAACGAGAGAGGTGCAGAAGGCCAGAGCCAGATGAGCGAAATGTAACAATCATATTTAATAGCAGTACGATCGTCACATGCAGAGTTTAAAAAAAACATTATTTGTATTGCTGCATATTCGTTTCTACAAACCAAGCTCAGGGGAATACAATGTTAAACTGTAAGCCACATGGGTGCGATAACTGTATCAAGCTCCACCACTGTTAAGTTCTCCGAAACGTTACCCCGCATAAAGAGCACTATATAAATGCAAGTTATTAGTATATGAAAAATAATTAACTTTATAATAGATTTTTATATTTTTAAAGTTTCATATTTAGTGTGAATTTTGTACTTTAGCTATTAAAATATAGAATTAAAAGGTAGCCTATGGTAAAATACTGCCACTTTTAGTGTTCATACAGTGATGTATTTACAGTGATTTATTTTACACAGGATATGTGCATAATTGAAGAACCTTTAGAAGAATTTACTTCAAGACATAGCTTGGAGTGGAAATTTTTATTTCTGGATCACAGGTCAGTGAGATCTTTTTTTTAAAAAAAGAAATGTAATATTTAGAACTAACCAATGTACTATTGGACAAACCGGGTCTGGCAAAACAGTCTGGAAACTATTTGTTCTTGTTGAACTCATTCAAGGAAAAATAACATTCAATTATATTATTTGCATGGGCACATTTTCTTTTCTTTGTATATTTACATATTGCTGAATATCTAATCCAAATATTAAGTCCACGTATGTTGCAGCCTAATTTCAGTGGGTCAGTAGGAAGTTGGATGGTTTTTGTTAGATATATTTTCTGCCCAACCATCACTTTCTCAGTGCCTCCAATGCAGGTTCAGCATTGTGGAAAACATTTCTATTAAATGAGGGCCAAACAAACATAGGAAACTCAGTTCATAGAAAGCTGATGGTAACTGATGGTGCAAGAACAATGGTGTATAACCTGGAGGCCAAATTATATTTCTCATGCATAATGTAAATAGTACATCTTGTAGCTCAGTGGTTAGAGCGCTCGCCTCGCAAGCAAGTGACTTGGGTTCGATTCCTGGCAGAGCAAAATGTTGGGGAAGTTTCTTTGCCCCACACGCCTCTGTTTACCTAGCAGTAAGTAGGAACCCGGTTGTTAGTCCAATGGGGGATCGCTTTCCTGGGGATAATAATCCTTCCAAAAATAACAATAATAATTTGGTCACTCAATCCACGACTGTTTGTGGGACATTGCTGTGCGCAATTGGCTGCCACATTTCACCCTCAAATATACAGTAAATTCACTTTACAGTATATTCTGTGAAGCGCTTTGAGACGTCTAGAAGATGTGAAAAGCGCTATATCAAATGCAAGGATTATTATTAGAAAAAAAAGTGTTATTGGCAATTTTCTTCCTCTCTGTTAATGTAGTGCACAGATGGTCAGTAATGAGTTCCAGACATATGCAATAAGGTTCATTTTTGTCATCCGTTCAGTCAATTCACCCAAGAAAAGAAAATGTAAAAGTACCGCTACATCCATTTTTGGCTTTTGTGCTTTATTCACATATTACTACCAGAAGAAACAATTGCAATACAGTTCCAAGTGTACAAGCACAAACTATCCTTAATTTAGCATTTAATTTGCAGTCATAGTCAGAGCAGCTACCGTGTGTGTACCTGCTGTACAAATAAAAAGCTTACATTAATTTAGTAGGGACACTCCAAGTTGGAACACCCTAATTGGTTACTTTAGAGGAAGCATTTCACAGTGATATACCTGACCTGGAAGCATTTGATGCACAGCATGTCAAGAATGAGAAAGTGTTCAATTTCCCAGCATTAACATTCTTCTACTTGATGTCAGAAAATGCACTGTTGTATGAGATATTTATTTTTAAAAAAAATTTTGTGTCTATAATTCGGAATTAAAGTTCTGGCAATTGATTTTGTATTGTATACAGATTGAAAAAATATCCCAAATGGCTTAATTGGTTGAGGATTTGGGACTAGAAGGTTCGGGTTTTTGTATCCCATGGATCCACTCAGCCCATCACCTTTTTGAGGTCAATAAAATGACTTTCTTGTCTAAAATGTGTCATTGGGATGTGGAGGTAAATTGGCCTTTTAACAGTGGTGAACTGGCAACTAACAGAGCCAGACAGGTTCATTGTAGTTCAAGGCAGACTTGGAAGTGTAAATGTATATTCAAACCTGTCAGTGTCCTAATAGGATGATTTTACTTGGATAACTAAAATCTGACCAATGGAAATCTTGTGATTTACTTCAGGTGCACCAGTTTCCATGCATTAACATAATAAACTTCCAGTTATCATCAGAATTCACTCCTGTTACAAAGACTGTTTAGATTTCAGTGTTATCATCCAGACTATGCCTTGGATTACACAGAATTATTTGATTGGTTGAGCAGACATTAAGTTGTGGGAAGTATGACTTGCCCATCAGTACCCCATTACAAATCAGAATTTTTTGCTACTAGTAAATGCCAGAATTAAATGCTTAAAACATTTACAGATTGTTGCTGCCATACCTTACTGACTTGTTACCTAATATTAAAAAAAGACTGAAAGTGATTTTGTATTGGTGCTGCATTTTAAATGACAATATAATAATAATATATGTAAATAATCCTTGCAGTTGATATAGCGCCGTATAACGTCGTTGAGATATCTCAAAGTGCTTTGTTCTGTCAGTCTGCACATACAGGATATCTGTTTTTGTACTCCTGTCCTGCTTAGCCCTTTCTGACACAGCAGCCTTGAGATGCTGCAGAGCTGCTCTGTTTGAACTATCCGGCAATCACTGCCAACAAAAACATGGAATGGCTTCAAACGCTTTGAATATTGGGTTTTGACTTTTTTTCAACAGGCTTTTTAAACAAAAATGTACGTGTGAGTGTCAGAAGAGACCTGTGCACATTTTCCTTAACCTTGTAAATTCATCTACATACCTGCAATGCTCATAGAAATACCTGAGATTGTGCTTTGTGGAAATTTTTACCAGATCCAATTCCGAGTTGTCGTATAATGAACCCTGTTGTTTACAAGTCCAGTTGAAAGTAACCTCAATTCTCCTCACCCCTTTTACTTGCAGGTGCACCCTACTGTTAATTGCTATTTGTAATCACACACTTTTTCTAACCACAGGGCTCCACCAATCATAGGTTACTTGCCTTTTGAAGTCCTGGGCACTTCTGGTTATGATTATTACCACGTGGATGACCTGGATCAGCTTGCAAGGTGCCACGAACAGTGTACGTATCATAGAGAAATATAATGGACTCTAAGACAGGGGCGGATCTAGGGTCGAAGGATGGGGGAGG
Source organism: Callorhinchus milii (assembly GCF_018977255.1). Lineage (NCBI taxonomy): Eukaryota > Metazoa > Chordata > Chondrichthyes > Chimaeriformes > Callorhinchidae > Callorhinchus > Callorhinchus milii. The sequence goes on from NW_024704745.1 coordinate 60,680,802, forward strand.
TCAAGGATTTAGCAAACTTGATTCTATCCCTTTGCCAGACTCAATCAGTCAATGCCGTGGGCAATGCCTAGCCTTTGATTAGCATTTGATTAGCATTAACTAGTCATTCAGCTAGTCAATAAAGGAATGAAAACAATAACCCAATTGTGAAAAAGTACAGGTACGTGAGTCAGATATTGCCAACTTTGGCCAATCTCGAAGCGATTGAGTGGAATCATTAACCTCCCTGACCCCCACTGGCTCCACCACTGCTCTAAAACACTTTGATGATTCCAATTATTTAGGGCAAATCAGTCAGTAATGCAGGTAAAATCTGTAACCTTAAAAACAGTACACTTTTAAAACTACAAAAGCAATCAAAGAATTGTTTGCATTTGTGTTCCATATGTTGGACACAATACGGTGCAATTTACATTTATATAGCAACTTTCATGTCAAAAGTGCTTAACAATGCTGGTTGGGTGCTGGAGGTGGGAGCTAGAGGATGGGAACAGATGAAGTCTGCAATTTGTTGTAAGATTTGAAATTTCCAAAGATCTGGAAATACAGACCAATTTGAATAGATTTACCTTATGCTTACTTTTCGCTGCTCTACATTGTAAAATATACAATATTTAAGAACATAAGAAATTGCGAGGCGAAAGAAGACCAAGGTCCACCTAGTTTGCCTTCCACCATCCTGGCAGTCGTTTGACATGTCATGTCCCAAACTATACACTGTATCCCAAGATATTATTTTCTAGCAGAAATCTGTCTAACTTGCTCTTGAAACAAACATTTTCTGCTTCCATTGTCTCCATAGGGAGCCTGTTCCATAGGTTTACTGCTTGGTCACTGAAGTAGTGTTTCTGAAGATTTGTTCTGAATTTACCCCCTTCAATCACAGGCCATGTCCTCTGGTTCTACTGTTCAGTACAAGATAAAACAGCTAACAGATAAAATGGTCTACATTATTTTAAAAGACTTAAAGGCTGAGAAAAGGTCAGAAAGCCAAAGAATGCCTCAAAACAGCTTTTGGAGATGTTTGTAATTGTTGAGGGTTTTAAAAAGCAAATTTATTACCAATTTGTGTATTTCTGGCACAAACAGAAGTCACAAATACAATACAACTTACATTCATATAGAACTTTTCACATTGAGAGAACATGAAAAAAAAGTACACTGCTGGGTGAACACCTGAGCCAGGTGGTGGGAGCTTAAGAGGGTGAGGAGGGGAAAGATGCCTGAAAGGGTGGTCAAAGAGGATGTTTTGAGACCTTAAAAGTGGGGCGGGAGAGGGTGAGTTGAAAAGACTCCAGAATGGAGTTCCAGAGAATGGGAGCAGAATTACTGAAAGCCCACTTACCAGCAGTGCGGCAGATAGCGTGGGCGACGTGAAACAAACAGCATGAAGCAAATGAGATACTGCAGTGCATATTGTCTAATATTGCCTGCAATATTCACAATAAATCCATCTTAATCCATAAATGCCACCGATGAGATAATTCACTTTGAAAGCGCTTACTGGCCTAGTCTGTCAATGGGAAAACTCATTGGATGCTTAAAGATTCTGAGTCACTTTACAAATATCATCAAAGTTTGATTTGGTCATTTTACTGACATGACCAAATTAAATTGCAATGAAGAAGCAGCTTTTGGAGTCAGATTACTAAAATGTGGGCACCAGCTCAGAAATGAAGGTTAGGTCTAACCAGGGACAGGAAGATGTCAATTTGATTCTAAACACAAACTAAGTAAATCAGAATTAGACAGCGTAAGGAAGAAATAATATGAAATCAAAGTTGACATAGTGGAAATAAAAGGGAAACTAGGAAAGGCTAAAGAAATGCAATGTCAGCTTTTATTAAAATATTTTTGTAATATATTACAGTAATATTTTTTGTTTCTTGAAATTTTAAGCATGTGTTATTTTTTCATTGCTAGGCTAAATTCTTCCAGCGACCCAAAGTGAGGTTTGTTAAGTGATTGTGTTGAATTATAAAACTGTGTCTTCTATTTGCATACATTTTTTATGAAAACATGATGGATGCTTTTTCATTTCTACAGTAATGCAGTTTGGTAAAGGAAAGTCCTGCTGTTACCGGTTCCTGACGAAAGGACAACAGTGGATCTGGCTTCAAACCCACTACTACATTACCTATCACCAATGGAACTCTAAACCAGAGTTCATTGTGTGCACACACAGTTTAGTGAGGTATGAAAAATATATGTATTTTGTTTATTGTCTCATTCATTTATTCCATTAAAATTCACAGAAATAGCTCAATTAATTGTTATCACTAAATTGTGAAGGTTTAAATTGCACAACAAATACACTCTCACATTGCTCTCAACATGCCTTCTTCCACCTTTGCCACATCGCCCACCTTCAACCCTATCTTACTTCAAACGCTGCTGAAATCTTTATTCATGCTTTCATCACCTCCTACCTTGATTTTTTTTCCAATGCACTCCTCGCTGGTCTCCCCATTTCTACTATAAACAGAGTCCAAATGATATAAATCTCTGCTACTGTGTCCTCACCCATACCAGGCTCCACATCTCTATCACCTCAGTTCTTCTTAGGCTCCACTAACTCCGTTCCAGAAAGGATCGATTTTAAGATTTTCACTTTCAAATCCTTCACCCCCCATCACTGCTCACACCCCACTCCACAGCCTTTGCTCAACTGGCTCAGGTCTTAAGCACATGCCTTGTCCCCTCCGCTGCACCATTGGTGGACGTGCTTTCAGCCACTATACCCCAATTCTCTGGAACTCCCTGACTCAATCCCTCAGCCTTGCCCTCTCTTTGCTCGTTTGCAAATCACACCTGAAGACTTTCCTCTTCGATCATGCCTTCGGTCACCTACCCTCTCTTTCCAGCTCAGTATCAGACCACACCACTGTTAAAAGTTAAGGAAAAATATAAATTGGTCACTCAATCCACGACTGTTTGTGGGGCACTGCTGTGCGCAATTGGCTGCAGCGTTTCACCCACAAAATATACAGTCAATTCATTTTACAGTATACTCTCTGAAATGCTTTGAGACGTCTCGAAGATTTGAAAAAGCACTATATCAAATGCAAAGATTATTATTATTAATTTTGAGATGCTACCTGTGTGAAGGGTGCTATTTAAATGCAAGCTGTTGTTGTATCCATAAAGATAATTTCTTTCAGCTTTGTTAATTATTTTGTAATAAGACAATTTAAAATAGAAAATATTTGCTGACTTATCAATATCATTTGGAAATACCATCTTTAAAGTATGGTTTGATTTAGCTAAATTGGTGTAGTGCATTTGGGGGGAAAGCACGATATAGTATATAGGCACTTCTTGTGAGAGGCATTATTGTTCAGCATGTCATAGTTGACTCTTTTTGGGGTATTTTGTTTTTCTTATAAATTGAGCTTACCAGACAGCGATATCATTGGCAAGTTATGCGGTTTTAGCTGGTTAGATTCCAGCAGTTACCCCAACGCACACTCTGGGCTCCCCAAGCCTTGTCTCTTGCCAACCTGCGCCTAATAGTTTCCGGGAATTAGGTAAGCAGGATACGTCCCTCCAGGGCGAGAGTGCGCATTCCATTCCAACAATCTATCTCTTCAATTTCCATGTGTAGCTGGAATGCATGGAATTCTCCATTTGGTTTGGATACTCTTAAGCACGGTAATAGGTTTCCGCAAATGTCAGACACCCGGTTGACCCGAATAAATAAAAAATTGAGCACATTGAATGTAATAAGAGTTCCAGTATACTAGGGGGAATTTTAAATGCCTCCCCAACTTAAGCTTCATCACTTATGGAACTTGGTTTATTTGCCAATCTGGGTTCAGGCATTCACGAGGGCGGCAACTACACGGAGATCCAGAGGGATGGTCTGAACAATTTTTTGGATTTGCTATCCTTTTGTGAATTCTGCAACTAGACCAAAGATCGTACATGATGTGTTCATCCTAATAAGTTGGGGGGTGGGGTGTGGGGGTCTGTTTGTTGGGTTCACAGATCACATGTTTTGATTTGACAAAAAATGCCTTGAGGTATTTGATAAATAATGCTAAAAGTATAAAAAGTATTTAGGGAAATGAAGTACAACATCTGTTTCAGGAGCATTAGGGTTTTTTGTAAATGTAATCTTGTTGATCCTTTTTGGTCAATTTATTTTTACAGTACACCCTCTACTGGTAAAAGAATGAGTAGCTAATATTCTAGGAAGCAGTTACTGGCTGCACGATAAACTGAATTGCACATCAGTAATCCTGAAAGCTATAAGAGATATTGAACGAAGTGGGAAAATTCAAGTTTTTGACTTTTTTAAAAAAATCATAATTTTAATTAACAATTGAAGCTTTTGTGCATTGAAACTTAATTTACTGCACAAGAGCCTTTGAATTATCTGCTATTTGTGATCAGCAACAACATGGCTGAAATCAGTAATACAAAACAGAACCAAAGCTGTATTCTGCATTGATGTGCAATGGTGCCATCCCACACTCTAGCCAAAGGCTGCATTTGTTTCAAAAAAAAACTTTGCTGCTGAATATCAGAAAAAGAAATCTAAGGTGAATGCAGATTTTTTTTNCAATTCCTTGTAAATTAAATAATTTTTTAACTTAATTTTTGAATTGACTTGATGTTAATTTGCAGCATTTTTGATTTTGAAACAGATTGAGTGTGGGACAATCCTAATGAAGCGTTCTGGACTTCTTGCTGCGAAAATAGGTGCTAAATCTCACTGGAGATCCTGGGCCAATCTATAACTTGTATGACGATAATAAAATGTTACTTAAAAGTGTCCCAGTGATCCACATGCCTTATAAAGGTACAAAAAACACAAAAGAAGTGGGATTAGAATAGTTAACTCCAGTGGAGGATCTTGGACCAGCAGGGGCTCAATGGGCCTAATGACCTTTTATGCAGTTATTTCTACGATTGCATAAGTAAACTTCAAGTTTCCTTATTTCTGTTTTTTTTAAAAAAAACTTCCTTTTTAAAACTGCTATAGCTATGCAGAGGTTCGAGCCCAGCGACGACAAGAAAACGACTTGGATGATTCTGCTGCCGAGATTGTTGGTTCTTCAACACTCAAGGTATTAACAAAATCAGCCAAATATGGCACAATTGTGATGCATTGTAACTTGCATATTTTGATCAGAAATATTGAAAATGTAATCCAGTTTCTCTTTATTCTACATTTTTCATATCTTTAATATTATTAATACCGCTATTATATAAAAAGCACGTAATACATTATTACCTGTTAACATTATTGTCAGATACTGCTACAGCCATAACAGGAGGCATGAACTGCTGCCTCTATTTCATATTCATCTGCTGATATTCTCCACAGGGCCATGACTTGAGGCTTGATACTCAACAACATTTTAGCACATTTGAAGTAGATGCACCAGTGCTGCGTGGCAGCCCAACACCATCTTTATCATCTCAGAGTTCACACAAGTCCTTTCACACCTCCGTGTCTGAATCACCATGTATGTGACTCTTTCACTGTTTGAGACTTTAATGGGGCAGATCTTTTCTTCGACCTTGGTTACCACTACCAATATCAATCTATAGCATAAATATTTGAGTTTCGATAGGTTTTTCCGATATATAATGTTTTCACTAATAAAAAAATTAATTGTTACTCTGAAGCAATTTATTTAGAAATTCTATGTTTTTATAAAACTGGTGGAAGTCTCGGTACTTTAGTTTCGATACTCCTAAATATGGTAATGGTTTCCACATGTCAAAAAGTTTTTTTTTGTATAAGTTAAATGTTGTTTGTAATCTCATTCACAGCAACTCCAAGTAAACTGCTTTCAGAATCTGGTGCTCCATCTCTACAATCTACACCATCAGCGCAACAAGATATAGCAACACCACAGCATCAACCTGCCTCAAACCAGGTAGGAGTTTAATACTGTTCATCAACATTACCCATTGACAAATTACAACAACTTGGGTTTACACAGCACTCTTCACATAGGTTATCATCTCCGAATGCTTTTCTGGTCCTGGCTCAATTAGTGGTACTAGGAAGCGCATTAATTCAGGCAATAAAATTATTAAATGTAATTAATTACATTGAAATTAAAATGATTGTTTTGGTGAGTGAAGGGGAAGAAATTTATTTCTAAATAATATATTGCAATGCTGTGATATCTTGTGGCAAATGCCGATAATGATTTTATGGCCATCTTTGCAGTTTATAGTTTGTTAACTGTTCTCTTCTATACTGGGCTTGAAAAGCTCAGCTCCCTCTCTAGCACTGTTGTACAATGAAGACTATGACTGAGACTCCAGACTACTGGAGCTGCAGTAAAACTTTTCCCTAATAAAGAAGTATACATGCATACAACCAAAAGTCCATGCGTAGTGGACTATCACTTCTGCAGGAAATGTCTCTGGCTTGACCACTCTGGCTCAGAATCATTGAGCTGGAGTGTAAGTTAGACACACTCTGAGAAATAAGGAAGGGGGAAGAATTTCTGGATAATTTTATCCTGGTCACACCCCATAGGAAACTACAGGAAGGGGAGGGTGCTACTGTCAGTGAACAGAGTAGTGGGAACCTCGGAGAGGAAGAGAAGGAGGTCTCACAGACACTGGTCCTGTCCAACAGGTATGAGGCACTTGATTCCTGTGAGCACAAGGAGAATGACTGTGTGAAAGACAGCCACAATGCAGACCAAGGCACAGTGGAGCAGAAGGCTGTCCGAAGCGGGGAAGAGCAGCATAGAAATGTAATTGTGATACGGGATTCAATTCTTAGGGGTAATAGATAGCATCCTCTGTAGCCAAGAAAGAGGCCTGAAGGGTGTGTTGTCTACCTGGTGCCAGGGTAAGGGACATCTCGAAGCAGCTGAAGAGGAATTTGGAAAGGGAGGGGGCAGATCCAGTTGTCGCGGTCCGTGTTGGGACAAACGACATTGGAAAAAACAGGGAGGAGGTCCTGCAGAGGGAGTTTCAGGAGTTAGGAGCTAAATTAAAGACAGGACCTCGAGAGTAATAATCTCTGGATTATTACCTGAGCCATGTGCGAATTGGAATAGGGGGAAACAGATTAGGAAAGTTAACACATGGCTAAAATTAGGAAGAGGAATTAAAACTAAATTAGAAGAAGAGATTGAAAATAATATAAATACATTTAAGGTACAAAAGGGGAGATATAATCAAAAAACTAACAAAATTCAGAGAGGATAAAATCTCTGGTCCAGATGGATTGCATCTGCATATATTAAAAGAATCGAGGGAAGAGATAGCAGAGGCACTATTACACATATATAATAACTCATTAGAAAAGCGAGTAGTGCCAGAGAACTGGAGGATAGCTTATGTTATACCTATATTAAAAAGGAAATAGAACAAGTCCAGGGAACAATAGACCTGTCAGATTAACATTGGTGGTAGGAAAGGTAATGAAATCCTTACTGAAGGAGATAATAGAACAACATCTAGAAACGGAAAACATAATAAAGAATAGTCAGCACGGATTTCAAAAAGGAAGATCATGCTTAACCAACCTCATTGAATTCTTTGAAGGGTAACAGAAAGAGTAGACAAGGGTAATGTGATAGATGTAATATATTTAGATTTCCATAAGGTGTTCGATAAGGTACCACATAATAGACTAATGAATTTAATTTCAGAGCATATGGAATCAGGGGAAAAATAGCAGAATGGATAGCAAGCTGGCTACAAAACAGAAAACAGAGAGTAGGGGTAAAGGGTAGCTACTCAGCCTGGCAGGGGGTGGGCAGTGATGTTCCACAACGATCGGTATTAGAACCACTATTGTTCCCAATATACATTAATGATTTGGTTTCGGGAATCAGCAGCACAATTTCAAAATTTGCACACAACACCAAATTGGGGAGTAATTAATACAGAGGAGGACTGCAACAAATTACTAAGAATTAATAAACTTGCTGAGTGGGCATTTAAATGGCAAATGCATTTCAATGTAGAAAAGTGTGAGGTGGTACATTATGGTAGAAGGAATAAGGAAATCACACACATCCTGGAAAATAAAAACCTAAATGGGTAGAGAAGCAAAGGGACCTAGGGATACACATACACAGTTCACTAAAAGTAGCAACGCAGGTTAATAAGGCCATAAAAAAAGCAAACCAGGCATTGGGGCTCATTTCTAGAGGAATAGAAATGAAAAGCAGGGAAGTTATGGTAAACTGCTATAGAAACTTTGGTTAGACCACACTTAGAATACTGTGTGCAGTTCTGGTCCCCACATTATAGAAAGGATGTAGAGGCACTGGAGAGGGTACAAAGGAGATTCACAAGGATGATCCCAGAACTGAGAGGTTATACCTATCAGGAAAGGCTGAACGTACTTGGACTCTTTTTTCTTGAAAAGAGGAGGGTAAGGGGTGACCGGATAGAGGTCTTCAAAATGATGAAAGGTTTTGATAGGGTAGACATAGGGAAGATGTTTCCACTTGTGGGGGAGACCAAAACCAGGGGCCATCAATATAAATTAGTCACAAATAGATCAAATAGGGAAGTTAGAAGAAATTTCTTCACACAGAGATTAGTGGGAATGTGGAACTTGCTACCACAAGAAGTTGTTGAGGCAAATAGCATAGATGTATTTAAGGGAAAGCTAGATAGGTACATAAGGGAATAGAAGGTTATGTTAGAAGGCTTAGTTGAGGAAGGACAGGAGACTCATGTGGAGCATAAACACCGGCATAGACCAGTTGGGCCAAATGGCCTGTTTCTGTGCAGTATATTGTAATGTATTCTAATATATTCTAATGTATAAAGTTACATAAAATGATACAGCAAGGAAATAGACCATTCAGCCAAATCAGACTGTGCTGGTGTTTATTGTCCACTTGAGCCTCCATCTCGCCTCCCTTATGGATGCATCGAGTTTTCTCTTAAATACTAAAATAATTTTAGTATTCTCTTAGTATTTGCAATTTGTGTATTTTCTGAGAATCTAATCTTTATTTCCTGGAAAGTTGAAAACATATAGTGGTAAAAATTATCAGGGATCCCCTTAACCTTCTACCTGCTATTTCTGGATTGTAACATATACGTATTTGAAAAACCATACCACTGGATTTCAAGATCTACATTAGCAATAAGTGAAAATGTAGAATGAAATGTACATCTCTGAATGTGATACTGAATTATGTTTAACATGCCACTGGTAGTTGTATTAAGCATGTGCTGGTAGTTGCACAAAGAGTGGAAGGAAATTGTTAGGTTGTTCATTTATGAGCCGAAAATGAGCATGTTTAGTTTTACTAGTTCAAGGCCTCAATAGAGCTTGGGACATTAGACAAGTTTTTTTTAGTATCGCAGGATATGCTACTGGAACAAATCTTTGTTTGTGTAAAAAATTTTTAAAGTTATAGGTGCGTTGTTATACTCCATTTATAGTATGCTGTACTGCAGACCTCTGCAGTAGAATTTTCATTTCCAAAGACTTTGTGTAAATTACTTGCTTAATCTCATTTACTTGCTTATCCCTCAGCTATCCACAAAACCTATAATACAATTTGATACAAAGGGTAGAATGTGTTAGTATTTTGTTTGAATGTATCTGTTTTGGTCTACTCTTGTATTTTTACAATGAACAGCAATATGTTATTGTATCCTGTGGTCTTTACCCAGCCTTCACTATCACAGCCATCTGTTGATCTACTTTCCCAGCAGTTGTTGCCCCAGCCGACTATGACCAGTCAGCCTGTATCAATAGCACAGGTTAGAACCATATATTTCAGTTAATTGTGTGACTGTATTTTGTTCCCTTTCCTTAACTCCACATGTCATTAACTCCCACCAGGCTGATGCTCAATTGTTAACAAAGCATTCAAAATAACTACTTCATTTTTCGCTAGTTATTTTAAATGTATTTTTGTTTTGCCTTATTGTTAATTTTTTTTATCTTCCTGAAATCCTCAACTGAGAGGGTGGATAAATGACTTACTCCCATTTTTCAGATAGTCAGAGGTGTGCCACTAGCCCACGGTGACTCAACCTTATTGGATGTGCCTCTTGCCTATTATTCCTTCACTGAGATCACAAACTTCCCCCGGGGGGAAATCATTGGCATACATCTTTGTCCATTCTCTCACCAATAGAATAATTAACGAATCACAACCATAATAATAATCCTTACTCCACACACTTTTGTTTACCTAGTATGAAACAGTGATAAATAATAATAATAATAATCTTTGCATTTGATATAGCGCCTTAACACATCATCGAGACGTCTCAAAGCGCTTCATAGGCTATACTGTGGGTGAAGCGCGGCAGCCAGTTTTGCCCACAGCAATGTTCCACAAACAGCCATGGAGTGAGTGACCAATTTTATTTGGGGGATTTGCTGTCCAGGTCACCAGGAAAAACTTCTTTCTTTTTTCAAATAGTGTTATGGGACCTTTAACATCCACCTGAACAAGCAAATGGGACCTCTGTTTTATGTCTCATCCAAAGGATGGCACCTCTGACAATGTAGCATACTCCCAGCACTGCATTGGAGTGTCAGCTTAGATTATGTGATTCCAAGTCCCAAGCTTGAATCCACAACCTTCTGACTCAGAGGCGAGAGTGTTACCACTGCACCAGGCTGACACACAATGCAATGGTACTTGTCCAGCCTTATATATCAGGGCTTTGACTTGCATATCTATGCTTTCAATTGGCATAGATTAGTCATTGGATTATTATAAACCTGCTTGGCTATCCCTGGATGTCTTCTTGGAGCAAGTTCAATTCCAGGGAGATCCCAGGACCTATCCCTCCCAAGTGGACAGAAAATGGTGGAGTCCTGTAGCTCAGTGGTTAGAGCACTCGCTTTGCAAGCGAGAGACCTGAGTTCAATTCCAGGCAGAGGGCGAAACCTTGGGCAAGTTTCCTTACTCCACACGCCTAATAATAATCCCTCCAAAACCAAAAACAATAATTAAATTGGTCATTTTTCAATCTATGACTGTTTGTGAGACATTGCTGTGCGCAATTGGCTGCCGCGTTCGCCCACAAATGTGCAGTCAACTCACTTTACAGTATATTCTGTGAAGCGCTTTGGGACGTCCTCCCGACGTGAAAAGCGCTATATCAAATGCAAGGATTATTATTATTATTATTATTATAATGATGGTGATATTGGAATGGTTGTGAATTGAATTTTCTGGCTCAAAAAAAGCGCAGCCCCAATAACTTTAATTAGATTAGTCATGGCCCTTTTACACATCGTCGTCAATACCAATTTTATATGAATCCAATAGGAAGCGTTATTTATAAATTGATTTGCATATTTATGGATTTCAGCCAGCATATCATTTTTCAACGCAGCTTGACATGATTCAGTCTCTCAAAGATCAGCTTGAGCAACGCACACGCATTCTTCAGGCAAACATCACGTGGCAGCAAGAAGAACTACATAAAATCCAGGAACAACTGTGCATGGTAGATGACTCAAATCTACAGGTAAGTGTACAGTGAACTACATCCTCAAAGTCACCATCACATAAACAAGTAACAACAGTAGTTTTGAAAAGGAGATGAGTATGTTGGACTTTGTCGAAGTTAGATCTACTGTTTACATTTTACGAGTAACTATCTGAATTTAATAATAATAATCTTTACATTTAATATAGCACCGTATCATGTAATTGAGGCATCTCAAAGCACTTCACAGAATATCTGTACAGCAAAGTGAATTGACTGTAATATTTTGTGGACGAAAAATAATTTAAGAGAAATTTAATAGAAAGTGGAAAGCAAAATCTTTGTAGTTTGTTGTACATTGTTGTTTCCCAGTTGTATACATACTTACACCATCTAATGGTAAGTAAACATCAGAATCAGTGGAATAAAATGAAGGGGGGAAGGAACTTTAAGGAAAGGGGAAGAAGTTAAACTAATGCTAAATTACTGCATCTTTTTCACTGTTCCTTATTTGCTAATTTCAAATAACTCACTAATGTTTTCAAATGAAGTGTGTTTGAGACTACAAGGTAATTTTAGCTAAACTTCATCCTCACCTACAAGGCCATTCACGGCCTTGCTCCCTCCTACCTCTCCGACCTACTATCCCCCTACTTACCTGCCGGTACCCTCCGTTCCTCTGGCGCCGGTCTGCTCCACATCCCCCGCCCCAACCGCCCTACCATCGGTGGCCGGGCCTTCAGCCTCTCAGCCCCTAGGCTCTGGATCTCCATCCCCCAGTGCCTTCGCCGCCTCCTCCCTTTCCTCCTTCAAGGCCGGTCTCAAGACCTTTCTCTTTGACCGTGCCTTCAGCTCCCCTCTCGACTCTCTACCCCCTCCTCGCTCCCTCCCTTCCCTCCCCTCACCCTGACCATTTCCCCCCTGCTCGGGTCCTGACCCAACTGGACATAAAAGGCGCACTGTAAATGAAATCTTGTTGCTGTTGTTGTTGTAAACGCTGCATCACTAATCAAAATACAACCTCTGTACCATAGAGATTAAATCTTCTGATGAGACATTAAACTGAGGCAACATCTACCTGTTCTGACGGTGCAGGCGGATATTAAGATTGTAAGTCAGTAATTTGAATAATAGCAAGGAGTTCTCACGGTGTTCCTGCTACTAATTGTTTCTTATCCAAATTCATCAAAAAAGTGAGGACAGTTCAACAAATACTACTGCGGTACTATACTGTTACTATGTAAATGCTTATACCAAAGAATGGAACAGTTGCAATTTACATAATAGCATCACAAAGGCCACCAAATGCAAGTTTGTCCTATAGTTTGGGAGTCTTGTCTTGTCCAGACACATGCATGGTTCTTCTAAATCTGTGGTTTGTTAGTAGAAATAATGGGATATATTTGTGATTTTATTACAATACAGTATCGGAACTGACTAACCAAACTAAAAATCAACCCATGAGTGGAAGTTATCAACCAATTAGAAAGGAAAAGTTTACTGTTTGAAACTTGTTCTAAAAGTTAAATCAGAAAAATAAAATTTGCAATACCAGGGTAAACTGATTTTAGAAAAAGAAATAATTTACACCCTTATGCTCAAGCTTCATTTTACCCATCATTAATTGCACATGAAGGAGGCATTTGTTCCATCAAAATTCTGCAAATTTAAACCACTTAAATCTTAAAATCTACAGTGTATTTTCAGTAGCTTTTTGTTTAATGGACTGATTTTGGGAATATATTTGGTAGAATAATTAATTATTGCAAAATATACAACTTTACAACAATAACAACAAAATTGCATTTGTATATCGCCTTTCACATTGGGAGGAAGTCCCACTTTACAGTATATTTTGTGAAGTGCTTTGAGATGTCTTGAATACGTGATAAGGCATTATATCAAATACAAGGATTATTATATTATTATTACAGACTTAACTATTTATCAATCAATTTGGATTATTGATTATTTTTGAAAATGGTTGGGGTGTGCAATTGCATTTTACAGGAAAAAAATTATAAATATTGGTTAAGCATTGGTTTATCTCCTCGGTCATTTAAAAAATATTTCGGGGATTTTCACAAACCTTCATTAAGTGATTTTCCTGTCCTAAGTACTTAATGGATATAATGTTTACTTAACAAAAACAAAGGGAGAAAGTCATCCTATATAATATGATTTATTCCTGTTTTTTTCCTGGCCAAAGACCTTGCTCCTATCATTCATTACGCCTTTGGTGTGGATTAAAATGGTAACATTTCAGCATTTAGGGCAATGATATTGTATGTCTATGGCCTTGAAATTTGTGAGACTTGTGAAGAATTTTCCTACAGACCTGTTACAATTCTCTCAACCAGCTTCCAGTGCTCTGTGCTCTGTGTTTTTGGTGGAGATACTGGAACAATACAACACTCCCAGCAGATTTTTGTTGTCAACCAAAAATAACCTATTTCGGTTTGTAATTGTTCCATTGCATAACAGTTTTCAAAATGCAGTTTTCAGTCACTAGTAATGAAGTAATGAAGTCAACTATACATGAGCCAGTTCCTAGATTGATCTGCTCCAAGGTGACATGCCTGGCAGTGGAATGTTGGAATCGAGCCAGTCCTCTCTGGTGGTTTTGGTAGTCTGGTTCCTGAGCCAGACAAGTCTGCAGTATTCCAGGGCACTGCTGATGACAGCACAGCAGCCTGGCTCAACAACAGGACATGGAAGAGCAGACCAGTCACTGGGGACAGGGAGTCATCCCACTCAGCTCCTGTTTACCCAGCAAGCCAAAGCCCTAACGGTTAGGGTGATCCTAGCTGGACAAGCAGTGGGAAAGCTTGCCAGACAGCAATATCAATAGCAAGCTATGCAGTCTTAGCTGGTTAGACTCCAGCAATACTCTGGGGTCCCCAAACCTTGGGTCTGGCCAACCTCCACCTAATACGTTGTGGGAATTAGGTAAGCAGGATGCATCACTCCAAGGAGAGAGAGTGCATTCCATTCCAAAAATCTATCTCTGAAATTTCCATGTGTAGGTGTGCTGCATGGACATCTCAGCTTGGTTTGGATACTCTTAAGCATGGTGATAGGTTACTGCAGGTGTCAGACACCCAGCTGACCAATAAATAGAAAATGATTTAAAGAAGGCATTTTAAAAGTAATCTAGTAGTGTTGTTAATCTTTAAACTGAATAGTATTAAAGATCTAAATATGACTACAACAAAATGACAACATAATTTAGAATTATTGTGTTTTTTTACCTTTTTAGATATTCCTACAGCAACCAGTGTCCATTAGCTTCAGCCCATTACAGCATCCAGAGCCGCAACAACAGATGGGCCTTATAGTACAGGATCAGGTTCTACCCACACAGCCAGCAGCAGGATCAACACAAACTGGGACTAAGCAGGTGTCTTTACAACAGGTTGCAAGGGAAGCAAGTGCAGTCTCCAACCAGGTAAATTACTTTTGTGTTCACACATTTTATTTCTCATTTGTTGCATTTAGAAATATTTCAAATTGATTAACAGCAGCAAAACTAATCAGTTATCAGGGTTAATGTATTACTATTTTAGCCCATTCTATTAAAATCAATGTTAAGAATACCTATACAGACTGGTTGGGCTAAAATTGCCTGTCTCCAAGCTGTACATTCTTTGTTTAATGTTGTGTAGAAAGAATGGCCATTTGATGCTCAGGGGTATGCCACAAGTCAGTAGCTTGATATGAATCAGAAAACTAAATTAGATACACTACACAAAAAAATGTAACACACCTGTTGTTGAATTAATATAATTAGTGATCTTTGATTTTAGTATTGAAGAAAACCTATATTTTTGTTTATAGGGTCCTAAATCATTAAGAAGTGGACAGATGATACAGACCTCCTTGTCCAACCTGACCTCTGGTAGCCTGGCATTACATTTCAGCAGCCCTGCAATGTTCTCTCAGTCCCCCTTGATGACACTCCAAAGGGATTGCAGTGACAGTCATTCATCTCCTAATTTCAGCCATGATCGGCAATTAAGGTACTTACAACTTTGGTTAGGACAACAACAACAACAATAACTTGCATTTATATAGCGCCCTTCATGCAGAGTAATATCTCGGACAACATTAAAAGTTGCAAACAGGGTGTTTGCGAGACATAAGAGCAATTACAAATGATTGCATAAGTTTTAGAGAATGCTCATTTAGTGTACGAGTTATAATTCAAAACATGAATTCAGACTTGTGCATTAAATTTTGCTTTTAAATAGAGTAGTAAAAGGTGCATTTAAGGGTGCTGACCAAAGGAAGGCTCAAACAAATGTTTTTTTTAAAACAGGTAGCATATTAATGTGATGTGTTTTTATAAAGAATAAAAACATAATTTTCTTTTAAAGAATGCTGCTTAGTCAACCCATTCAACCAATGATGCCCACAACATGCCACACCAGGCAGCCCACAGAGTTCAGTAGTGCTGCTCAACAAGCTAAGTATGTCATCATTGTTTAAGAATGCAAATGTATGTTTGTAATGTCTTGTTTAATACCTCTTTCCATTTATGTTTGAATAATTTAAGAACTGCAATCACATATATGCAGTTGGAATCAATATGATTAACTCTAAATTAGAGCCACATGTGTCAGAAGTCATAATTAACTGTTCACTACCTGTCAGACTGCATCATGTAATATGGGAACCAAGAAATGGATGTAACTTGATTTTATTTCACGTTATGTTTAGTTCATTCTTTTCCTTTGATAAATAACATTCAATATGTTAAATTCCTTGACAAATTCAACTTAAAAGTATAGTCTCTGCAGACAATAACTGTACATATATTATATTTAGAATGCACTTTTTGAAGGGTTGATAAAGTATAATACTTCATCATAAATAAATATTTTAAAATTTCCACAGAAAGAATGGATGAATTTAAATGTTAAGCAATTTAACATATTAAATGTTATTTCTAAAAGGAAAAGAATGAACTGCACACATGAGTTAATCAGCGATAGTCAGTATGGATTTGTGACACGGGATGGTGTTTGACCGATTTAATAAAAATTCTTTGAAGAAGTAACTGAAAATGTAGATCAAGCAAGGATTTTGTATGTTTGGATTTCCAAAAGGCATTTCATACAGTGGTGCACAGAAGACTGACTGGTGGAGAAACTCAGGGCGTGTGGAATAGGGGGAAAATGACTGTTTAGATAGAAAGGTGGTTGTAGGACAGAAAGCAGAGTAGGGCTAAATGTTGATTTTCCCAGTTGTAGGAGAGGTCTGTGCTTGTGCCTTTTTTTTCCAAATAAATCAATGACCTCAACTTGGATATATCAAAGTTTACATATGATACCAAGCTAGGAAATATAGTGAACAGCGATGAGGAAGGCAAGAGACTGCAAAAGGATTTAAACAGATCAACGCAATGAGCTGATCAGTGGCAAATGAAGCTCTGTGAAATGAAATGTAAGGTGATTCATTTTGGTAGAATAAACTGAGGGAAGGGAGGAAATATTGAATGGCAGTATCTTGCAAGGAACTGAGGAGCAAAGGGATTTGCAGGTATATGAGTCATTGAAAGAAGCATTGCAAGTTGCAAAGGCTGTAAAGAAAGCTAATAGTCATAGGGGCATAGAGTACAAAAACAAAGCAATAATGTTAAGTTTGTACAAATCATTGGTTAGGCCACAACTGGAGTACTGCGTCAAGTTTGTGGCACCTCACCTCAGGAAAAATGTTAAGGTCTTATAGGGGGTGTAGAGAATAGTTACGAAAATGATTCCAGGATGGAGGATGATAGTTATGAGAAGAGATTGGAAAAGCAGAGTCTTTTTTCATTGGAGCAGAAAAGGTTGGGGATGATCAGGGACACACCTGATAAGAGGTGTACAAAATTTAAAGGTTTTGACAGAGCAGATAGGGAGAAGTTATTTCCATTGATAAAGGAGTCAGTGGCTTGGGCATATAGGTTTGATAGCCACAAGGGCTTAGGAGGAATTTCAGCACCCAGAAAATTGTTGAGATTTGAAATGCCTTCCTGAGCAGGATGTTGGAGTTATAGACAGACAAGTAGACAGACATATTAAAGAGAAGGGCTTGAAGGGTGTGGGGATAAAGCAGGATGTGGGATTGAATTGATCTTGTGAACCAGTGCAGACTCAATGACTCATATGGCCTCCTACTGCATTGTAGATTTCTATGTTACTATGTTAATATGTTGTTCCACAGATACCCACAAGGGCAGCAAATGCTTCAGAATCTGGCACTGCAGCAAGTCAGCAACACAACACCATTAGTCTCTAGTGCAGTGATCATGGGTCAAATAATAACACCCCCAGGATTTTCCACACCTCAGCCATCTCAGTCTCTGCCTCAGCAAACTATGCAACTTCAACAACAGCAACATTACCTACAGGTATGTAATTGGTGAGGAGCTTAATAATAATAATAATAATAATAATCCTTGCATTTGATATAGCGCTTTTCACGTCGGAAGGACGTCCCAAAGCGCTTCACAGAATAGACTGTAAAGTGAATTGACTGCATATTTGTGGGCGAACGCGGCAGCCAATTGCGCACAGCAATGTCCCACAAACAGTCGTAGATTGAAAATGACCAATTTTTATTATTGTTTTGTTTTTTTGGAGGGATTATTATTAGGCGTGTGGAGTAAGGAAACTTGCCCAAGGTTTCGCCCTGCCTGGAATTGAACCCAGGTGTCTCGCTTGCAAGGCGAGTGCTCTAACCACTGAGCTACAGGACTTGTAGATTCAACAAACCAAAATTATGGTTAAGTTAAAAATTCTGAACAAACATTTCACGAGACTTATTCTGGTTGTTTTATGCCTCCTTGGTTGGCTTACAGATTCCTTTTCTCGGCACTTTGTGTTCAATGGATTATCCACATATAACAAAAAATATTACTTTAGTCAATTTCAGAATCATAAGACATTAAATCACAGTCTTCATTTAGTCAACCACATGAATGATACACAAAACCACTGGGGAGCTTATAACAACAATAACAAAATTATATTTGTATAGTGTCTTTCACGTCGGGAGGATGTCCCAAGGCGCTGGACAGACAGAGTTCCGGACCCAAGCTGGGATTCAGGGTGGGGGAGGGGGGAGAGCAACAACAACAACAAGATTCCATTTATAAAGCGCCTTTCACGTCAGGAGGACGTCCCAAGGCGCTGCACAGTTGGGTCATGACCCGAGCAGGGGGGAAATGGTCAGGGTGAGGGGAGGGAAGGGAGGGAGCGAGGAGGGGGAAGAGAGTCGAGAGGGGAGCTGAAGGCACGGTCAAAGAGAAAGGTTTTGAGACCGGCCTTGAAGGAGGAAAGGGAGGAAGCGGCGAAGGCACTGGGGGATGGAGTTCCAGAGCCTGGGGGCTGAGAGGCTGAAGGCCCGACCACCGATGGTAGGGCGGTTGGGGCGGGGGACGTGGAGCAGACTGGAGCCAGAGGAACGGAGGGTACGGGCAGGTAGGTAGGGGGATAGTAGGTTGGAGAGGTAGGAGGGAGCAAGGCCGTGAATGGCCTTGTAGGTGAGGATGAGGATCTTGAAATCAATCCTCTGGGGGATGGGAAGCCAGTGGAGGCGAGCGAGGGTGGAAGTGATGTGGTCGCGGTGTCTGGTGCGGGACAGTACACGAGCTGCAGAGTTCTGAATGACCTGCAGCTTGTGGAGGGAGGTGCCGGGAAGGCCGGCGAGGAGAGAGTTCCCATAGTCCAGCCTTGAGGTGACAAAGGCGTGGACCAGGGTTTCAGCAGCATGAGGGGTGAGGTAATGCCGTAGTCTGGCGATGTTCCGAAGGTGATGGAAGGCGGTGCCAGTTGTGGTGCGGATGTGAAGGAGAAAGGACAGCTCAGGGTCGAACAAAACGCCGAGGTTCCTGACTGGCTTTGAGAGGTGGAGAGTGCAGCCTTAGATGCTGATGGTGTCAGCGCCTGAGAGCAGGAGGGGAAGCAAGAAGCAAGGAGATCGAAAGCACGGTCGAAGGGGAGGTATTTTGAGATGGGTCTTGAAGGTGGCGAGGAAAGGGGCAAGACAGAGGGATTATGGGATGGAGTTCCAAAGGGTGGGTGCAGAGTGGCGGAAGGCCCGCCTGCCAATAGTGGGGCGAGCAAGGCGGGGGACGTGAAGCAGGCTGGAGCCTGGTGAGCAGAGGGAGCGAGCAGGATGGTAGGGGTTAGGAGGTAGGGGGGGGAGAAAGACCATGGAGGGCTTTGAAGTTGAGGACCAGGATCTTGAACTGTATCCTCTGTGTGATGGGACTCCTTTTATAAATGTGGGTTATAAGCTCCCCAGTGGTTTAGTTGATAAAAGGCATTCTGTATCATTAAAAGGACCGTGACATCTCAGATTTGATTAGCAGTCTCTTGAGTTAGTCAATAATATTTGCATTTGATATAGCGCCTTTTCACATTGTTGCGACATCTCAGAGCATTTGACTACTCTGAAGCATTGTGACTGTGTGCAGAGTATTTTGTGGGTGAACACAGCGGGTAATTTGCACACAGCAATGTCCCACAAACATCCGTGGAGTGAGTGACCAATTTCATTTGGGGGACTGTTGTCCAGACCACCTGGAGAAACTCCTTTCACTTTTCACTATTCCATGGCATCTTTAACATCCAGCTGAGATGAGACCTTGGTTTAACATTTCATTCGGTTCCTACGACATTGCAACACACACCCAGCACTGCATTGGAGTATCAGCATAGACTATATGGGCCCCGAATCCCCAAGTGGGGCTTAAATCCACAACCGCTGACTCTGAGGTAAGAGTCTATCTCACAGCCCGGGTCCACCTCGGCACCCAATTGCTGTCCGGTTAACTTGCATTCTTCTATAGTTTCATTGGTACATAATTTCAGACTCACTTTTGCAACAGAGTAAAATGAAACAAGACAAAGTATGTTCATTTAAAAAATGATTCCATAAGCATTTGCATGTTGCTGCGTGGTTTAATATTTTTAGTTGCATATTATTATACTAAATAATAATAACCGTTGCATTTGATATAACGCATTATCACGTCTTTGGGAGTCTCAAAGCGCTTCACAGAATATACTGTGAAGTAAATTGACTGTATATTTTCTGGGTGAAATGCGGCAGCCAAATGCGCACAGCAGTGTTCCACAAACATTTGTGGATTGAGTGACCAATTTATTATTATTTTATATTTTTGAAGGCATTATCATCCCCAAGGAAAAAGGATCCACCAATCAACTAACAATCGGGTTCCTACTTACTGCTAGGTAAATAGGCGTGTGGAGTAAAGAAATCCGTCCAACGTTTTGCCCTGCCGGGAACGGAATCCAGGTCTCTCGCTTGCGAGGCGAGTGCTCTTACGAACAACAATAAAACTACATTTGTAAAGCGCCTTTCACGTCGGGAGGACGTCCCAAGGCGCTGGACAGAAAAGAGTTACAGACCCGAGTTGGGGGGTGGGGTGCGAGAGGGTGGAGGGCAGGGGGGAGAAGCAGGGAGATCAAAAGCACGGTTGAAGAGGAGGGTCTTGAGGTAGGTCTTGAAGGTGGCGAGGGAGGAGGCAAGACGAAGGGGCTGTGGGATGGAGTTCCAGAGGGTGGGTGCATAATGGCGGAAGGCCCGCCAGCCAATAGTGGGGTGAGCAAGGCAGGGGATGTGAAGCAGACCGGGGCCCACCGAGCGGAGAGAGCAAACAGGATGGTAGGGGGTTAGGAGGGAGTAAGACCATAAAGGGCTTTGAAGGTGAGGACCAGGATCTTGAACTGTATCCTTTGTGATGGGAAGCCAGTGGAGTTGGGCAAGGATGGGGGTGATAGGGTCGCAGAACTTAGTGCGGGAGAGGACATGGGCTGCAGAGTTCTGGATGATCTGGAGCCTGTGGAGGGAGGAGTTGGGGAGGCCAACAAGCTGCGAGTTTGCGTAGTCGAGCCTCGATATAATGAAGGAGTGTATGAGGGTATCGGCGGCCTGCGGTGTGAGACAATGACGTTACGGAGGTGGGGGAAGGCAGAGAGGGTCATAGCACCAATGTGGGGTAGAAAGGATAGTTGAGGGTCCAACAAGACTCCAAGGTTCTGCACTGGCTTAGCAAGGTGGAGTGTGCAACCATGGATGGTGATGCTGTCAGAGCCTGAGGTGAGGAGGTGCTGACAGGAGCCTCAGTCTGTGCTACAGCTCTCCACTGAGCTATTATTGTATTATAATGCAAAAAAATGCCTGATTTGAGCACAGACACCTGAAGGAAAACAAGTTTAAAAAAAGCAAAGCTAAAGAGTACTTCTGTAAATATCTCAAAATAATCACAGAGGAAGTGAATTGTTTTGAATAAGATGAGGCATTGCACAACTGTAGTAGCAGTAGGAGAGCTATAATTGACATAGTCACTCTGAGCAAAGGGGGTGATGAGGATTTGTTAAGAGATTTGTAAAGTGGTTCTTTGATTTTTTTTTACAGCAGACACAGGCGCCCAGTTCTTTGCAGGGTGAGCAACCAGAGCTTCTCCTTTCATCTTATCAACAAGATTCAATGGGATACCACCCACAACCTCAGCAAAGACCACATGCACAACATCTCTCTGAAACATCAAATGTTCAGCCTTCCCGGTAGCCTTTAAATACAAAGAAGAAGTTGATCTTCAAAAACATTTTTAAGAGTGATGCTCACCCTTTCTATTTAATAGTCTATTGTACATTTTCATGCCATGGTACAAGTATGTTGAAAATATGAATATTAAGGAAATATTATTAACATGTTTAGCTTTTTTTGTTCACTTGAAAAGGAAAAAAAAAGCATATTGGAAGTTTGATCATTCAAACTGGCATCAAAGGTTTCTAGATACATGATGGTTTTAACTCTGCACCTCATCTTCTTAAGTTACAATTATTCAATTATTTTCAAAAAATGTCTGCTGCTTTTTGATGTATACCTGGAGCATCACTGAAGTTAAAAAAAAAGACTTGAGTTTGTTGCATAACTCATGATCATGAACTAAATCTACAATAGTTGAACAGTTAATTTTTTAAAACTGACATATATATATATATATAGATATAATATACACAGATAAAACAAATGGACTTATGATTCATTTTGGCCTTTAAAATTTGCCATCATCTGTTGATTGCAAACTATAGCACTGGAGGAATTAAGCACTGCGGAGCACTGAAAGATGCACTTGTCTTTTTGCACAAACTGGGCTTATGTTTGCAACGTGACCTCATAACTGTTATTGAACATATCTTTGAAAATTCCCTGAGCTACACTGCCAAATTGGCGAACTTCCGACAATCCAAGAGCTGCTCTAATACTGGGTCCTCTCAAGAACATATACTTCGGCCAAATCTTTCAAGCCCTATGGGACATTCTTCATTTTTACCTTCAATGGAACAACCATTGATTTTAAAAGGATCTCTGCAACACTGGACATTAAAAAAACTGTTTACTTTGTGGTGTACAATTCTCAGAGAAATGCACTTTTTTCTGATTAGTATGTTTTTGTTAAAGTTGTTGTATTTGTTACATAAAAATCCCTAATTAAAAGTGAGGAAGGAATTATCTATCGTACAGATACTGTAATATATAGGTTATTTCTGTATAAATGATTCTTTGGAAGAAAAGTGGATATTAGTCAAATTTTGTATAAAATCCATCAATCCATTTCATATTCAAGTTTATTTTGTGAATAACCATTTTGTAATAAATAGAAAAAATGTTTGACATATTTTACAATGATAGGTGCATGCCTTCCGCCTTTCATGGCTATGTTCTATAAAATTAGCAAATTTGTCTGTGGGATACGTTGTAAACATTTAGTTGCAAACATTTGGTTTGTAACATTGATTACACTAAATACAATATTGCCCACATTTTCTTCAATCTAACCTTCATTCCTCCCTGCAATGTCAGAATCGGGCCCACCCTCTGTGGCAGTGCTGGTTGGTTGTCCAATTCCTGAGCCAGGTGGGTCTGCACTACAGCGTATTCCTGGTGACAGCCCAGCCAGGCTGGCTCATCAGCAGGACTTGTATGGGCAGACCAGTCACTGGGGTAGCGACTCTTCCCATTCAGCCCTAACAGCAAGGATGATCCTAGCTGAACAAGCAGTGGGAAGCATGCCAGACAGTGCTCTCAATGGTAAGCTATGCTGTTTTAGTTGGTTAGACTCCAACTTACAGTCCGGGGTCCGCAAACCTTGGCTCTTGCCAGCCTCTGGAATTAGGTAAGTAGGATGTGTCCCTCCAGAGAGAGAGTGCACATTTCCGTTCTAATAAACATCCCTGGAATTTCCATCTATAGCTGGAATGCATTGAAGTCTGTTCGTTTTGGGTACTTTTAAGCTTTGTGTTCCACAAGTGTCAAAGACCCCTGGCTAACCAAAAAAAATGCTCTCATGCATTTCATGCTGAGATGTGCTTATTTACCTTTGATAACTCTTACTGCTTGTATGTAAGTGTTAGATGGATCTTGCAGATACATATACATTATTCTTAAATAATTCTAATAAGTGTGTGAGAGACGGAGTGCATTTTGTGTACAGGAGTGGAGTCCTGTAGCTCAGTGGTTAGAGCACTCGCTTTGCAAGCGAGAGACCTGAGTTCAATTCCAGGCAGGGCGAAACCTTGGGCAAGTTTCCTTACTCCACACAGAGCCTAATAATAATCCCTCCAAAACAAAAAACAATAATAAATTGGTCATTTTCAATCCAGGACTATTTGTGGGACATTGCTGTGCGCAATTGGCTGCTGCGTACGCCCACAAATATAGTCAATTCACTTTACAGTCTATTCCGTGAAGCGCTTTGGGTCGTCTAGAAGACGTGAAAAGCGCTATACCAAATTGCCAGGATTATTATTATTATTTGCTGGTACGTGACTGAGTCGAGTATTTTCAGCTTTATCATTGCTGGAGAAGAAATAAATCAGGTTTCAGAGCTCGCACTTGCAGGGAAATGTAAGCCATTACTACAGCTTTAATCTGCAAAAGTGACCCGAACTGCAAACCCGTGTGAGCATCGTTTGCAGAGATGGCTCTGATTAGCAGCTGTGAGAGGCCTGGAGTCTGCGGCACTGCACACGCTCGGGGGGGGGGAGGGGCTGTCACTCAGGCAACGGGGCCGCGCGGCACATCATCCCCCGTCACTGCGGTTCTCCCGACAGCAGAGGGTGACTCGCCCACAGCCATCCTCCCACTCCCTCCCTCCCTCCCTCCCCCTCCCTCTCCCTCCCTCCCTCCTTCCTTCCCTCACTCACTCACACACACAACACCCCTCAATAAACAGCAGCGTTACTCCTTTACACACCCGAAGAGCCTCCGCTCAGAGCAGCTGCCAACCGCCATCTCTCCCTCTCTCTCTCTCCCTCTCTGTCGCGCACGCGCGCTCCCCGTGGTCACGTGCCGGGCCGGGCCGCCGCTGACCCGGAAGCGCTCGTCGCGGCGCTGGCTCGGCCTTTAGCCGCTTCCCACAAGGCCTCGCTCTTTCCTTTGCGACATTGTCCCGACAGAGTGAGTAGCGGCCGCGGCGGCTCCGCGCACAATCCGCCGCCATCCGGACTCCTGTTACCCGGTTCGCGCTGCGGTTCTGCTCGAGCGCGAAGCTACTCGATGAAGGGAACGCGCGCCCGTTCGTATTTTCTCTCTCTCTCTCTCCCTCTCTCTCTCCCGTCGCAATAAAGTCTTGTCCGGCGGTTGGATGTCGCTGGTGTCTGGTCGGGGCCTCCCCCCCCGGCCCGGTGTGAGCCTGGCGGCGGCCCCGGTTAGAGGGCCCGGGGGGGAATGTGCCGCCGCGGCGGCACCAGGTCCAGTGTCCAATGTGACCACCGGACACATTGCGTTGGAAGTGAAAACCCTTTCCCTCCTAAAAGCTGTCCGCGTGTGTGCAGTCCAGGCTCCCGGACCTTATTTACGTGGCAGTGGGGAAACTGCCTTCAGGGCACTGCATAATTGTACCATATTCAATGTTCATTTAGTTTGGGCACTTAAGTGAATACCCGTATTATTTCATGATCGTGTTAAACGATAAAATGCATTTGATATGCACTTAATGCCTTATCACGTCGTTGAGATGTCCCAAATCGCTTCTGTGGGAGAAACAGTGCATCGTTTAACTAAAGCGGTTGCATTTCCGTGTCCTCACAGATGTCCCCGGCTAAGAAAGGCGGAGAGAAAAAGAAGGGCCGCTCTGCCATCAACGAGGTGGTAACCCGGGAATATACCATAAATGTGCACAAACGTATCCATGGCATGTAAGTGATATTTAAGGTAATATTGGTCACGTGGGTGTGATTATGGTACAGTAACATGTGCATAAGTCTTATCTTTATAAATCGTATAATTGTCTTAAGTCATAGATGGAGTCCTGTAGCTCATTTGCAAGTGAGAGACCTGAGTTCAATTCCTGTCAGGGCCAAACCTTGGGCAAGTTTTCTTACTCCACACAGAGCCTAATAATAATCCCTCCAAAAAAACAAAACAATAATAAAAATTGGTCATTTTCGATCTACGACTGTTTGTGGGACATTGCTGTGCGCAATTGGCTGCCGCGTTCGCCCACAAATATGCAGTCAATTCACTTTACAGTATATTCTGTGAAGCGCTTTGGGACGTCCTCCCGACGTGAAAAGCACTATATCAAATTATTATTATTATGTACCCAAGTTTTATTCAGTTTCCTACCAAAACCCACTTGGATTTCTTTGCGCTACTCATATTTTATAAATCGCATAAGTGGCTAAATTGTGACGTGGTCTTGGTCATCCTAAATCCTAACTTGTATTTACCAGCTGCATTAATCATTGGAAATGAAGTCTTGACCAGTCACTGCATGCGCAATTACCGGCTGCATTGAAGTACTTGTGCGCAGTTTAATTATTAAGTCGTATATTATATGACTTATGCAAGTTTGCTTGTAACTTATACTTTGCATAAGTCATATTAAATGTTGTGATCGCTGATACGACTTATGCGAGTTTTATTGTGGAGCAATTCTAGTTATGGTTTTACTGAGCTTAATTCTGACCGTTGAAGTTGATCCTCTGCAGTTCTGGGAGCCAGTGAAGTTTTCAGGGGTAGTAGATGTGCAGAATCTTGTGCAGCAGAGAACTCAACTCTGCAGAAATTTGGATCAGTTATAACTTCTGGACAGTAGAATTTAAGGAGGCTTGTAAGAAAAAGTAATGGTGTTAGGAGTGGTGGCAAGCAGGAGTGGGTGTTGTCACAAGTAGAGATGATGAGGAGCTTTTCCAAAGGTGGAATTTTAGTTAGTTCAGGACTGTCAATGATGAAAGGGTGCGAGTAATTGTGATATTGGAGGCGGCGAGGTTTTGTGTAACTGAATTGGTTGTTGTGGGGTAATGATTGAGACAGGACAAGGGGCAGAGAAGTTAAGACGTGTGGCAGGGTGAACTTATGTGCAAGTTGCTGAGACTGAGGAGGAGAATTAGTGAGGAAGTTTTAGTATGGCACTAGGCCTGATAGGATTGTGGCATATAATCAGGATAGACGATGCTTGAAGATGAAAAAAGAGAGGACATTATCAGGCTGTGATCTGGAGATGAGTATTACAATGCTACAGTGTGATAGAATTAATGAGCGATTATTTGCAAGCTAAGAAAACAACAGTGTTGAATGTTTAAATCAGAATATTAGATCACAACCATGCTGCCCAGATGCTGATGTTGGGCACAAACATGGTAGGAGAATAGTTCATTTCATTAACAAGTTTGTGATTACTTTGTAGTTATTTACATTGCCAAAATGTAATTGGAAAGCTGTAACATTTTGGTGATATTAAAACAATGAAGCTTGATTTACAACTATTTTATTTTGCTAGTTCAGCAGTATGTTACCTTGCTTGCCTGTCTTCTTGGGCTGGTTATGTGGGTACAAGTGTTGGAAGATTGTCGAAAAATTGTGTTTACTTTTAGAAAGCAGGCAACTTCCATAAAACATTTATGGGAAACAATGTTTAACAAGCATAAATATTACTATTGTATGCTTAAATCTGACTGCACTATTAATGTTTTGAAGGATAGTGTGTTTTTCAAAAAATATCTGTTGGCTGACCTGCAGTTTATAAGGTAGACTTTAAGGTTGAACATTGTATTTTCCGTATTGTGACCATGAAACTGTAACATTTCTATCATGTTTGTTTTTAGAGGTTTCAAGAAACGTGCTCCTCGTGCCATCAAGGAAATCCGTAAATTCGCTGTGAAGGAGATGGGTACACCGGATGTCCGCATTGATACTCGTTTGAACAAGGCTGTTTGGGCTAAAGGTGTGAGGTACGTATGTTTAACCAAAGCTAACTTCTTAATTTGAGATTGTTTGAATTTTTGGTTAGGTAAGTTCAGAAAGCGAGTAAGCGGCTTTCTTGGAACAGCTAGTGATGCATGCATGCTTTAGTTGAAAGCAAAGTTAGTTGGTTGTGGAGGTGCTGAGAAAATACTTTGAACTTTTGCTAGTTTGCCTGTTCTTTTGACATAGTGGAATCCATCCCCAACATACATTGAGCAGAACCATACTGTCATTACAATAGAGGTTGTGTAATAAAAATCCAATAATTCAAATTGATTTCCTGTTTTGTATCCAATTAAAGAAATATTGACTATAGGAGATCCATCATGCACAGAAGATTTTTAAATCAAAATAAAGACATTTCCTGTTTCCAGACCAAAGGAGGAGGTTAATGTTAAAATATTTGTCTAAAATGTTAACTCCCTGATAATGTGATTAATTCCAAACAAAGCTGTATTCTTTCGGGTTCATCAGCTAAACAATGTCTTTGACGATTCAAATATGTGTTGTAGTTGTTTTATTTAGTATTGTAGTAGTGATAAGATTGTTCCAAAAAATCACTACTCAATACTAAATAAAAATTATGTGTTGGTTAAGCTTATATTAAATAATATAATCATAATAATTCTTACATTTCATATCAGCAGGACATCTCAAAGCATTTCACAGGGTGCACTAGAAGTGGAGTGACTATATTTTGTAGCTGAATGGAGCAGCCAGTTTGTGCACAGATATGTTGCACAAACTTCCATCCAGTGAATGACTAATTTTATTTGGGGGATTGTTGGCCAAGACACTTAGATAAATTCTTCCAATTTTGACTTTTGCCATGGAATCTTTAATGTCAAATTGAGCAGGTCAATAATTAATTATAATCGATAATAATTAAGACAGTCAATAGTGCACTTGCTCCAAGTAAACAGTATGTCATATAGTCACAGAATTGTACAGTGTTTGATTCCTCAGTTGAATCCCAGTTAAAATAGATTGTAATGCCTAACAGAAATCTTGATAGCCATATAGGCACTTGGCCCAGATTCATATCAATTACT
Source organism: Callorhinchus milii (assembly GCF_018977255.1). Taxonomy (NCBI): domain Eukaryota; kingdom Metazoa; phylum Chordata; class Chondrichthyes; order Chimaeriformes; family Callorhinchidae; genus Callorhinchus; species Callorhinchus milii. The sequence goes on from NW_024704745.1 coordinate 60,709,532, forward strand.
TGATTTGTAATCTTAGATTAAATGCACTAACAGAACCAATTGACATGCCAGTACTTAATGAAAATATAACCTTATTCTTCTAGGAATGTTCCATACCGCATTCGTGTGCGCTTGTCCAGAAAACGCAATGAGGATGAAGACTCTCCCAACAAACTATACACTTTGGTAACATATGTTCCTGTCACATCCTACAAAGGTGAGGCGGGAGTTTGGAAAGAAATTGATTTTGCAGCTGCTCCCAGGGATCACAATTCCTCCTTGATCTTTTGTTGCCTTTGACACTGTCGAATTTGCTGCCTTTGACACTTCTTCCTCTTTTCTGCATCTTCGACAATCACCTGCCTCTGTCACTCCCAAAGCTGTGGAAATCCTCGTTCATGCCCTTCTCACTGGCCTCCTCAACTCTGGCATCCACAAGCTTTAATTTATCCACACCTCTGCCTCCTGCAAGCAACTTTGCATGTCCTCATCTGGCTCTCCAGCTCTCAGCGGATTAACCAAGTTCCTTACCCTCACCTACAAATCTCTACACACCTGCCTACCTCTGCCATCTTCTCCAGTCAGCAAAATCTGGCCTGCTGCATATTTTCTATCCCACTACCGGCAGCAGAGTATTCAGCTACTATACCGCCACCCTCGTGAAGTTCCTGCCTCAATCTTACCTTCAATAGCCACCAGAGAATTGACTGTGCCAGCGATCACCACCCCCCCCCCCCTCACTGTCTCTGCTTGTTATACAGTCCTGTCTCTAAATCCAAGTGGTGTGGGGATCTGAGGCTTGAGGCAGCGAGAGGGCAAGGCAAAGGAATGGAGTTGTAAACTGTAGGGCAGAGTCCTCTGAAAGTGAGGGCATCTGGGGTGAGAAGATGCTGATGGGAATAAGTAGGAGAGCCTCAGTCTTGATAGTAAATGCAGGAACTGCAACCCATGGGGCACAGCAGCCATTTTTGTAGTGTATATAATACAATAATTATCAATTATTATATAGTGTATATAATACAAGCGTTCCGGGACTCTACCCCACGTGAAAGGCATTATATAAATGTTAAGTTGTATATTTTTAAAAAATTAAAACCTCATTATTGTAGTAGGTTTATAGTAGCAACTGGTTTAAACCATATTACCTTCCGCTGTAGTGAAAAAGTTTCACCTGAATTCTAATTTCTATAACCCAAATTCATCATCCTGGCTGCAGTGCCAGTTCTGGGGATGTGTACAAAAGCCTACTAGGAATCAGCAGTGTAGCTAGGTAACTGGCAAGGAACAATACTAGCACACTGTGTGTGTGTGTGTTAAGCAGATGTTCCAAAGTAAATCAATTGATCCAGGATTTTTATATATTTATATTTGATTTCCGTCTGTGCAATACAAAATAAGTGTTAAAAAAAGTGACTATAATGGTCTTTACATATAAATAAGGAACATTGAGTTAAATGATTTACCCAATGACTAGGGGCACCAGACAAAGATCAATCTAATCTGAAGCTTTTATGGGACAGACTGAACTACTGAATCTTGGAGTTACAACTAACCTAATATTGTGAATTAGGAACAAGAGTTGGCTGTTCGGCCCACCAAGCCTCTTCTACCACTTTTGGCATATCTATTTGTTTTTTTAATTCCCCCAGAGGGCAGTGCAGTCGAGTCAAATCAAGAGTGAATTCCACACACCAAACACCAGCTGTGGAAAACATGCTTCCTTATTGCTTGTTGCTCACCCTTCAACTTATCAAATCTCTTCATAATTTTATACACCTCAATCAGATCTCTCCTCAGCCTTCTGAATACAATTCAAGTTTTTCTAAAGTTTAAAATTTGAATGTCCACTGCATCCAGTTTTGCAGTTGACTAAAATGGATGTATCTTGACTGACAAACCAGTTTCCCTTTCTTTCCCTCTTCCTCACTGATATCAACCTTAAAACTCTACTTTTTTAACTAGGTAACTGGTAAGGAACAATACTAGCACGAATGTTTGAAGTCTAAAATCTTTTCTCTTGTTTTGCAGGTTTGCAGACGGTCAACGTTGATGAAAACTGAAATGTAAATTCTTTTAAAATAAACTGCTAAAAGTGATTTTTACCTTGTCAAGTAAATTATCTTACTTGCTTACCTCCGTCTGTACCTCACACCCACAGCAGCCGAAACCCTCGACCACACCTATGTCATGTCCCGTCTGGATTTATCAAATGCCCTCCTCGCTGGCCTCCCGAGTTCCACCATACGTAAAATACAATTAATTCAGAACTCCGCCGCCTGGATATTAACCCGCACAAAATCCCGGACCCCCATCACACCAGTCCTTGCCAGGCTGCACTGGCTCCCAATTTCCGAACGGATCAACTTCAAGATCCTCTTGTTTTCAAATCCCTTCATCCCCTCGCAGCTCCCTACCTTTCCAACTTGCTCACCCCCTCAACTCCACCACCCACTGCCTCTGTTTGGCCAGCTCCAGCTTCCTGTTCATTCCTCGGCCCCTCCACTCCACCAGCGGCAGCCATGCCTTCAGTCACTATTGAAGCTCCGAAGCTCTTCACCCAATCCCTCCGCCTTGCTCCCTCCCTTACTTTCAAATCCCACCTGAAGACCTTTTTTTGATCGTGCTTGCGGTCACCTCCCTCTCCCCCTGGCTCAGGGTCAGACTTAAGTGCTCCAGGATGCTATCTGGTGTGAAAGGCGCTATATAAATGCAAGTTGTTGTTCCTAAAAAGATTTGGTGGTGGACAAAGTATACAAAAGTGAATTTATTCAAAAGTGGACACATACAATTGTAAACCTCACAGTAATTGATTGCACATGAACGTTTTCAGAAGACACATTTAGACAGCACAAAGCAGTCTTGTTTAAATTTTAAAAGTTTTCAATTACCAGCATTGAAACTTCAGAAAGATACAGAAGAACTAATGGATTGCTTGATTAGTTCTTTGTTGATACGGATTTACTTTAGCATGTAGGATTTTGCTCTTTGTATCTATGGCCTTCTCAAAAAAGTTCACCAGGCATTGTTCAGTCAGCAGGGAAGCCAAAATCTGTTCAAAAGACACGTTCCAGGCATCATCTTGGTACTGTGACAGATTCTGCTTGGTATCCTGAGTATTTCCAAACACAGCGTTGCTTGCTGAATGGGTGGGTGTTATGGATTCTCTTGAAGGAGTGCTGGGAAGTTCACCAGATATTCTGGCTGAGTTACGTAGTCTTTGTCCTACTTCTCCAATCTGAAGCAGGAGAGTGGTGACTGTAGCTATGGCCTGGTAAAGATCGTTCTCATCTGGATCTTCTCGAAACATATTGGAGAGTGTCTTGCAAAACTGGATGAATTCTCTCTGCAGAAGATTAGATTTGGATTTAGAATAAATTAGCTTAACTGAGAATGTACAATGAATAGTGCTTACATTTGGTAGTCCTTATATCAAAACAGCCAATCTCAAATTGCCATTGAAGTAAAGGACCAAATTATCTTGAAAACTGTTCATGAAGGACAAGGAGATGCTTCTCTTTTCAAGCAATCTGTCAGCTTGGTTCAGTTAGTAGCCTCTAACACAGATGGTTGTGGATTCAAGCCCCACATTTGTGACTTGAAACTCAGTTTATGCTAACACTCCAATGAGATGGTGGCGGTGGTTGAATTGTCAGAAGAGCTGTGTTTTGGCTGAGACATTAAATTGAGGTTCCATCGGCCTAGCCGGGTGGATGTTAAAAATCCTGTTGCATTATTCCTAAAGAGAAGGGAAGTTTCTCCAGGTGTCGTGCCCACGCCGGCTGTTTGAAAGATTTATCCAACTGGTCCTACTCCCCTGCTCTTACCACATAGTCTTGCAATTATTTCCCTTTTGAAAGCTACTATTGAATCTGCTTCCACCACCTTTTCAGGCAGTGTATTCCAGATCCTGGCTAATGCCCAAAATAAAATTGGTTCCTCACTTCATGCCTGCTTGTGGGACATTGCAGTGTGCAAATTGGCTGCCAAAATACAGTCATCCCACTTTACAGTATATCCTGTGAAGCACTTTTAAACATCTCAATGACCTTATTATTATTATATCAAATGCAAGGATAATTTTATTAAAATCACTGCTATCAGATTTGTAATATCCAAATGAACAACTGATGGATCTTTGGTATAAATGCTCAGTTGGCACCTCTGCAGTGCAGTCCTCAAAGTTCTAAACCACGATTTGTGAGAATAACCTGACCCAGAGGCGAATGCTACTAATTTAGCCAAGCTGACACTCTTCAATATATCCTTTGCCTGAAATTGCATTCATAGATGAAAAGCAGATTCCACAGATTACCTGAGACCCACATCATTATTATAGACTCAATTCTTCCTTTCTGAAAAAGGAGAATTAGTTTGTTTTAAAAAAAATACATCCGAGAGTGGAAAAAGTTTATTCCACCTGCATCCACTTGCTGTAATAACTAGGCTGTTTGCAGTGTACAGCCTGATCCATGTCATATCTAAGAAGTGGTTTACAGCTCATTCAGCCAACATTATTATTCCACCTGCATCCATTAGCTGTGATATTTGTAGTGCACCACAGAAATATATCACTAAAACCAGACATTCAGCCTAACTTTATATTCTGTGTTTATATTCCTCATGAGCCTCCAGCAGAATGGTGAGTGCTATAAATTATATCAAATGCAAGGATTATTATTACTACTGTAAATTATATTGTACTGATTCGATCACAAACTAAACACCCAGCTCAGGAATCAGGTATTTGTCAAACGTTATGAAGTATCATTTAATATCCGACCAAAAAAAATGTCATTTGTAATCAATAATTGCATTTGTAAACTAAACTACAAGGAATTGTGTTCAACAGGACAGAGTGGCTGTGTCAAAACAGTGTGAGGCAGCAATAAACAAGGCAAACAGGATGCTGAGCTACATTGCTAAATCAGTTGAGTTTAGATCCCCAGATATCTTTCTCTGCCTGGATAGCACCCTTGAGCGCTGCATACAGTTCTGATCACCAGTTTTGATCACAGCCCTTTGGAAGCAGAGCAGAGCATGATGACTCAGATGGGACCTCAGATGAGATGTATAACATTTTAATGGGATTGAAAAATTAAACCCAGATAAATACTTGAGGATGCTCCAAGGCAATAAAAAGGACACAGGTTTAGTTTTAAGGGCAATTTCAGGACAGATACCAGGAAGCTTTTAATTACTCAAAAGGTAATTATCATTGGAGCAGGTTGCCAGGAAAGGTGGTAAATACCAGGACACTGGACTCATTTAAAACGCAGCTTGCTCCTGCAGTGATGGTATAGGGGGCTGCATTCCTTGTACAGACTGAACAAATATTTCATTGGCAGGGGAACTGCAGCAGTTTACACGAGTCACCTGCTGGTGGTGCTATTTAAGCACAAAGGCGCAATAACATAATTTTACAATGTTGATTAACATCTAACGTTTGAAGTGCTAATATCGATGGGATTAACAGCAAATCCCTGATTAATTGTAAATACGGGAATTTGTGGTATACAAGCATTATATATCTTGTGGTGTGAGACATTGTGTCTCAACAGATAAAATAATGGTTCCATATGAAATGTAGCTGGGATTTTAGAGCATGTATTTTTAAACCTCCAAAAGGTACAGTGACTAATTTTTCAATCTCTGTTAAAAGGGAGGCGATAATAATAAACAAAAGGCAAAATATTGCAGATGCTGGAAATCTGAAATAAAAACAGAAGTCACTGGGAACACTCAGCAGGTCAGGCAGCATTTATGGAGACAGGAAAGTGAGTTAACGTTTCAGGGTCGATGACCTTTCGTGACCTGCTGAATGTTCCCCGCAACTTCTATTTTTACATTAATAATAATAATGCTTGCATTTGATATAGCGCCTTATCACATCATCGAGACATCTCAAAATGCTTCACAGAATATAGTGTAAAGTGAATTGACTGTATCATTTGTGGGCGAAATGCCAACTTTATTCAATTGTGTTAATTTAAATTTGGAATCCAGCAGAGAAATCCCCTTTTGAACAAAGTATTCCCACCCTATTCACCAATCAGTCAGGTTAAGCGGCAAGATACTACAGCTGGCTTCTAGCTAAAGGTTTTTCACTACCGTTCCACTGTACAATGATTCCAAGAACTTGAACATCATGTGAAGTACGATTGGCTCGATTTGGTAGCTGGCTTTCTGCAGTTCTTAAGAAGACTGCTTCCAAATTAAGAGTGAATTTAAGAATTTTCCATGATTCTAAGCAATCTTAATTTTTAAGACAAAACAGTCTTAAAGGCTAAAACGAGGTAGATTTTTAGGCCTTGTGACTTGGACCGACTGATCTGTTGGATGAATTCCAGAGCTCGACAGAAAACCTCTTAAGAGCGAGTGTCTAGGATAAAAGCTGGTAAAGACAAAGTATATGGAGACCACTGGTCAGAAGGCGCTTTAAGATCCTTGCATTCAGTCAACATGATGGTCATTCCCAGTACAAAAAACAAAAAGTTCAATGAACTGAATCAGATAGGCAGAGAGAAACAATCTGTGTTCGAGCCAATCAGTTTTGTTGCCTTAAATGTCACAAGAGGAGGTTGGCAACATTAACTTGAATAATAGAGCTCCAGAGATAAAGACAAAGAATGGAAACCGGCCAATCGGCCCAACCAATCCGTGCCGGTGTTTATACTCCACCCAAGCCTTTACTCATTCCTTACTCCTTCCTGTGATGGTTCAGCTTCCTCTTAAATGCATCTATTCTATCTGATTCAACCACCCACAAGTTCCTCAATCTCACTACCCTCTGTGTGAACCTGTTCTCTTTTAGATCCCCTGATCACTGTCTCATATTTGTGATAATCCATTTCAATTGGTATTTACGCAACAATGAACAGTAATCTATTTCAGGGTAGAATCATGTGTAAAATGAATACCATTACAATACCGATTATCATGAAATTAGGAACAAATTGCATTTTACATTTAAAAAAAAATTGATACTTGACAGATTCATACTGCTCTACAACGGCACACAAGAAATGAAAGATTGAGGAGGCCTGAAACTGTATTCAGAGATTTTCACAGGGTTCTATCTCCACTCCCAAATTTGGAATCCAAAATTGTCTTTTATCAACTTCAGGAACTGGGAAAATTCTCCCAGATTTCAAGTAAATTACACAATTTCTCATAGTTTAGATAGCTGTATATATGCAGCAGGAATTAACCTCACTTAACAAAGTTACACAAATTGAACAAGTTTGAAATGGGGGAAGATTTTTTTTAAAGCACGACTATACCTGACACATCAGTGGCAGATCTTTGGTGGTTTCCTTTTCTTTTCTCTTCACCAGATCTTCGAGCATCTTTTTCAAATAGTGTTGGTAATCAATTGCTTCATCTTGTTTGGAAAATAAAACTTATGTTTTAGTTAGCCACAACTAGGTAAGAAATCAGCACAAAAGTCATTTCACTGCATTTCAATTAAAACAAATAAATGCAGGGCAACGTCATAATGTTGTATTCCCTCTCTGCACCCACATACACAGTGACAGATTTATCTAAATGCAAGTGCAATACACCAAGGTTAGAAAAAAGTAACAGAGGTAAGATAAGTGGTTAAGAGATTCAAATCTTGGGTATTAAAAGCATATGAATTAAGAATATAAGAATTTGCTAGGCGAAAGAAGACCAAGGACCATCTCGTTCACCTTCCACTATCCTGGCAATCACTTGACATGTTGTGTCCCAAACTACATTGTATCAGAAAGGTATGATGTTAACATATTTTTCAAGAAGATTGAATTAAAGAGAGTCAGATTAGTTTTAACAACCGTATGAGGATGCAGGGGAGGGGAAGAAGATGCATAGGCAGGTACTCTATTTAGAAGTTTGGGAAAAACAGGAAAGTTCAAACAAGCAATAACCAAATAAGTATTGATGAAATGGAGAAAGAAAAGAAGGGTTCAAATGGAGACAATGGAGGGAAGAAATTGGGGAAGAATCACCTATCATACAACAAGGTGTGTCTCACAACCTGTCCAGGTTTCAAAGATATATTTAGAGATGAAAAAAATGGTCACTCAATCCACGACTGTTTGTGGGACACTGCTGTGCACAATTGGCTGCCGCATTTCACCCGCAAATACTGTCAATCCATTTTACAATATGTTCTGTGAAGCGCTTTGAGACATTTCAACAACATTGAGATGTCATAAGGTACTATATCAAACGCAAGGATTATTATTAATATCTCTGCATATTAGAATCAGCTTAAATCAACTGTCTTTCTTAGTTTTACATAGTGTAAATGTTGTTTGAAATTCACTGCTAGTTTTGGGGTTACTACAGGGTAATCCTGTTATCACCCAGTTGCCTAGGTCCAATGTCTCAGCGGATGTGTTGGAACTATGCTGAAAATTAATCAATTAATAAGTTCAATTAATTAAATTGAAATTAAATAGTGCACAATGCACATGACATGAAGTTAGCAACAACCTGACTACCTTTTTAACACAAGAAATTGGTGACAGTGACAGAAGACACATGCTCTAATAATAATAATCCTTGCATTTGATATAGCGCTTTTCACGTCGGGAGGACGTCCCAAAGCGCTTCACAGTAAATTCACTGTAAAGTGAATTGACTGTATATTTGTGTATATATTTGTATATATATTTGTGTATATACAGTCTGTATATTTGTGGGCGAACGGGGCAGCCAATTGCGCACAGCAATGTCCCACAAACAGTCGTAGATTGAAAATGACCAATTTATTATTGTTTTTAAACAAACATTCACTCAACCAGGCCACAGTCTAATGGCCTGTTCGGTATTTACAACAGACAATAAATCAAATTAAATTGCAATTCAATATTGTTGAGATAGGGTTTAAATACTTGAGATTAGATTTAGTTACTTCACTATACAGTAAAATAAGGAGATTGAAAAACTATAAACTAAAATATAAGCTGGAGACCCAAACGCATCAGTGCTCATTATCAGATTTTAGCTTTCTTCTTTCCCAGCCACAAAAACAAATCTAAGCCTCTTCAATATTATTGTTCAGTGTAAACTCTGCTGCTCATATTCCTTTGCTTACCAACAACAACAACAACAATATTCCATTTATAAAGCGCCTTTCACGTCAGGAGGACGTCCCAAGGCGCTGCACAGTTGGGTCATGACCCGAGCAGGGGGGAAATGGTCAGGGTGAGGGGAGGGAAGGGAGGGAGCGAGGAGGGGGAAGAGAGTCGAGAGGGGAGCTGAAGGCTCGGTCAAAGAGAAAGGTTTTGAGACCGGCCTTGAAGGAGGAAAGGGAGGAAGCAAGGCGAAGGCACTGGGGGATGGAGTTCCAGAGCCTGGGGGCTGAGAGGCTGAAGGCCCGACCACCGATGGTAGGGCGGTTGGGGTGGGGGACGTGGAGCAGACCGGAGCCAGAGGAACGGAGGGTACGGGCAGGTAGGTAGGGGGATAGTAGGTCGGAGAGGTAGGAGGGAGCAAGGCCGTGAATGGCCTTGTAGGTGAGGATGAGGATCTTGAAATCAATCCTCTGGGGGATGGGGAGCCAGTGGAGGCGAGCGAGGGTGGGAGTGATGTGTTCCCGAAGCCTGGTGCGGGACAGTACACGAGCTGCAGAGTTCTGAATGACCTGCAGCTTGTGGAGGGAGGTGGCGGGAAGGCCGGCGAGGAGAGAGTTCCCATAGTCCAGCCTTGAGGTGACAAAGGCGTGGACCAGAGTTTCAGCAGCGTGAGGGGTGAGGTAATGCCGTAGTCTGGCGATGTTCCGGAGGTGATGGAAGGCGGTGCCAGTTGTGGTGCGGATGTGAGGGAGAAAGGACAGCTCAGGGTCGAACAAAACGCCGAGGTTCCTGACTGGCTTTGCGAGGTGGAGAGTGCAGCCTTGGATGCTGATGCTGTCAGCGCCTGAGGTGCGGAGGCGCTGACGTGAGCCAATCAGGAGGGCCTCGGTTTTTCGCACGTTGAGCTGAAGAAAGTTGTCTCTCGTCCAGGACTCGATGTCGGACAGGCAGGCTGTCAGGACATCGGTGGTCGTGGAGTTGAGAGTAGAGGAGGAAAGGTAGAGTTGGGTGTCATCCGCATACATGTGGAAGTTAACTCCATGTCTGCGGATGATGTCACCGAGGGGGAGCATGTAGAGGGTGAAGAGGAGGGGACCAAGGACAGAGCCCTGAGGGACACCACATGAGACAGTGCGGGGGGTGGAGGAGAAGCCATTCGTCGAGACGAAATGAAGACGGTGAGAAAGGTACGACCTGAACCATTCAAGGACAGTGCCTTGAAGGTTGAGGTGGGAGGACAAGCGGTGGAGTAGGATAGCGTGGTCGACCGTATCGAATGCTGCCGATAGGTCGAGGAGGACAAGGAGACAGAGGGAGCCCTGGTCACAGATGGTCAGGATATCATTGGTGACCTTGACCAGGGCAGTTTCTGTGCTAACCAAATATTAACAAAGCAAAGTTTACTAATCAGGTACGTCATATGAAAACCTAATCAATACTAATAGTACGTAAATTGTTAAAATAGTTTTAGAGTTATGGCAATAGATGCTTTGTCAAATGTAGATCTTTTCTGGCAGTAAATTTCAGTTAGGAAGCAAAGTTACTCATGATGAATACATCAAAAAGGTTTGTACGTGCCATTCGACTTCCTGAAGTAACTGCTCTGTGCATTCGCAATAAAGGTAGTCTTCAGGGGAGATAGGTTGTCTTTATCATCATCACTGCAGGCTACAGAAACAAAATAGCAAGACCAAAGTCAAACATCACTCCCATCATTAAATCATTATTAATAAAACACATTGCACTGTAAGGACAAAGAAACAAATCCTAACAATATAAATAAATAAAGTAACCTGTAAAGAGCTTTCCAAGATTCACAGCAACATCCAATTGTGTTGAAGAAACACTCTGCATTTCCTCCTTAATCAAAATTCATGGCCACCATTGAACCCTGATCTACGCCGAATACTTACTCTCAGCTCAATCCAGCATCACCCTGGATGGTGAAGAGGAGGGGACAGAGTCACCACTCAGTGACCTCGCTCATTAGAAAATGTATGTGTACAGTCATTCGAATGAGGCTCAGCCATGCGGTTCTCTCCAGCTAACCAACCTGCCAACCCTCACTGTCTTGTGAAAGGTGAAAAGTGGGCACATACCAGATTGAGAGTTGCCATGAAGCTAGATGAAGAAACAAAATGACACAGGCGTATAGGCCATCTTGTCAACTGTATGTCTCACCCATAATCCCCCTCGCCTGCTCCCCATTTTGTCATGGTGCGAGTTGAAAAGAGTAACATTTGATCCATTAGAAATTTTTTAAAAATAGTTTGAAAGTATGATTGCAATAAAGAGTGTGAATTTCTGCAAAGGAGGATGTTCTTCCCTACATGAATGGCATGAAATAAATTCAAGTCATACGTTTATGTGATACGTATAAATGCACAAATAGCGAGGCAATTACACATGTCTTTAATTATGTAATTGAGGAATAAAAAGGATAACAAATAATAAATCCTTTTCATTAGTTCAAACAAAAAAATTTCTGACCAGCAATGAAGAAAAATCATGAGTAATAAATGACACTTTCATTATGATATAATGTCTCATTCGGTAACATTTCAAGGGACTCCCAACAAATGAGCTACTTTGAATAGCAGTGTCTTATCCAGGCAAACACAGCAGTTAATCTGCACCAACAAGGACCCACAAAGAATAAGATGATTTAAATTTTATTTAAATTTCAACACCTTTGGGATGTCCTCCCAACGTGAAAGGTGCAATATAAATGCAATTTGTTGTTGCTGTTGTTTTAAAAATGAACTATGTTTTTTGACTAGTGGAATGCGAAATTTGGTCACAGCATTTATAGAACATAAAAGAACATTGGATCCAGAATCCTTTGGAGTTACTGTCCAATGTATTCACATTGGTGTCTTATGAATAAACACACAACATATATCAAGCATTTTTCCAAGAAAAATACCCAGCATTTGCTTCTCAGCCTAGATTAATGTAGGACATTTTACCTGGTGGAACATGCAGTCTGTACAACAATTTGAGTTTTTCATTGAATTCTCCGTAGTACATTATATCTACAACAACAAAAAATGCCAATTATTAAACAGGTATACTCTCGCCCTGCTTCCCCTTCAACCCTTAAACAACAACAACAAAATTACATTTGTAGAGCGCCTTTCACATCGGGATGATGTCCCAAGGCACTGGATTGTCAGGGGTCAGGACCCGAGCATGGGAGAAGGGTGGGGTAGGGGTGAGGAAAAGCAGAGAGGTGGGAGTGCAACTGAAGGCACGAACGAAGAGGAGGCACGATCGAAGAGGATGTATAAACCCTATACATTTAAACAAGTTGCATTCTACAAAATAACCCCGAACTTAAAAACTTTACAGGAAGTTAAGGGTTAACAATTGTAATCTACGTTTCAGTTTTGCATTGACCAATTATTTCTGAAAGTACAACAGCAAACACACGCACATATTAGTTTGATTTGTATAAGAGATAGAAAAGTAGTTACCTAGGCCACTCGCTAATTCTCTGAAGTCAATGAGAGAGTCTGAGTTTTCATCCAAGACTCGAAATGTTCTCTGTGCCAGTACATCAGTATGTGTCCCCCACATCCAGGGATTCAGTAAAGAGAAGAGACTATGGAACTGAAAGCTATTTATTCTGTATTGTTCCAAATATGGGAGGCTGGGATCATGATTTAGAGCGGTTGTACCATATTCACCCAAATAACAGCTTAAAAGATGTTCTCGCTAAATTAAAACAAAGAAATTAAACATTAACTTGAAAAGTACTGTGATCATACATTTCCACGCAAGAAAGGGAGAGGAAGCGAGCGAGAAAGATGTTTGTGTAATGTTGTACAGTCTAAATTAAATTGTACACAATAATTAACCTTTATTCTGAAATTCATGTACATTTTGGTATATGTAAATGCATCAACAACCATGCATTTATATGTAGTATTCATACTTCACAGATTATGAACATAACAGGGCAAAACGCATCTATCTGTGTGAAACAGAAAATGCAAAGTCACTTAATAAACCTTCCTCAGACAATTTCAATTAGTCCTCTACTCCTGCCCATGTCCACCCCTATTCCAACTTGTCTACTGCTGGCACCATCTGATAAATCCTTCAGCCACTATAAGAGTTCCCTTCCAAAATATTTTTGCTTTGCACCCTCTTCATAATCCTCTTTTTTATATATATAAAAAAAGCTTTGATCAACACTTTTGAATTCCTCCCAGCTCAGGTTTCCTCATTATCCTCGTGCAGCACTTCAAAATCTCCAACCTTGTGAAAGTTGCGACACAAATTGTGAAAAATTTTATTATAATAATGTTTACATTTGGTATAGTGCCTTTTACATCAGGAGAACATCCCAAAGTCTTCACAGGATATACTCTGAAGTGAAATGACTGTGTATTTTATGGGCAAACACAGCAGTCAATGTCCCACAAATAGCCATGGAGTGAGAGACCTATTTTATTAGGGGGATTGTTGGTCAGGTCACCGGGAAGGAGAAACTCCCTACTCTTTTCGAATTGTGCCATGGGATCTTTTATCATCCACCTGAAGAGGCACAGAAGAGGCCTCGGTTTAACATCTCATTAGAAGGATGGCACCTCTGGCAATGCAGCACATCGCCAGCATTGCGTTGGAGTGTCAGCCGAAACTATGTGAGTTACGCCTGTGGGTTCCAACTTTCCTTTGCAGGCTAATAATAAAGTGGAGGGGAAGTGAATGGTCACTGTTGAGTGATGTGTCTACAGAGGTTTGTATGTCCACTGTAACAACACACAATTCAGCGAAGCATTAGTGATTGTGTTGAGACAGGAGGTAACATTTTTTACAGAGTAGCACATGTTAGCATCAATCATATTGCTGGCATTATTAAGCAATCTTTCACATCAAGGTGGAGATATGTTTATTCTATATGGTGTTGTACTGAACCAGAGGACACAGCCTGCGATTGAAGGGGGATAAATTTAGAATAAATCTGCAGAAACACTAGTTCAGTGAGCGAGTAGTAAACGTATGGAACAGGCTCCTTAGGGAGATAGGGGAAGCAGAAAGTGTTGATTCTTTCAAGAACAAATTAAATTCTGTTAAGAAATAATATCTCAGGATACAATATATAGTTTGGGACACATGTCATGCAACTAACAGGAAGGTGGAAGGATGATCTTCGTTCCCCAAGCAAATTCTTATGCTCTTATGTTGTACTGATGAATATGAAGCTTGGCATGCCTTCGAGCTGCTGCTGGCATTTTGGCACCAGTTTACTGGGTGTGAAGTGCAAGGACAAGTCATTTTGCTGATTTGTTAGTTAAATTGGATCACTCACTCTATCATAATTGGCAATTCAAAATCCCTGAAAAACAACTCAAAATGTATTTCTCAACCACACCATGTGAGGCATGCTGTGGTTTTGCTTTGATATTTGCTGGATATGCAAACAGAAATGGCCTAGAGGTTACATTTATCCAAAATGGTCTTACAAATACCACAGGGTGATACATGATAGAATACTGCAATAGTATTCTATCACGCATCACCAATACATTAGAGAATACTATTGCAGAGCTGAAGATACAACATGGATTAATTTTATGGTCCTTTGAAACAAATGAAAGGATTTAAAAAAAAAATTATATAAACTTGCCTTAAATAGATCGTAAAGTTCTCCAAGGTCTTCAGTGTTGAACGAAACATCTGGTGCCACAACTCTAAGCTGCCCAAACAACAACAAAAATCAAACCCTTAATCTTCCATCAGATAAGAAAGAATACAAGCTAACAATAATGAGGTGAAAAAGAATCCAATTATTTGACAAAGCTTATAAAACTTCAATCCCATTTAACACTTCTGCTTCCTTTAGTCTTTTTGCTTTAGCTAATTCTATCATGCTTTCCAAATTTTCCACAGCTTCTGACTATTTTCCTTATTCCAACAACCACAAAAGAATATTTTAGAGACTATTATTTAAAGAACCAATTGACTTTCTCTAGAGAATAGCTTAAGATTCATTAATAGACTAATGAATAAGGTCAGAGCATGTGGAGTCAGGGGAAAA
Organism: Callorhinchus milii; assembly: GCF_018977255.1. Classification (NCBI taxonomy): domain Eukaryota; kingdom Metazoa; phylum Chordata; class Chondrichthyes; order Chimaeriformes; family Callorhinchidae; genus Callorhinchus; species Callorhinchus milii. The sequence goes on from NW_024704745.1 coordinate 60,724,619, forward strand.
GTAGCAGAATGGATAGCAAGCTGGCTACAAGACAGAAAACAGCGAGTAGGGGTAAAGAGTAGCTACTCAGACTGGCAGAGGGTGGGAAGTGGTATTCCACAAGGATCGGTATTGGGATCACTGTGGTTCACATTTACATTAATGATTTGGACTCGCAAATCAAAAGTACAATTTAAAAATTTGCAGACAACACCCACCAAATTGGGGGTGTAGTTAGGAGGACTGCAACAAATTACAGCAAGACATTAATAAACTTGCTGAATGGGCATTTAATTGACAAATGAATTTTAATATAGAAAAGTATTAGGTGGTACATTTTGATAGGTGGAATAAAGTGGTCACATACTGGCTGGAAAATAAGAATCTAAATGGGGTAGATGAGCAAAGGAACCTAGGGGTACACATACACAATTCACTAAAAGTAGCGACGAGGGTTAATAAGGCCACAAAAAAAGCAAACCAAGCATTGGGGTTCATTTCTCAAGGTAAAGAAATGAAAAGCAGGGAAGTTATGATGAACTTATATCGAATCTTGGTTAGATCACACTTGGGAGTACTGTGTGCAGTTCTGGTCCCCATATGATAGAAAGGATATAGAGCCACTGGAGAAGGTGCAAAGGAGATTTACAAAGATGATCCCGGAACCACGAGGTTATACCTATCAGGAAAGGCTGAACAAGCTTGAACTCTTTTCTCTTGAAAAGAGAAGGGTGAAGGGTGACCAGATAGAGGTCTTTAAAATTATGAAAAGTTTTGATAGGGTAGACATAGGGAAGATGTTTCCGCCTGTGGAACCAGGGGCCATCAATATAAAATAGTTACCAATAAATCAAATAGGGAAGTCAGAAGAAACTTCTTTACCCAGAGAGTGGTGGGAATGTGGAACTTGCTACAACAAAGAGTTGCTGAGGTGAATAGCATAGATGCAGTTAAGGGGAAGCTAGATAAGTACATGACGGAGAAAGGAATAGAAGTTTATGCTGATAGGCTTAGTTGAGGAAGGACAGGAGGAGGCTCATGTGGAGCATAAACACTGGCATAGACCAGTTGGGCCAAATGGCTTGTTTCTGTGCAGTATATTCTATGTAATTCTATGCAATATTATTGATGTTTTTAAGACTCTAAGGGATATAGTTAAATTGAACCCATAAGATGGTTTAAATTGCTGCAATCGACCATTAGAAGAGGAAACCTTTAAAAATAAGAGTATAAAACTTACCACATTTTGTTTAGTCGTATCTTCTAAGCCCTGTAACACTTGTATTCGGTGTCTACACCGCATTTGCTCAATCTGTCCTGCGTGAAGGTGTCCAAATTTCTGGATATGAAGCAAAAGCAGACAATCCAAAAAGGAACATGCACTTGCCATCACATCACACAATGTTTTAATTTCTATTAGTTTAAAACTATTGTAAATTAAATGGAATACTCCAATATGAAGGGCCAGATGAAGGGATCTTTTGAACTATATGGGGCCGTTTAAACTATGCACGCAAAATATGGCAACAATACCTTTTTAAAATACTTTCTTCCCCTGGCTTCATAGTTGCAAACATGTGATACGATCAAACTTAGTGTAAGTGTCAAATCGTGCTGAATAGACAGGATTGTGAGTTCCTTCAATCTATCCTGGATCATTGCAGATCTGAGTGAATTTTTATGAGACTCATCTTTGAGAACCAGGGTTCAACTTCAGAGGCTGTTACTGGTAGCCGAAAACGCAACTGCCACATTTGGAAATGTGAGCCTAACACATAACCGGTAAATGTTTGAAAGAAGTGTGCTATTGTTGCAAATTCAGGTAATAAACTGTCCTTGAGTGCCAAAGTTTTAGCAAAACAGAAACTGGACTGGAGATTACAGGTTAGCAGGGCGGAGGGTGGGGGGATGTGAGGTGGGCCACAGTTGTGGTGGCGGTGGTGGGGGAAGGAAAACCTAACAAAGCCTTATGAAATCCATCCCAGACCAGCAAATAACCAAACTGAACCAGAAGTCCAGTGTCTCAGACTGGTTTCTCAGTGATCACCTTTGAGAACTGTGGCGGGGAATATGGCTTTAGGATGTGTAATGTGATACATATTGAATGTCCCACTACATTGGCCCCAATACCAATGGTAGCTATTAATTACATGTCATCATAGATGTACTTCACTGCTGTTGGAAGCTAAATTCTGCCACAAAAACCTAATCACTGTAACTGTGAGAATGTTTAACAAGGAAGTACTGACAGAAATGCTGCAATCTGAATTTATGCTTTCAACTTCACACTGTCAAGCTCAACTTATACCACAAGAGTGCTAGTAAATATTGGCAGCCTGAAGACCATCCAAACTCGCATTCAAATTAGGTGATTCTGCCAGAGCCCATTATTATGGAGCATTAGCAATCTTAACTTTAATTGCTTGAACATATGATTCATCATGAAAAGCGTTTCAGTCTAAACATTTTAGAGTCTATACACAAATAAATAAACTTTCCAGAAACATCTGGATTCAAGATCCTTCTCGTTCAAATCTCTCCACCCTACTCCTGTAATCGCCTGCATCCCTACCACCCGTCCGCTCCCTCGCCTCAGTGAATAGCTACCTCACCCCCTCTTTTGCCTCCTTCAAGTCCCGTCTAAAGACCTTCCCCTTCGACTGCCTTCAGCCACCCTCCCACCACCCCTACTTTACCGTCCACCCCTCCTGACCCCAATTCCCAGCTCATGTCCAAAAACCCCTGACTGTCCAGTGTCCTGGAATGTCATTCCAACGTGAAGAGTGTTATACAAGTATAATTTATTGTTGTTGTCACCTGCTTCAAATTGTCTGGATGTCCCACTATCAGTCATTCTGCCCCCGCTCTCTGGAATTCCACCCTGGAGTTCCAAACCTCACCCCTCCTCCCCACCTTTAAAGCCCACCTTATGATCTTTCTGTTTAATCAGCTTTTGGTCACCTTTCCCATTCCCACCCCCCTCCACAGCTCAGGCTCTCAGTCACCTCCGTCCTGATGTGATATACACTATATAAAGGTACAACTATTATTTATACTGATGAATAACAATTATACACTACAAATGAACGTGCAGATAAGCTTCATGTTAGATACATAATTAACTCTGAATATGTTTTTCTGTCAATGAATAACTCTCACTGTGTTAACAGTATAATCATTAAAATGGAGAAATCTATAGTTGGGGAATATTCTTAGTAAAACGCATTGCAATGACTTGTGAACATTTTCAAACCAAAAATGTTGCATTTTTATACCTTAAATCTTTCATATGTTCTTTATTTATTACAGAATAAGAAACATAAACTAGTCAGTTCACCTCATAGGAATCTCTAATGAGATCAGATATATCCACTTGTGGAACAAGTTCCTTGTCATCGCTAATGACATGTTGTTGAGCAATTTGTGACAATGAAGGGCTCTCTTTGTTTGTGATATTGTCAAGAAACCTGCAAGAGACCAGAGTTATTTTTTAATTCACTTATGCTCCTGTGGTGCACAATTTTTAATTTTTAAAATTAAAAATAATCTCCATTAGATTCTATGAAGAGCAAACACACTACACCTGCTAAGGATTATCAAAGCTTGTCCATCATCTGTGCAGTTACATAGCTCCTCAGTGTTGGCATCTATTATAGCCAGGCCCACCTGGAAGATGATCTTTATTCCATCATAAAAGAAACAGTCAACAATATTCAATGCACTCTGAAGGGGCATGATATTAAGGAACAGGGTCAGGAACCAAGAGAGGGAAATGGATGCTAAGCAAGATAGGTCTGTCACGTGTTCAGCCAGCTCTGGTAAGTGCTCTTTTATAAGTTCTTCAAACACAGCTTGGTCTACCTGAGCACCTGGAAAGCATGGAATAGGTAAGGTAAATTACACAATAGGAAGCTACAACTAACAAGCTGAAAACAACAACAAAGTTACATTTATATAGCACCTTTACAAAAAGGAAGGAGCACTAGGTTATCTAGATTCAAAAAACTAATGTAACAAAACAGGACGAGCTCAAGAGTCTACAGTTTCCTACATTTACATAGAAAAATCGAACGTTCAGCAGCCATTTAGCTCAGTGTGTCTGTGTCATTGCTACCTCTTTATATCTTGTTAAAAAATCACTCTTTATTAATTACATTTTCCAGTTCTTTCCCCATGTTGTTTCTATAAACTTCTCACATTCCTATCCAGTTCTTTATATGAGAGTTGATGAAATCAATATCAGTCATTCATTCAGTTAATTATATTAGGAGAGCAGATCATCATGATCCATCTTGATAGCAAACTATCTATCATCAGCTTCTCTGTATAACAGAGAACAGCTAACCACCACCAATTACAATAAGATGAGGAATAGACAGTGTCTGATTTGCCAACAGCTGTGATCAACAGGACTTCAAACTCACACTCCAATTAATGTTAGGGGTGAGCTACATTGTCAGAGGGGCAGTTCTTTGGATGAGATGTTAAACCGAGTCCCGTCCGCCTTTTCAGGATCCCAAAGCATTATTTGAAAAAGGAGTTTCTCCCGGAACCGTGGCTAATAAGCCCCCAAATAAAACCATTTCCTCTCTTCGTGGAAGATATCTTTGTGCAAATTGGCTGCCACATTCACCTACATACAGTCACAACACTTCACAATAAAATCCTATAATTGCTTTGAGGCATCTCAAGGCATGATAAGGTGCTACATTACATATAAGGATTATTATTTATCAATGCTGCTCGGTGAATGGGGAGTAAAGCTTGGAGTATTAGACTGCACAATGACTCAAGAACACATCATGTTAGAATTCAGAGACCTGTGGTTCTACTTCCTGGAGGCACCAGGTCACCATTATAACCATTTAACATTACAGTTTTGTCTATATAATAATAGAATAATAATGATCCTTGCATTTGATATAGCACCTTATCATGTCGTTGAGATGTATCCAAGCACTTCACAGAATATATTGTACAATGGATTAACTGTACATTTTGTGGGGAAAATTGTCGGATTGCACGAGAAGCAAGTTTGTAAAGCCCACAAATGAACAATCCTAATGTTGGGCAATATCACAAGTAAACCAATGGGCGGCTGACTCTTAGAAAGGTTTTGTAAAACTCTGTATCTTCACAGAAGAGAATTTAAATAAAAAATAAACCTCAAAGATTGTACAAAAAGTTTGGATCTCCTCCACATCTTAGATGCTGCCCCAAATTAGCTGCACTATGTACCTGGTACCTGTATAAGCTAGAAATATCATCAGATGAAGAGTCACTTATCCACCAAATATAGCTCAACACCTTAATAATAATCCCTGTATTTGATATAGTGCATTATCACATTGTTGAGACGTCAAAGAGCTTCACGGAATATGCTGTAAGAATATACTGAATTGACTGTATATTTTGTGGGCGAAACACAGCAGCCAATTGTGCACAGGAGTGTCCAATAAACAGTTGTGGATTGAGGGACCAAATTATTATTATTGCTCATTCTCTTCACTGCTGTAATGAGTACACTGAGATCTTTTAAATCATTGTCTATTTTACTGAGGCAAAACAATGATTTGTTTATATAAACAGGTCTTGGATGCTGTGGGAGCACATTTAAGATGGGAAAAAAATTATGTGTCACTGCAAATTATTTCAGCTTCCCAATTCCCTTGTCAAGCAGTAACTTTAGCCAAAACAATGGCAATTTCAAATTCAGGACTATGCTAGTTCGAAAGTATTAAACAAATCAAATCCGACTTATTTTTCAACGTGTAGGCAATGAGACAAATGCTCCAGAACATCTTACCAATGACTCTGCGATTGAAGTAGTCTGGGAGCATTCGCTCACAGATAGCGACTAGTAGCCAGAAGGCATCTTCTTCCTTGGCATACAGTAATAACACTGAGGTCAGAATATTCATGGACTGTCGGCAACAAGAGATGAAAAGAGGTTACTTAAGCATGCAGCTTGAGGTGGAATAGCTTTTATGTACCCTAAAGCATTTCTCAGCAGCTTTATATATGCATTATTTTATGAAGATGATTGATAATCAGTAATAATTAGGCTTCGCAGTCAAGGTACAATGAGCACATCTGTGGAATGTTTAGCCTCTCTTTTTATGGTTCTGTCATGCATCAATATATTGCTTTGATATGTGTGTATCTATACTCACCTCACGTAGACACAAAGACACAGCAGACAATAAATTGACCAGCTGATCCGACAGCTTTTTAAATATACAAATGAGTAGCAAGTACTTTTTTTTAAAAGCAAAAATGAATTTGATTCAAAGTTCTAAGATGATGATCAAGAGCAAGGAATTATTATTAGATTATTAACCAGTCTTGGGGCATGTACCTCAACATTATAAATTTGGAGGTGCAAAATAATTTGATGAAATTTTAATTTATAGATTTTTTTCCGGAAAGCGTTTTGGAAATAAATCAGCAAAAACATATTTTTGTCATGGCTGCTTCATTCAATGACATGTTGTTGTGATAGTCTCGAGAATTTTCTTTCATCATTAAACTGTAACCTGTAATAACCAATTTGTAACAATTTGTTATTAGTAAGATGGGGAGCAGTTCTGTACCTGGCAATAACCTATTTTAGGGTTTCTGAATGCGTACGCTGTCAGGACTCTCCTCAACGGTGCAATTCCAGTGTCACTCTGAAATGCTGGTTGATCAGGCAGAGAACGATGCAGATCACGTTCAATCTCTTCAGTTGCCATGCAACACCTGCCCATAGATTCGTCCACCAGATTAGCATAATAATCAGGATGAGTAGCAAAATCAGTCACAGCATCTGCAGATTGAATGTTTACCCATTGGTTATAAGAGGCAAACCGAAGCCTGTCAGGCTAACATTTTACTCATGCAGAGAATACAGAACTGATTGGAATAGACAAGTACAAAATTGATGTTTGTTTTCACACATTACAAAAAGAAATGTTTATAAAATAGAGCAATTGTGCTTCACAGTATAAAGGGATTTGCCATAAATTAAACTTATTATATGGATTAACAAGAAATACATTCTACCAGCTGCGTCTTTCTGATTACATTCAGTTCTGACTGCAAGCAAGGCTAAGTATAATGATTTCCAGCTGTCGCATTCACTAAATCTATGATAAATGTTGAAGATAAGAATGATACCACACCCCTCAGTGTAGCACTAGGTCACACAGAACAATGGCTCCAGGTTCAGACAACTGTTCTGCAGTAATTTGGCTGCCAGACTTGCTAAATATCTGCTTGAGAACAATAATGAAGAATATAGACCGCAATGAATCAAGAAGATCATGGGATACAGGATTTCTACGCTGCTGAAGAATATTGAGGGAAGCTTGGGTTGGGATAGTGGGGGCTGGATGAAAATCACAGCTGAGCCCAATTCCATCCTCACCCAAAATTTACACTTGCCTACCTACACTTAGGGTCTCTAGATTGTGACCAAGAGTGGGAACCCTTACTAACTTCCCCTTCCTAACTGTGCGAAATGAAAGTGAATAGTATTGGCCCAATTGCTGCCCCAACTGAAATTCTTTGAAGACCAAATTCTTTGAAGACCAAAAACTGAACTTGACCTTGCAGTCATAGGCAGCCTGCAATGCCTTTACTCACTAGGCCATTGGGTGCAGCATTTTTCTCCCAGTTTGGAATGACCAAAACATGCAATGCTGTATTCTTAAATCTTCACCACTTCACAGGAATACAAATGATCCCAAACAGGTGAGAAGCTGGTATTTCAGCAGAACATTATCTCCAATACAGACAATGCTAATTCAGCTGAGCACAAATATCAATACCCTGAATCCCCACCTGAAAACAGAAGCCAAAGCTCTCCCCGGAGTGATCCTGGAATTCCCATTGCAACAAGCTTTCTTATCTTCTCGGTCCGAAACATACTGACTGTGCGTCCATATTCCACAAAATGATCGTACCATAAGCGTTTTTTCACTTCCTCCATTCCCTGCAGATAAATATTCCATAACATTAAAAATTCAGTCATCGAGTTTCCTAATAATCTCCTCACATACACACTGTAAAGCTGTGTTTTAATCCTGAAGTGCAAACAACACTTGTGTTGCCTTGTTCAAATGCAGCTTTATGATAACCTCTGAAAACAGTGTAAGTCGATCCTAGCATACATAAGAACATGGAACATGTTAAAGATATAAAAGCACCATAATTTGTGCAACAAAGACTTTTAAAAAAAAGTCTCCCTATTTCTCACTAAAAGGCTGACTGGTGACTATGTCTGAGGCTTCTCTCAGTGCTGCTGTGATATCGTCTGTAATGAGCCATTCAGGTTTCTCAGAGATTATTCTGCTCATTAACAAAATTCCTTCATTTAGACCAATCATGGAGTATTTAATTTTACATGTACAATTATTTATTAGTGCACAGGAAAAGATTTGGTAAGCCTACCAAAGTGAGCAGAACAATGCCGAGCTCTCTCCTCAATGAATTCATTACATGGCTACAAAGTAGAATTAATCCCACGACATCCCACAACCCAGATTCCTAGATTTTGGATAGTTGAGTTTCCTCTTTCCAAAACCGATGGCACGTGATAAGGCACTATATCAAATGTTGACCAACAAATCTCCAGATAAAATTGATCATTAATTTCAAGGCTTTTTGTGGGACATTGCTGTATGTAAATTGGCTGCTGTTTTCACTTACAAAATAGTCAGTCCAATTTACAATAAATCCTGTGAAGTGTTTTGTGATGTCCTCCCAACGTGAAAGTGCTATATCAAATGCAAGTATTTTGTTTTCTTTGCTGAAGACTCTGGTATTGAAAATTGGTGTGTGGGGTGGAGGGGAGAATTATTACCCTTTTATATTTTTCAGCATTCACAAAGAAATTTTCAAAATCACCAGAAATTTATTTGCTCCCCAAGTACAAATTTTATGCTCAGTTTAAACAAACAGGAATCTTGTGTACTTACCATTCCAGAGTCAGGACTTCCAGTTTTTTTCTGGTGAAATTGAATTAAACCTTTTGAATTCAACAAATGTCTACTCTCTTCTTTTACAGTATTTGAGTGATTTGCTTTAGAATCCAGCTTTGTGCCACTTTTACAGGACCCTTCATGACACTCTGAAGAATCTGAAGAAACCTAAAACACATTAGCTTTTATTAATAATGTAATCTTACAAATATTTCCATTCAAGTCACAACACTGAGTGTTATTTTAAAATGCTGTCTTTTGCCATATCGTGTTTTTGAACAGCTCTCTGTTGTAAGCCTGGTTTCTCTTTCAGTAAATATGCATCAATTTAAAACATTTGCTTGAATAAACTGACACATCCTCATTGATCATTCACTGAGTGGTCTACTTTCTCCAGTCTTCATTTGCATGTGTATCCCAAGGCTCTAGAAACCTTCTAGAGGTTTCTAAACCTTCTAGTGTTGATAAGAGATAAATCAATCGCCTTATTTTTTGCTTTACAGAGCAATAAAATATGAATAATTTCGACTCAAGTTTTCAATGGATAGGAACTTTGCATAGGCAGTAAATTCAAAAAGGATTCAGATGTTCTGCATTAACAAAGCGATTTCTACTAAACGGGTTAATGTTTTTACACAAAAGAACATATGGATTTGCTAGACAAAGAAGACCTGTCCAGTTTGCCTACCACCATCCTGGCAGTCAGCTGCACATGTCATATCCCAAACTATACACTGCCACACAGATCCCTAGGCAGAGATAATATGACCTAGAGATTACATTCTTACTTAATTCCCACCCCCTCCCTTCCTCACAGATTTTAGTTTAGCTTACTGGGCTTTAGGACAATTTTGGCTTCACTCATGTAGGAAACTATTAGGTAGCCAACAATTCAACTTTACCATTTCGCCGACACCTGATCTCTCAGGGAGACGAGATTTACTGTTTTTTATAAATTTAAGTTGTTCGGTTAGTTGCTCCAGTAGGTTATCCCGATCTTGAACTTCCGTAAACTGAAAGACACTCTTGCTTCTGATACTAACAATGATTGGATTTGGGAGGAGATTAGTGTCTTCCATCTTCTCCACAGTAACCACCTGTCAATTAGACGGAAACTCATGACAGAGCCATTTATTGCAAAAGGTAAACCCGTTCCTCTATAATGCAAGTTAAAAAGAACAATTTCACTTTGGATCTACTAACAAAGAAGAAGTTTAAAAAACAATTAACCTATACAAAAACATCATTTTTCAGGACAGGAGTCCTGTAACGTATTGGTTAGAGCACTCGCCTCGCAAGCAAGGCAAAACATTAGCCAAGTTTCCTTATTCCATATGTCTCTGTTGACCGAGCAGTAAGTAGGAATCCGGTTGTTAGTCGATTGGAGGATTGCTTTTCTGGGGGTAATAATCCCTTCAAAAACATTTTTTTGACTAATAATAATTTGGTCACACAATCCACAACTGTTTGTGGGGCACTGCTGTGCGCAATTGGCTGCCTCGTTTCGCACACAAAATATACAGTAAATTCACTTTCCAGTATATTCTGTGAAGTGCTTTGAGACATCTCGAGGTAGTGATAAGCACTATATCAAATGCAAAGATTATCATTATTAAAGGAGAGAATCAGATAGAATAAGCCTCTGATTCTAACTTGGTGATTAAGAAGTCACGTTTTTAACTGAAGTCCTTTGGATATCTATGAACAAATAAAACTCACAACTGGTCCAAAAAAAATCAGCAGAACCAAATATCGAAAAACACAAAAATTTAAACTAATGTCCCAGAATACAAAACAAGCACTCTTACTCATACCAGCTCATATATTCTTAGATGTTAAATAATCTATCGCAGCATTTGGCAGGCAAAGAATACATAGCTGAGTTCTTAAATGTGTAAACAAATTTGAAAGATAGGTTATAGTTGAAGCAGGATTTCAATAAAAAGGGAGGCACTTTTCACAACTTTGTACTGCAAATCATCCAGCAATGCAGTCCAAGCAAAATAAATAATAATCCTTGTAAAATGTCCTTTTCAATTTAGTTATGGTTGGCCTGCTTATAGAGAGGGGAAGACAAAAACTTGACATGGTAGATTATATAGTCAGTGCATTCAGATCAGTTCAGTCACTGAGAAACACAAGCGGGTCAGCTTTCAGATAGGAAGGATAGAAGAAAAGCATTAATGGCGAGATTCCAATTGCAAATAAAGTTTAAGCAAATATTCAAAGGGCAGTATAAAGGCATATGTTTGAAACTGTATTTATACAAAACATAAACATATTTAATATAAATTAAACTTTTAAACAGATGACAATATTTGCATTCCAATGTCATCATTGGTGCTGGTATGCAGATTTAGTACCTCCTGGAGTGGAATGATCACATTACAGGTGCCTTCCTCTTTGCTGGCAAAGCAGATGTAACTTTCTGAAGTGTATAGTTTCCCTGCAGTATGGCATTGGCTATATGGTGTCCATAGGAAACAATTCACTATGTGTTTCAACTTCTCCTCCCGTGGCAGCCTGAAGCAGGCTCTGAAATATTCATTCTGCACTCGGTCTTCAAGATCTCTATCAACAGAGTGATGAACATAGTTAGAGGCAAGCTTACATTTGCAAAATTTCAGTGCTGGAAAATTGTCCAATATGGCCCTTTGTATCCTGGACTTTAATAAATATTGGCCCTGGTGATGTATTGGTGATATGACAGCTACAGTATTTTAAAGTATAACTTTTATGAATACTAGAAACAGAATAGTAAATATTATGAATTGTTATTGAAAACAACTCTGCTGGATCAATATACAGTAACCTTTTTTAACATTCAAGTAGCAAAATAAAGTTGAGTCCCCCAAAAATCTCAAACCACATTCCAACAACAAAAAAATAAGTTGCATTACACAAAACCTTGTTCAATTGGTACCATTCAATCAATGAGAAGAAATTTTTTTTATAGCTTATGACAGTATTTTAGATCCCCAGTCTCTCAATTAAGAGAGGTTGCATATCATTGCTAACTGACACAAACCAACACGGTTTCGAGATCTGATCATAAAGATTTTTCTAAAAAATGTGTTATATACATATACACACCCTACAAATTACCATCCATAAACAGGGTATGTCAAGGTGCAAACTTAATCTCAAAGTAACAAAAAATATGATCTGTATCAGCAGTAGGCAATCTGTGGCCAGCAGACCGGAAGTGGTCACAGGGATATCAATAAAGGCTCCATGAAACATTCGCACAAATCTAGGAAAGTCCATGTTCAATCGGTAGCATATCTTCAGTTTTTTCTTGATTGATTTATGCCCAAAACAAGAAACAGTCAATCAAGAAAATGTATTTTGTTGATCATCACTGGCCTTTATTCTCTCCATGAGTAAATGTTGGAACACAGAAAAGAAAGCCAATTAAAATTGACTGGATCGGATTTTTTAGTTTGTGGATGAACCCGGAAAAGGTTTTGAATGTGGCAGTACTACTCTTGAATTGGAAATCCAGTCTTCCTGCAATAACTGAATTTTGATCCATGCTTCCTAGGGGACACTCTTTAAGTCCAATTCCAATTGGGAGACATCTTACCAGGAAAACATCTTAGTCAAATTATGAACTCTCTTATGAGTCATCTCTTAAAATTCTCAGCAATGTTGTTAATCAATTCCCAGGACAAATTTCACAATTAAGATATAGAGACTACTAGTGCAAAGCAGACAGAAACAGTGATATTTTAGGCAGAACCAAAAGACAGAACAAGGCCACAGAAATAGCCAATACAGATTTACGTTATGTACACAAACCATGTTAAAATTCCTTTTTTTTCGACAGAGAAAGAAAATTTGGTGGTAGCCAAGAACTATTTAAAACTTCAGTTGGAGGTCAATGATAATTTGAGAGATTACTGCTTAATAGATTTCAGAATACAAGGTTATCTTCAGACAGCTGGCAAAAAAAATCTATTCAGTCAAACGTATACCAAAAACACATAGTGCAAATTAATCTATACTAATAAAGCCACCTGTCTGTGTGTCAGCCAAGATCACAATAACCGATTGACGTAGAGACATGATGTATACCTCACTGTAAGGGTCTTGCATGGGAGAGTGTCATGGGCATATATATTTTTTTGGGGGGGATCTCCTATCGTTGATGAGCTAAGACCTAAACAAGTGCATCACACATGTATGGCAGTTACATGTACACTGCAGTTACACCTGGTGGCCATGCCGACTCCCAGTGACGCTGTGGCACACACGCACTCAGATGAAGCCAAGCGGTGGGAACAAGATGGCGGCATTCACAGTAGCCAATCAGCAGCTTTTCCTGCTGCTCCTGGGCGTCCCGGCGCCATGTCGGAGTTTGGCCGGAGGTGGTTGACGATTCGCTCGGTTAGGCCACGGAGTTTCCGGGTTCTTCTACACCACGACCTAGCAGCGACTAGGTGGGGAGGGTGAATCTTCGGATTCGAGTTGTGGCCTCATCTGGGGCTGGGATTTAGCCCCTCTCCCTATGTATATAATTTTATATAATAATCTGAAACATCATTACAGTGTTTATGGCATGTTAAATGGTCTGGGAGTGGTATCACTGAAATCTGGATTCCATATTGGATCCTTTGGTTCCAAGCGTAGCTGCAATGGGTACAGCTAGTCCAACATAAAAAGGATCATTAAAAAGGAACATTCTTAATCTAGCTGCAGGCCAGGAGACTTGTGCATTCTCTTATCTGCTGCCAAAGGAAGAGCGAGGCCAGTACCAAACTGGGTCTGTTCTAGAGTTATACAGTGACTGGCTCTAGAAAACATTATCATAAACTTCATTAGGCAATATATATATATATATACTGTATTCAACATGGCTTAGGGAGCCCACTAATGCAGATTTGCCCAGATCTATATTAATTTGGGCAAAGAGTAGTGAAGTCACTCATCTCAGTTTGGGCAATAGGGAAGATGGCTTAGTATTGAATTATTTGCAGTAAGCCCAAGTATAATTTATGTTTTTAAATGAGTTTTGTCTCTGGTAAGTTTCCAAGTCTTAATCACTTCCCATCTCTATCCCCCTATGTGTATCCCATCTGCCTGGGGGTTTGTTCTTTCGGTGTCTGTTTTTGCATGTATCACTCTGACTCTCATCCTCACCAGTCTTTCTCTGCGACTATTCCACAAACAATTTCTATTTCCTCATTCTTCCCTCTTTCACATTCACTCACCATCTCTCTGGTTAATTTACTGTAACTATGTGCATTGCAGTCATGCTTCGGTCTCATAGCTCTTTTACCTCCTCTCACACTCACAATCGTTCCCCTGACTCTCTTCCCTCTCATTGGAAGACATTTCTGGCTATCTCTCCTTTACCTATCATACTATCATTCACTCATTCTTCCCCTCTTATTTCTCATACTCACTCAGTCTTGCTCATCTCTCCATTCACTTCCTTCCCTTGTGCCCTATCTCACATTTACTTGTGAGCTTTCTCCCCTCTGTCAAACACTCACTTACTCACCTTTCATATCAACTTTTCCCTCTCTCCCTGGCTTACTACTTGCTACGCATTTTCCTCCCTCTCTCACTCCCATTTCTCTCAACTTCTAAGCACCTCTCTCTCTCACACACAGGGCACGTTTTGATAAAGAGTGAATATGAATGTGAGCAGCCAATTAAACAGCTGTTTGAGGCCTGGAAGCCAAGGGGATTAAACCTTGAGCAGCAATTCAACAGGGATTGATGTGTGTATGTCTTACTTTGTATTGCTTAGAGTAGAAAGGTTAGTGTTGGTGTCCATCATAAACCTCAGACACCACACAAATCACCAATTCGAACCATTGTATCTTGTATTTTCCAATTGATATCTTCAAGGTACTATCTCAAGCTATAATGCAGAACTTGATAACACCCACCAACATATCCTACTGAGTGGCCAGTGATCAAGATGGTGTGTGCAGTCAACAAAATCCTCAAATGAGCCTGCCAATAGCACAGTATCTGCAAACGGAAGCGTCGCAATTTACGGTAAAAGGTCAGAAAACACACATCATGTCCTCTTCATTACATTCAATTTGCCCTTAAAGTTTCCACAACAAAGAAACAAGATTTCCTCCAAATAGCCCAACATTCCTAATTCATCGTGACCAACTGCCCATTATAAAAACTCGCACCGAGGCATCAGGAGCCAATCAACCCCCAACATCAGCTACACAAACTCTGACCATCCAGCTTATGCTTGTTTGCAGAATGTTTTGAATGCCAATACTTCATTAATGAATAGATCAAATGGAATGGGTGCTTCATCCCCACTTAAGAGAGGTAGGCTCAGTGAGTCTCCCATCAACCGTTAAATGGATTTACCAAATTAGACACCAGATTGTTTTGCTGAGAAATTGAAGCACTTTTTCAACACTATTTTTCACTGCGAGAAAACCGTTTCTTACTTTTTTGTGATTTGAGCGGGTTCCTGTAGAGATGCATCTAACTCAAATGTTTCATTATCCAGCAACCTACGAATAGTTACATCTGCTAGTTGTTCCATCAACCTGAATGTCTCTTCTATGTTGAGAAACATGGAGAAATCCCGCTCTTTATTTCGCGTAGTCACTCGAATAGTTTCTTTGATAAGAGCATTCGGAGTTCGTTCTAGCTTTGTCACATCAGCCCAGGGGATGATAAGTTTCACTGGAATATATAGAGGGTACATCAATCAGGAAACCAAGTTACAAGAAGGATTGATTAAAACAATCCTAGTACTGTACTGACATTTGTAATAGCACAATTAAAAGGTTTGACCAGGGTACGTTTTTCATATTGTACTGAAATCTTAATCACGCCATCCTGGAGATCAAAAATGGAAAGAAAATCAAATCACTTGACAATTCCGAGGTCACCTCCAGAGTTTCAATGCCATGGAGATTGTAATAAATAATTATAAATTGCACACAGTATATCAAAATACTCTAGATATCCTAAACACACTAAGATATCCTGTATAACATATGGGGGATCTTAAATACCCATTTATCACCATAGATCGCACAAGTAGGAAAGGACAAAACAATGGATTTAAAAGTGAGGATGAGGATTTTAAATTCGAATGTTGGAAGATGGGAGCCAATGGAGCCGGGCGAGGATGGGGGATAGGCTTGCGGAGCCTACTGTGGGAGAGGACTTGAGCTGCAGAGTTCTGGATGGTCAGCAGGCAGAGAGTTGGCATAGTATACCCTGGACATGATGAAAGGATGGATAAGGGTCCCAGTGGCCCGAGTGGAGAGGCAGTGGCAGAGGTGGGCAATGTTGCAGAGGTGGAGGAAAGATGAACAAGTCAGAGAGCATGGATGTGAATAAACGACAGTTGAGAGTTGAATGAGACATCGAGGTCTGCACTGGCTCCTCGGGATGGAATGTGCATATCCGTGCAGTTTGATGCCGTCAGCACCTGAGGTCCCTTCAAATCACAGACCTTTTAAAATCACACTACTCCGCAATATTTCTGCACACTGCACATCTGTTTGCAAAGGAATTTCAGTTACCACTTATATTACAAATGTTATACATTTAAAAAAGTTCTTCAATTCTCTTCCCTTTTAGGTCCATGTCATCCTTTGAAATAAAGTAAATTCTAGTAATCATATTTGCCAAAAATGAAGGATATTAGTGCCATTTTTTCCCCTTTTCACAAAGTCAGGAATTTAAACCATCAAACACACATTAACTACAGCAAATGCTCCAGAAATTGTTGAGGGTGACAAATTGCTTGGCTTCTTACCAGGATTCCTTTTGACTCCTAAGCCGCACTCCCTTCCCAATCTATATTCTTCTCTGCCATTTCTTTTCAGATTGACAATTAATGCTAAATAAATTTGTCACAGCTTGTGTAAATATATTTATGTGGACATTAGAAGAGAGGCTTGCAGTTTATCGCAGCAGGCATACTCTGTTTTACATCTTATTGAAAGCCTGACTCAGTAAAGTAAATCATATCAGTATGCCGTTTTCTATCAGTATCTCCCTTTAGTGTTACAGTTTCTCTCTCATGCAGCTTTATGAGAACTTCCATTATTATATTACATTCAGAGCATCTCCTTAGCCATAGCTTATTTATAGGACAAGATATTTACCAGAGTTGAGGAGCCTGGAGAGACAAGGGAGTCTCTTTTCTCTCGGTCAAATTAATGAAATTCAATTAAAATGAGAGTGCTGCCTTATGACCAGCTCACATCTGCACAAGGTTGCCACCTGGCAATTGCTATCCCATTCATATATACATTTTTAACATTTGAATATCAAGCATCTGTATTTCTTTATTTACAACTGTTATTTATTGCTGATTGGAGTGTAATAGACTATGCGAGTTCAAGTCCCGACTTGAGATTTGAACCCACAACCTTCTGACTCAGAGTGTTATCACTGAGCCAAGATTCCACAAACGTAAACAAAAAAACTGTAATCCACTTTAAATGCTCAAGATAAAAGCCCAGAAAACAATCCTTGAAATGTATTCTTTCTACTACTTAATATGGATTATTACTGCACATCAGTTGTAAGTGATTTACACTGAATATAAATGCACAAGTTGTTAGAATGGGAAAATAAGTTAGAACCTAAACTGCAAGGAAAGAAATAAGAATTCTATTGCTACAGTACAAAAGCGAAGCAAATTTTCAACACACAATTCAATAGCTCAGATAATCCCTCCTAGATCCCACTGAAAACATGGCTGAAAGATATTGTAAAGGCCATGTAATCCCAGTAAAAACATTCTTAATGCAACCCCATTCCCATGTTTTTCCTGCTGCAGAAAGACAGGCACAGAACTAGCTCAGAAATCTAATTCAATTCCCCACTTCAAAATTTCCAATCATAACTACAGTAGACCTCAGTCTAGCAATGCATCAAAGCAATTGGTTTAGCAACCAGGCAGCTCCAGATCACCCTCCTGAGGCATGTCAGCCAACATCTGTGATTGCGATCAAAGATAGAAGGCTTACTCCCCGCATTCAATTAATAATCAACTATATTCATTTAGGATGAATCCAAGCTATCGATCTGTTGTTCAGAAAATATTCTTCAGCTTTCAACTTCAAATATACATTACTATATTGTATACACTAAAACACCAGCTAGCCAGACCATGGGGTGGGGGGGGAGGGGAGCTGGAATTGTTAGGGGGGTCTTGCCTGGAATTTCTGGCTAACTGTTATCACAATGTTGGCAATGGCACTTACCTGTTTTTTCCAATGCCAAAATGTGCTAATGCCCACATTGTAATTGTTTAAATATAATAATAATCTAATAATAATCCTTGCATTTGATATAGTGCCTTATCACTTCTTCAAGACGTCTCAAAGCGCTTCTCAGAATATACTGTAAAGTGAATTGTATATTTTGTGGGCAAAATGCGGCAGTCAATTGCGCACAACAGTGCCTCACAAACAGTCGTGGATTGAAGTGACCGATTTATTATTATTTTTATTATTTTTTTGAAGGAATTATTACCCCTGGAAAAGCGATCCACCATTCGACTAAGAACCAGGTTCCTACTTACTGCTAGGTAAACAGAGGCGTGCGGAGTAAGGAAACTTGCCCTGCCGGGAGTCAAACCCAGGTATCTCGCTTGTGAAGTTAGTGCTCTAACCACTGAGCTATAGGATTCCCCCAAGAAGATGCCAAATAAACTATCTTCTGCTCATAGGTTTCAAACCAAATTAAAATCTATATCCTTGGCCACTGAAGGCAGCAAGGACGATGAGGTGGGGGAGCATGTGATGGGAGGAATGGGTCCCCAGGATTATACCCACAGAAAGTTTTTGTTAAAATGTCTTCAGTTTCGGGCCCAGTGCGACTAGGTATGAATTCCGAGTACGCAGAGTCTGGATACTGGAGATTTACTGTAATATTATTACTATACCAATACTAATTTTAGTAAGCCATGTAAAGCAATAAGATGCAGCATGCCTGACACAGATAGGTTAACTCTTAATGACATCCACCTCGATACTTCATGTTTTGTCCGCAGCCTGTGAGAGAGAAACTTTCTGCCTTCTTTTAATTTGCCAATTTGAAGGTTTCGAGAAGCAAAAGTTCCTAGCAGCTAAAGACTCATAGGCCTAGAAGATGTGAAGAGATACGCAGTGTTCGTACAACGTTAACAACAACTTGCACTTATATATCCACGCAGGGTAGCATCTCAGAGTGCTAAACACCTGGCATCCAGTAAAGAGATTTTTACTATAAGTCAGCCACACATAGCAGTGACCAAATGCCAAGATAATGAGCTTCTTCATTCCCTTGATCCAGAATCTTCAAGTGAAGGAAAAGGGGAGAGTATCATTCAGGCAAAGCAGTTCTATGAGAAAGAGCTTCGACTTTTCTTTGTTTAATGATTGAATCTATTATTGCATTTTCCACTTCTTTACAATCTGAATACTAGGATCTATTGTAAATTATATGAACTAAGACAGAGAGGAACAGGAGACCATTATATTTGCACCCCAATATAGATTTCAAAATGTAAATATTGAAACTAAACGGAAACCTTTGTGAAACCCTCTTACAGTTATGAAAGGGTATAGGATTTTGATCACAGTCATCCTGGGAGACAGTGGGGTGGATTTTCTGAAGGAATGGGAGCGGATGGGCTGATTCTGTGAGATTGTGAACAGGAATTCGAACACAAATGTCACAAATCAGACTCATTTAGTGGAACTTCTGATGAAACAGTGCTTCAGATGGAGTCCTGTAACATATTGGTTAGAGTACTCGTTTCACAAACGAGATGACTTGGGTTTGATTCCTAGGCAGGGCGAAACATTAGGCAAGTTTCCTCACTCCATATGCCTCAGTTTACCTAGCAGTAAATGGGAACCCGATTGTTAGTCGATTGGCAGATCACTTTTCTCAGTAATAAAATAAAAATAATAATTTGGTCACTCAATCCACGATTGTTTGTTGGGACACTGCTGTGTGCAATTGGCTGCTGTGTTTCGCCCACAAAATATTCAGTTAATCCACTTTACAGTATATTCTGAGAAGCGATTTGAGATGCCTCAAGGATTGCAAGGATTATTATTTTCAGATAACATCGACTTTACAAACCCCTCCAACAAGTGATGGTGTATAGAGGTTTTACCCTTATTCAGAGAAGCATTAACAACACTTAAATGGGATAGGAGTTGTACTGTATTTGGATCACAAAATGCATGTCCCAATGACTTATCATTTAGATTTGCACTCATTGACTGATCTTACCTTCCTTGCCCAGCAAAAAGGAATAGAAGCAGAGATGATTGATGCTGAGGTATATCCAGCCTTGTCGGGGAACCCGCCCCTTCCAGCAGCAACACGAATAGTAAGTTACCAACTTTTCAGAATCTGGGAAATTAAATCTGTTCTCAAATTTTACCAAAGCCTCACGAAATTTCTCCGGATCTTCCTCTTGCTCTGCTAATTTACTCCTCGATTCTTCAGCTATAAGTCCCTGGCGAAAGACAGAAAAGAATCAACTTTCTAATAGATGACTTTTGCAACATAGCCAATTGTACATTTACAAAAATGGTTCATGTTATCACACTTCATTTTTATTCCACTAACATTCAAGCTTTTTGCATTATCCCTCCTCTTCGACCGTGCCTTCGGTCACCCTCCTTACCCCCCCCCCACTAATACTAACCACCAGCTCAGGTGCGGATCCCTGACTGTCCAGCGCCTCCTAACGTGAAAGGCGCTATTCAAAAGTAATTTGTTGTTGTTTTTGCTTAAACCCTTGCATCACCATACTTCTGCGACTTCCTTCAATCCTGCTGACCCAGCTGTTCCATTCACTCAATAAGCACCAGCCTGCTTCATGTCCCTCATCGTATCCACCCCACCAATGACAGGAAGATTTACAACCATTCTTCCCCCACTTCCGGAACTCCATCCCCCAGTGCCTTCGCCTTGCTTCCTCCCTTTCCTCCTTCAAGGCCGGTCTCAAAACCTTTCTCTTTGACCGAGCCTTCAGCTCCCCTCTCGACTCTCTTCCCCCTCCTCGCTCCCTCCCTTCCCTCCCCTTACCCTGACCA
Organism: Callorhinchus milii; assembly: GCF_018977255.1. Classification (NCBI taxonomy): domain Eukaryota; kingdom Metazoa; phylum Chordata; class Chondrichthyes; order Chimaeriformes; family Callorhinchidae; genus Callorhinchus; species Callorhinchus milii. The sequence goes on from NW_024704745.1 coordinate 60,745,614, forward strand.
TTTCCCCCATGCTCGCTCCCTCCCTTCCCTCACCCTGACCATTTCCCCCCTGCTCGGGTCATGACCCAACTGTGCAGCGCCTTGGGACGTCCTCCTGACGTGAAAGGCGCTTTATAAATGGAATCTTGTTGTTGTTGTTGTTATTGTTGTTCTGGAACTCCTTCCTGGAGTCCCTCTGACCGGTTCCTACCTTCCCCTCTTTCTCCTCCGCACCCCCTCGGCTCCCGCACCCTAAGTGCCCATTCAGTCCTGTGAATGAGCTTTGGAATGCCATGCTGATGTGAAAGGCTCTATATAAATATAAACTGTATTGTATTAACACAAACTCTACACACTATAATTTACCCACTGTAATAAAAAGATGCATTTCTGTATGACAAATGCAGCCTCGAGGTATTGCAATTGTTATCACAAGCCTCAGAATTTCCTAATCAGCTATCTAATGGACATCTGCTTTCAACAAGTGTGAAAAAGGTAAATCTTTGCTTTTAAATATCCCAAGGCAGCAGAACAAGGGGATACAGACCTAGATCTGCGAAGGGCACGTCTAGGACAGACTTCAAAAAGCATCCCTCTGCAGAGTGGAGAATTGACGGCCTTAGCTATCTAAAAGACCAAAGCCAAGATACTGGACCAGCCAATAAACAGCTCCAATAGGAACATAGCAGAGGAGGGTGTTCATATAAGCGAACTAGGTCTGGTGATCTTCTAAACTGCTGATCTTTCAAAAAGTGATTCAGTGGAATTCAAAACAAGGACACAATCTAAACTTTGCAGTTTCAGATCAATGACTGCAGGAGTAATGACCAGAAACACCACAATGATTGTGGTTCTGCAGGGGTTTACCATTACCTTGGGACATCCTCCTGAGGTGAAAGGCGCTTTACAAATGTAATTTTGTATTGTATTGATTTATACAACAACAACAACAAAAAGATTACATTTGTATAGCGCCTTTCACGTCGGGAGGACGTCCCAAGGAGCTGGACAGTGTACAGCATTTCAGCATTTCAGCTTTGACACATCTCAAAGATGCAATAAGGCGCTATATTACAGTGAGTTATTGAAACATAATTTTAAAAATAAAATAATAAAATAATTTCACCCACAGAATAGTCATTCTTCTTTGCAATACATACCGTAAAGCGCTTTGACACATCTCAAAGATGCGATAAGACGCTATATTATTGTTAGTATATCAAATGCAGTATTATTATTATTATGATTATTATAACAGCAATAAACCCTTAAAAAGTACTGTGTTTCGGGGTTTGGGTGAGATCAAAGACAAAAGAGCAATTAGTGCCATACCACATGATAAACAACTGCTACTGTATGCGTACCAAAAATAAGGTCTAGCCCTTCGGGACGTCTTCCCAACGTAAAAGGCCTCTCTACATATGTAATTTGATGTTGTTGTTGTCACTGTTATCAGAACCATCCCTTTACTGAACACGTCAATAACTGGAAACAGATGTCACTCTTGGAAACCACCCAAAGTTCAGAATTTCTCATAGGACAAGGGCACACTGAGACTAGAAATTAAACTCACTCCCACTGACATGCACCACATGCTTTCATAGACAGCACAGAAGCAACTGGTCAAAATCTTCAAATAGTTTTCGCACTTGTGGTAAGAAAACCCATCCCTCCATTTCTGCAGGGGTTTACATTGTGAGTACTTGCATTATCCTTGGTCTTTGACTGTTTGGTACAGAAATGGAGCAGCCTATTCGTGAGGCTGGCTCAGTGGAAGCACTCTTGCCTCCGAGTCAGAAGGTTGTGTGTTCAAGCCCCATATCAGGGCTTCAAATTCATATAGTCTAAGATGGCACTCCAAATCATTTGCTGCAGTACTGCATTGTTGGAGGTATCCTCCTTCAGGTGAGACGTTAAACCAAGGCTCCATCTGCCTGTTCAGGTGGACGTTTAAGATCCATTTAAAAAGAGAAAGGAGTTTCTCCTGCTATTCTGGCGAACAATTCCCCACAAAACAAATTGGTCACTCATTCCATGGCTGTTTGTGGGATATTGCTATGTGCAATTAACTGCCCCATTTAACCACAAAACAAAGTCACTGCACTTTACAGAATAATGTGTGAAGCACTTTTGGATGTATTCCCGATACTTAAGTGCTATAACAAATGCAAGGATTATTATTATTAATCTGATTTGCACCATTTAATATGCTGATATGGTGTACATATGAAGCAAATTGTACTTGGAACACTGGATTCTGTTTTCCAAGATATGTTGAGTTCTAATTCCCAGATGGGTACTTCTAAGGTGTGCATCTTGCTGTTTGTAATAATCTCTCCTCTCTACTGTCTAGGATTTTCTGACCAAATAGACAATGAAGGCACAATATTTCTTTTTTGCTGGTTCTAGTCTGGCCAAAAACCACTGAAGGGGTTGAAATAGCAAATGAAGTTTTGTCGCATATTGTGAACACGTGAGTTACAAAATTAACTGCATAAGCAATATTTCTGTCTTTCCCTTCCAGAAACGTAACGTCTAAGAATCAGAAATCCTTTTTAAATTGTTTAACTGTATTACTTTATTTCACTATATTTTTAGTTACAATGCAACCTTTAAATAGGCAATGTAAAAATTCATACAAATCATAATTTTAAAACAATAATATAGCCAGCAACAAAGTATCTGTGCATGTGTATGCGAGTGCAGTCTTTGTATCTGTGTCTATGTGTGCCTCTGCAGTTGTGTGCCTGTCTATGTATCTGAGTGTCTCTGTATCTGAGTGTATCTGTATCTCAATGTGTCTGGATGGGTGTATGTCTCTGCACCCGTGTGCGTCTCTGCATCTGTGCGTGTGTGTGTGTGCGTATCTCTGCATCTGTGCGTGTGTGTGTGCGTGCATCTGTGTGTGTGTGTCTCTCTGCATCTGTGTGTGTGTGTGTGCGTGCATCTGTGTGTGTGTGTCTCTCTGCATCTGTGTGTGTGTGTGTGTCTCCATCCCACGGTCCCTTCGTCTCGCTTTCTCCCTTGCCTCCTTCAAGGCCGGTCTCAAGACCCTTCTCTTCGACCGTGCCTTTGGTCTCCCTCCCACCTCTCTGCCTTCCCTCACCCCTACACCACCCCTCCCCTATGCTCGGGCCCCAACACCTGACTGTTCAGCGCTTTGGGACGTCCTCCTGCCGTGAAAGGTGCTCTGTAAATGTAATTTTATTGTTGTGTGTGTGTCTCTCTCTCTGCATCTGTGTGTGTGTGTGTGTCTCTGCATCTGTGTATGTGTGTGTCTCTGCATCTGTGCGTGTGTGTCTGCATCTGTGTGTGTGTGTGTTTCTGCATGTGTGTTTCATGTCCTCACAATATGAAAGGCACTATACAAATGTAATTTGTTATTGGATCAGTGAATGTGCCTCTGTATGTTTCTGTATCTGTGTGTGCATGTCTATTTATCTGCATGTGTGTGCACAGTGCATCTCTGTGTCTGTCTATGTATGTCTCTAAATCTGTGTACACGTCTCTGTATCTGAGTGTGTTTGTATCTCAATGTGTCCGTATGCACGTGTGTCTGTTTCGGTGTGTATCTGTGTGTGTGTCTCTGTATCTGTGTGTCTTTGCCTGCGTGTTTCACATCCTCTCGAAGTGAAAGGAGCTATACAAATGTAATTTATTGTTGTATCTGTGTGGTGTGCCTCTGCATCTGTGTGCGCACACTTGTCTCTGTACCTGTGTGTGTTTTGTGTGAAAATGTCTCTGTACCTATGTGCACACACATCTCCATGTCTGTGTTTGTGAGTATCTCTGTGACTGTAAGTGTCTGTGTGTCTCTCTCTGTGTGTATCTGTGTGCATGGCTCATAGGTAGTAGTTGAAGAGGCAGGCTGGTTAATGGGTAGAAGAATTCTTTCCACTCAGCTCCTGTTAACCCTGCAAGCCAAAGCTCGAATGGGTAGGGTTGTCCTTCCTGGACAAGCAACAGGAAGCTTTCCAGACGACAGTATTTGCTGGTTAATGCCAGCATTACCCCCAACGTACACTCCAGAGTTTACAAGCCTTGATCAACCTGTGCCTAATACTCTGCAGAATTAGGTAAACAGGGTTTGTCCCTCTGGGGGAAAGAATGAGCATTCTAATCCAGTCACACGGAAACTTTCATCTGTCTCTGCATATGTCAGACCTATAGTTGACCAAAAAAATCATATTCCAGTGATCCTGCCCTTATATTTACATTTTAGTGATCCTATGATACCTTGATTTGTACAGTCATATGCTCCTACAAACCCATCTTTATTCATGCAATGCTTTTTTTTTAATTCCAGCTTTACCAATGTAGCAGCTGCAGGTAATAGCAACCGGGGTGGTGGACAATTCTCCTTCCTGATTTGGTTAAGTGCAACCCAGTTCACTGGACAAGATAGAAACTTGAATTATATACCCAATAATAATGGCCTCCCTTTATTTGGCTCGGTCCAATTCCTATTCAACAACAATTGCAACTACCTCGCTGTCTACCCCTCTACCACCAAAAGTAACTATGGAAGGCAATGTTCAGAGAGCAAGCTGCTGCACGGTCAACCCAGCGCCGCGAGACGATTTCAGATGTCAATGAATGCTCCTGGGCCAGGCTGCATCATTCTCTACACAACGTACACACCATGCACCAGGACCTGCTTCAGTGATGATCAGAACTGCGCGATTCTGCCAGCCTTAAGCGACGTGCCATTTTCTGACCCTTGGAACATATCAAATGACATTCACAAGTATTTTGTTTTCAGAAAGTTGTACAGAGAGGATCAAAACCGCATTCTTAAGGTCTGGGAGAAGTTTACAAATGTTGCTAATGTGGGCTTTCAAATTTACAGGTGCAGGACGAATAATAACAGGTGTGAAATATGTCAAAATTCCACCTGTCTGTCCTGATATAAGGCACAAGAAACCTGGCTAAGATCTTTCTCTGTCACCGTGCTTTCAGCCATCTTTCCTTCCCCATTCCCCCAGGAACCCCCCACCTGTCTAGTTCCTTGGGATGTCCTCCAAACGTGAAAGGCATAATATCAATGTGATTTTTTGTTTACTGTCGATCGGTGTGTAAACTGCTAGTGTGGGGCAACGGAGAGAGGAACTTACTCTGCTTAACATGTGCATGCATTTTCAGGTTTAAATCATGATCTGCTTTTAGTTTAAGATGAAATGTAACCAAATGTATGGAAAATAATGTGCATATTTATAGTGGATAATGTATCTTTCATCACCAATGACCACACTTGCCATCATTTCTGACAACAGTAACCTCATGCTACAGTTCTAATTCAAAACAAATACATTGGACAATATCCAATAGCTAAACAGTCACATTTTCTTCTCTTATTGCCTGACGCCATTGCCTTATATTCCTGGCCAAGAGAAAATTGCGGAAATATTTGCTACAAATTGTGGGGAAATTTGACAAATTTTGCAGAAAATTGCAGGGGGTAGATTGCTGCTTTTGAAAAGTACATTTTACTGACAACCTATATTTTTTCCACTTTATTGATAAAAACTAAACTTGAAGAAATAAAGCACTATAAATGCCTTCTTTAACAAAAACTGGGTGGTCCACTCACATCATTGACACATACAGAACTTGTACAAAGGTGAGGGAAGCTTATGGCCACATATGCATACAGAAGTTACAAAAGAGATTAAATGAAAAAAGTTTGATTGCTTCACTCTCAAAAGCCCTGGAAACCCAATTAATTAGAGAGGGTACAGCTCTTCAGTCTTGCAAGGAGAATGTCGCAGAGAGGACCAGGGCTGGAAAATTCTAAGTAGGACTGAAAAAGTAACCCAGAATAATATTTTAAGAAAGGCCAAGGCAGAACAAGTGCACAGGTTCGAGGATGGAAAGAGCAATTTCAGGACAGATACCAACAAGATAATTCACAACCGGTTACCAAGAAAGGCCAGATGCTGGACTCAATCAAGAAACAGCTTGATGCTATAATAGGACGGTAAGATGGATGGTGTTTTGGAAGGATGGCATCAAATAGATTGAATGGCTTTCTTCACTCAGCCTCTCGTGATCCTGTGAATGTTATCATGTTTTGCACTCTTCTAATGTAGAATAATAATAATCTAATAATAATAATCCTTGCATTTGATATAGTGCTTTACACATCTTCCAGACATCTCAAAGCGCTTCACAGAACAAACTGTAAAATGAATTGACTGTATATTTGTGGGCGAAATGCGGCAGCCAATTGCACACAGCAGTGTCCCACAAACAGTCGTGGTTTGAAATGACCAATTTTTTTTTGAGGGATTATTATCAAGCATGTGGAGTAAGGAAACTTGCCCAAGGTTTCACCCTGATACTGTATGAACAAAACTTACTATGAAGCCTTCCGCTGTTCTCTCAGACCAAGTACACACTCGCTGGCTCTAAACCATATTGGTCTTCTGACTGTCCTCCTCTTACCCAGCAGTCGTGTTCATTCGGTTTTGGATAAAATAGTTTTTCCAAATATTATACAATAATAAATAACAGAATTTGATACAGCACCTTATATTGTTGATGCATTTCAAAAGTGCTTCACAGTATATTACTGTAGAGTACTTTTGACTGTTTTGGAGATAAAAATTACAGTAATGAACACAACACAATACTGAAGTACACATTTGGTACTCACTTTCTGGATTCCTATTAAACATTGAATATAATAATAGTAATCCTTGCATTTGAATATAGCGCTTTTCAGGGCTTCCAGATGTCTCAAAGCGCTTCACAGAATATGCTGGAAAAAGTGAATTGACCGTATATTTGTGGGCGAAATGCGGCAGCCAATTGTGCACAGCAGTGTCCCACAAACAGTCGTGGATTGAAGTGACCACTTTATTATGGGTTTTTGTTTTGGAGGGATTATTATTAGGTGTGTGGAGCAAGGAAACTTGCTCAAGGTTTCGCCCTACCTGGAACTGAACCCAGGTCTCTCGCTTGCAAGGCGAGTTGATCTAACCACTGAGCTTCAGCCTGCCAAAATATTTTCACCTTAATGAACAATATATTAGATCTCACTTACCTTGACTTTACCATGAACAAAGCTGGTGACATCTTCCTTATTATCAAAGACAGAAAGGGTGTGCAGAAGATTCTGTTCTAGCCACTCCCAATGTTGGCTGATCTCCTCCACTGTGGCACCTTTAGAGGAAGACAAATGTAGTCCAGGTTATGGCATTTGACCATAGGGGGGTGGGTGAAAATATGCTGTTTTGAGGGCACAGGCGGGTAACTGAGTAATACTCAGTTAAAGGGTTGGTCTCCTCTAAGATAGGTGAGCCATTGGCTTCACTGAGAGGTCCATCAACCCATCAGAAGTGAGGACACCCTGATGAACAGCCTGCCAGACCGGAGATCGGTGAACACCACTGATAAGTTGGGAGAGGGGCAAGAGAGGGAGCTGTAAATAGTGGGGGAGAGGTCTGAACCCTCTAGTCCTAGCCACCCACTGCCTATGCATTTGACACTTTTCTAAAATAAAATTGCAACAGGAAATTAGCACAAGATTAGATTTGTACACTGCAATACACTTAAAATTACGTTTCGACAAGGTCTGTCGTTCTACAACTTATATAATATTGTTCACATCATCAGGATATCTTGCTTGCCCTTGTAATGACCATCTAACAGGGTCCATCGGAGGGCCTGAATGAGTTTTTTGTGTGCATTGCACCTGTAAATGCAGATTAAAGTATTGCAGAGCATCTGGTAAATTCCTTGTTTTCCTCTGGCTTAATGAATTTTTCCCCCCTAAAATATTTAGATGATGGATTACACGTCAACAAGAAACAAAATTCTCTGCCCCACCATCCTGGCAGTCGCATCACATGTCATGTCTCACACTATATACTGCATCCCAAGATATTGTTTCCTAACAGAAAACTATCTAATTCGTTCTTGAAAGAATCATCACTTTCTGCTTCTACCGACTCCCTAGGGAACCTGTTCCATATAATAATAATCCTTGCATTTGATATAGCACTTTTCACATCTTCCAGATGCCTCAAAGCTCTTCACAGAATAAACTGTAAAGTGAATTGACTGTATATTTGTGGGCGAAATGCGGTAGCTAATTGCGCACAGCAGTATCCCATAAACAGTCATGGATTGAAATGACCAATTTTTTTTTTTTTTTTGAGGGATTATTATCAGGCGTGTGGAGTAAGGAAACTTGCCCAAGGTTTCACCCTGCCGGGAATCGAACCCAGGTCTCTCGCTTGCAATGCGAGCGCTCTAACCACTGAGCCACAGGACTCCACTTACTTACTACTCCCTCACTGAAGTAATGTTTCCACAGATTTGTTTTTAAATTTACCCCCCTTCAATCACAGGCCATGTCATCTGTTTCTACTATTCAGTACAAGATAAAACTGCTAGAATCAGTGTCTTGTGCAATCTCTTTTTATTTTGGACATGTACAAAAAAAGTTGTTTTTTTTTACAATGTGTTGCCAAGATCAGTGAGCAATTTACAAAGGGATAACACCTAAATTATTTAAGAATTCTTCTCACCCTTTTGGCTGACTCCTTGCTTTAAGATCTGAGAGTTGCTTATATTGAAATGGTCCAGATAGGCTGATTTACCTCTTTTTAAAAAAAAAACAACCAATTCCCAGGAACTAGCCTTCGCGATTTAACCCACCTGTGGGAAAGTATTCACGCCTCCATGTACCACAGCCAGATGGCCTAACTAAGATCTGAAACTTAGCGAATGGAGAATAGCAGGTGTGACTTTCAGAAACTACAAACGCCCAAGCTCAGCGCAAAAAAAAGAGTTATACAACTTGTGTGGTCTTCTATGTCACATATTGATCAAATTTACTCTCAGCTTTTCCAAATATCTCTGAAATCCTTTCAAAAATCCCCTAAGTGGGTGAATCTGTATGAAGCAGAATTGTTTTTGAAAGCACATTATTTTGCTTAGTCAATGTCCTTTTAGGTTCTCTTAGCAGCTTATTAATGTTAACACGAGCATGAGTATGCTATTTACATCAGAGGCAGTGTCAATAACTTGAACCATTTTCATCATGCAAGGAGAGGTACATCATTAGTAAGTGAATTATTATGGAGAGCATTAAAAATCACATGATATACACACACATTAAACAGAAAACAGAGACCACTAACAACTTTTTTTGGTCAGCTGAGTGTTTTACACATGCGGAAACCCATCACCATGTTTAAGAGTATCCAAACCAGCAACAAGATCAATTCTGAAAGGAAACAAACTAGAACTAGTCATGATTTGCCCGGCTTTGGAGGAGGAGATCTCTAGAAATCTTACCCCGAGGGAAAAATTTCTCCAGATGGTAACAAACCTGCTTTTCTTCATGCGTAAAAAATACTTCAGATCTTTAATCTGTCCTTCGCCTATTTAGAGCAGCCACATTTTTACAAGATAAATAACAGGGCAAGATTTTAAAAAAAGTGTTACTTACTTTGTCACCATTGTATTTCTAAATACTAAGAATTGATTATTTTCTCTAAACTGTCATAATATAATTATTTGGTATATTTCCCCCATCTCCTTTAACTGGTCTATTTTTGTTACCATCTAGTCTCTTAAGCAAAATCGTGAATTAGGGGAACTCAAATAGAGATCATACATTTCTGTTGTGTGTCTAATTGTCTAAACTTCGTGCAAAAAGACTAATTGTGAGTAACCCTGGCTGAGTTGGTAGCACTCTCGCCTTTCAGTCAGTAGGTTTTGGATTCAAGCCTTACATCGGGATTTGGGACTCAAATGATATACAGTAATATATAATTTAAGATGATGCTTCAATGCAATGCTGCATTGTTGGAGGTCTGTGATTTGGAAGCAAGGTTAAACCGATGTCCCATTTGCCTGTTCAGGTAAACGTTAAAGATCCCATGCACTGTTCAAAAAAAATTTATAGAGCTCCTTTCACGTCGAGAGGACGTCCCATAGTCAGTGCACTTTACATGATATGCTGTGAAGTGCTTTGAGACATCCTCCCAACAATACCAAATGTAACATAAGAACATAAGAACATAAGAATTAGGAGCAGGAGTAGGCCATTCGGCTGATCTTCTCACCTAACTCTGATTACCTGCCCTATCCCCATATCCCCTAATCCCTCTATTTTTCAAGAATCTATCAGTCTCAGCCTTGAAAATGTTCAAGGACTGAGCATCTACAGCCTTCTGGGGTAGTGAATTCCATAAGTTCACTACCCTCTGAGTGAAGAAATGTTGCCTCAACTCTGTTCTAAGAGGCTGACCCTTAATTTTAAGACTGTGACCCCTGGTTATAGATTCTCCTACCAGGGGAAACAGTCCCTCAGTGTCTACTTTATCCAGCCCTTTAAGAATCTTATAAGTTTCAATAAGATCCCCCTAATTCTTCTGTACTCTAGAGAATACAGCCCTAGTTTATTCAGCCTATCCTCATAGGTCAGTCCCCTCATCCCAGGAACTAACCGAGTGAATCTACGCTGCACCCCCTCTAGGGCAAGTATGTCCTTTTTTAAATAAGGAGACCAAAACTGCGCACAATACTCTAGGTGCGGTCTCACCAAAGCCCTATACAGTTGCAGCAAGACTTCCCTACTCTTATATTCTAAACCTTTCGAAATGAACGCTGACATGCCGTTCGCCTTCTTAGTTGCTTGCTGTACCTGAAAACTAACTTTTTGGGACTGGTGTACAAGGACACCCAAATTCCTTTGAATACTAACACTATCTAACTTCTCCCCTTCCAGAAAATAATCTGTTCTTTTATTCTTGCTACCTAGGTGAATAATTTCACACTTGTTAACATTGAATTCCATCTGCCACTCCCCTAGCCTATCTATATCTTGTTGCAATCTTTTTGCATCATTATTATTAATTAAAATCCATTATTATTAATTAAAATCCAAGCCTATTCCTATCCAATTCTCTCCAACACCAGCAGGTTATCTAAAATGCAAATTTTATTTATTTTGTACCATATAGAATCTGCCGTTTGATGCATTAACTGAAATGTTAAGCCAACGGTAGCTCTCCAGACCACTTAATCTCCTTCCATAATCAACACGAGCCCTACCATAATAAAGCGCAGGTTAACTCTTCCTAAAACCTATTTTGGATGAGAAACAGCATTACAATATTCAAATAGAGCACAAAGGATATTCACATTGGTAAATAGAGCACACAGTAGTAATATTTTGCCTATTTAATAAGGATATTGATTTATTATTTAATTGTAACAAATTCCTGTGGAATAATTATCCTTCACATGAACAAATCGCTGTGAACACGATACAAGCCTTTGTAACATACCACAAGCTATGACCCAATACACTTGTGATCCTGGCATCTGATGCAGAATTCGGAATGGAGTAACACGGGCGTTGGAATCAAGTACTGCATCTAAAGCACCCACCAGAAGACCTGCGAACAACATAGAAGTTTGGTTACATGTCATTTTGTATTACCTGCATTTCAAAACAAACTACTGTAGCATTGCAAATCAGCATTCCATCTTGACAGTGCTACCGATTTAAATTACAACAAATAACAACAAAATTACATTTGTAAAGCAAGCCACACAAGATTATCAAACAAGATTAATCAGTAACCAGGTTTACAGCAAGCGTGACATTCTCTCTCCCTCTCCCAACCCCTCCCTTGATGTTCCTGCAGAGAAGCACAATGTCACCAAGCAGTAAATAATTTCAACATTGTCTTTCCCACAATACATTAAAATGGCTAATCCACCAGTGCCACTGAGGAGCAGCTCTGAGAACAAAACCATCAAAAAAAATCACATAACTATGCAAGAATTATAGTACACTCAATTTCCATTCAGTCAATATCTGTAACCATCAATTTTCGCTCACAAAATATACAGTCAATTCACTTTCCAGGATATCCTGTGAAGTGCTTTGAGACGCCTCGAAGATGTGAAAAGGCTGTATCTCAAATCCAAGGATTATTATTAAATATCTAAACTTCAAACATTCCTACAAGATTTGAAACTACTTTAATTTAATATAAATGTGCATAATCAATTAGATATGACATTTAAATGCTGCAACATTCTTTTTTCCATCAACTTTCCTGCCCCCTCACTCTCTCTCACGCACAAACCCTTCCTGAAGGCAGTACCTCATGCTTATGGTTAATTCCAAAGGTACTGGGTTCCCTCTAGTATCTGATCTAAGGGTCATTCTTCGTAGGAGTCTGGATAGAGAACATCAAGGGAAGATTCAAACACAGATGGACAGGAGCTAATTGTATCATCACTGATATCATCACTAATGGAGACACAGGCAATTTTACGAGTTCTGATGCCCTCCCAGCTGACATCAGCCAACTCACCGCAGATCAGAGATTGAACCTGGAATGTTCGAGAATTCAGTCTGGACAGTTATCTTAAAACCAGGGAGCAGTTTAACTGTGTTGCTAAACTCAGAATGAAACAAAGCTGACTAGATTTGCTAATATTTGCTAAATTAGTACAAGAACTAGAGTACTAGAACAACAATTTGCATTTACATAGCACCTTTCACATATGGGGAATGTCTCACAGTGCTTTACAAAGTCTCAGGGGGGAATCTAAGATAGGAGGGAGACGGAAGATCTTAAAGAACCAGGGAAATATAGGGGTGAGAGGCTCTAGGAGCCTATTGCAGGAAAGAATGCAGGCTGGAGAAATCCAAGTGGTCTGAAGCTTGTAGGGGGTGGAGCTGGGGAGGCCAGCAAGTGGGCATTGGAAAAGTCAAGTCTAAAGGTGACAAAGGCGTGGATATGGGTTCCAGTTATGTGGGGTAGTGGCAAAAGTCAGTGATGTTACAGAGATGGAGGCAAGCAGACGTAGCCAGAGCCCAGGCCAAATGGTTAAAGGAGAGCCTAGAGTCAATCAAAGACCGAGCTTCCACACAGGTTCCGAGAGTTGGAGGAAGCAACTGGGGAGGTTGATACGGTCAGCGGCTGAAGTGAGGACAAGCTGACAGGAGCCTAGCCAGATAGCTTCAGTTTTGACAATGTCGAGTACCGTACATAAATTATATATATTTTTTAATGTACACAGGGCCCTGTCTTGTGTGCTTTCTATTTTAAAAAGTTTATGGCACAAAACCAATCCAGTGACCCCAAACGGATTGTTTTCAGAAAGCATTTCACTTTTTTTCACATCTCAATTGTTTAAGTAATACTGTACCAGCTGAGGTTACCTGGAAAACAAAGGAAGAATGTACTGCTCCAGGCCTTTAAAAGTATACCAATATGTTAAAATGAGAAGACTGATAGAAGGAGAGGGCAGGGCAGGTGGAACTCAAACTGAGGTCAGGTTGACAAAATCTTTTTTGCAAGCGCTCAACTGGTTTCAGGCCATATACTTCAGCATTAACATTTAACCACCAAGTCTATTGCAGATAAAAATGTCAAAGATGTCTGCAGTTTTCAACAAATAGTGTGCAATAAATTGCATTACTCCCATTATTCTTTTTTATATTAAAAAAATGGATATTTATGAAATCGAGTGCAATAAAAAAAAGAACTTGTGGTAACCATTAAAGTAATGGGTCAGAAGAAACTTGCATACACGAGGGGGAAGGTAACAGAGGGGTTTGGGATAGAGATGTAGGAGAGGGGTGAAGGTTGATGTGGAGTATAAACACCAGCACAGACCAGCTAAACCAAATAGTTTGTTTCCATGCTGTATCATTATATGTAATTCTATGCAAGGTTGGATATCTATGAACATCATGGCACGACTTGAAAGAAAAGCGAGTGGCTTCTGGTGTCAGTTTCTATATTTATAATTAAAAAATGTATATTTGAGAGTAATCGGGCCACCCTTCAAAGCAGTTTAGACATGATACAGTTCTAAAAATATGCAAAATCCTTGTTTTCCTCCAACTCTGTTATATTGTCCACCTCCATAACTACTTTACTCCAAACGCAGCCAAAGCCATCATATCAGGCTTTGCAAGCTTATCACCATATCCCCTCTTGATTCCAGTGTGGATTGCCTTCAAGAACCTTGTCCTTACTTTTAAATGCATTACCTCACCCTATTCTGCAGTCTTCTGCAGACCCATCTGGTCTACCCATCTAATTTCTTCACAAAACCCAGCCTTTCCAGAACTCTGAGTTTAAGATCCCCATCCTAATCTTTATCTCTCTCCATGATCTTGCTCCATTCTACCACAGTAATCTCCTCAAACTCAACCAACCGATCACTCCCTCTGCTCAGTGGGCTCCGGCCTGCTTCACACCCCCTGCCCTATTCTTGACAGTAAGGCTTTCAGCACATCTCCCCCACACACTCTGGAATTCCATCTTGGAGTCCCTTCAACTCACCCCTTCTAGGTCCCCCACAATACCTTCCTCTTTAGCCATCCTTGCCCCTCCCCACCAGGCCCCACCTCCAGCTCAACTGCCAACACTGGACTGTCCAGCAGGGACATCCTGCTGACGTGAAAGCCACTATAGAAATATGATTTTTAATTACAAGTATATATAAAGTATACATTACATGTACAGCATTTCTTCATGACCCCTGTCCATTACACATATATTATATATTACTTATATAGTGTATAGTATATAGAATTATATAATGTATAATATATAATTATATAGAATTATATATATTACATATCTGCCCACAAATACAGTCAATTCACACTATATCCTGTGAAGCGCTTTGAGATGTCTAGAAGACGTGAAAAGCGCTATATCAAATGCAAGGATTATTATTATCATTATTACACTCTCGCAGGCAATTTACCCTCACTCTCTTCAACACCCCTCCACCTCGCTCCTCGCTCAATCCCTGTGTTTTCAAAACCCACCCAAAAACCCTCTCCAACTTTACCCTTGGCCATCTTCCTCCTACCATTTTGAGTTCCATGCTTTGTTGATAAAGTGCTGCGAGACACCCTCCCTCCTACTTGAAAGGCAAATTGTTGGTATGTTATAATACATAAATAATAATAATAATAATCCTTGCATTTGATACAGTGCCTTATCACATCATTGAGACGTCTCAAAGCGCTTCACAGAATCTATTGCAAAGTGGATTGAATATTTTATACTGTGTATTTAGTGGGCGAAACGCTGTTGTTGCTGTTGTAACCAGCACTTTGGGACGTCCTCCCGACGAGAAAGGCGCTCTATAAATGCAATTTTGTTGTTGTTGGTGTAACAAATTTCCATCACCCAAATCAGTAAATTAGAAAACAAAACCCAGAATAACCCAAGAAAAAAATGTAACGTTATGATTTGCAGCAGATCTTTCCTATAACTCTTAAGACTACATAAAATACACAAGTCAGCATAATTTACCCAGTCTTATATTACAATCATGTGGTTTATCTGAATAAATGCCCCACCCACAGAGCAATCCCAAGCTCATTGGAGTGAAGCAGGCTGCAGGGTTGGTCACAGTTACACAGCAGAAGAAACAACTCATCAGAAATAAAATATCTCACATCTCAGGTCAGGTAAAACAGCAATAAAAAGGACTTTAAAAAACAAAGGAGGATACATTGCTGTACATTCAAAAGGAATAAAACAGGACTAAAACGCAAAATACTGCAGATGCTGGAAACCTGAAACAAAAACAGAAGTCGCTGGGAACACTCAGCAGGTCAGGCAGCATCTATGGAGAAAGTAAAGTGAGTCAACGTTTCGAGCCACAACCCTTCGTCAGAAAGGGTTGCTCCAGAACGGAGCAACGGTTTCCGACGAAGGGTCATGGACCCGAAATGTTGACTCACTTCCCTTTCTCCATAGATGCTGCCTGACCTGCTGAGTGTCCGAAGCCACTTTTGTTATTACTCTATTCCTGTTTGCTCCATTTTCTTCCCCTTTCGATTATACTAACCGCAAGTTAAGAGAAGGAAAAAAATATTTTGTTCAATATTACATACAGAAATAGGTGCTGGATCCCCATACAGAAAAACAATTTCATGAACCTTAGGGTAATAAACAAGGAAGTTTCTAGTCAAACATAGCACTAGAGGCGTGTGATATGAAATTGTATGGTAGCCACATCAGCCAAAGTGATCTAGGAGGGACGCCAACACAAAGAAAGGGCAGAATGTCATACTCCAATATCACACTCCAAGGGGGAGGAGGGAGGATGTCAAAGCCAAGCCCAAACCTGTCCTCAACTATCATCCATACAAGTACATCTTACTCCACACGCCTAATAATAATCCCTCCAAAAACAAAATAATAAATTGGTCATTTTTCAATCCATGACTGTTTGTGGGACACTGCTGTGCGCAATTGGCTGCCTCGTTCGCCCACAAATATACAGTCAATTCACTTTACAGTTATTCTGTGAAGCGCTTTGAGACATCTAGAAGACGTGAAAAGCGCTATATCAAGTGCAAGGATGATTATTATTACATGTTCCAGCAGAAATAGCAATGGGGAGCAGTAACCCTGGCTAATTTTCCCTCCTCACTCAATTGTACAATCCCCATTGCTGACATAGTTGGAATCAGCGTAACTCGGCACAGACCAGGATATCAAACCTGCAACATTCCACGTGCATTTGGCTCAGTTTCATACTTGCAACAACTGAATAAGTAAGAGTAATTCGAGTTAGACTTCAGTGGTACCCAAAAACATGCTCTGTCTCTTACTCCTCCTCAGCCACCTCACCCAGCCATCAAACATCAATTTATAGTTTCATGTTGGGAGAATGTCTAAAAGTGCTTTATTAAGACAGAGCGAGACCTTCCTGGGAGGTCATGTAGCAGAAGGCACTGTCAAAACAGTAGGTCTTCAGGCGGAATTTGAAAGCGCGGTAGAAAGGGGAGAAGCAGAAGGATTTGGGGAGTGAGTTCTAGGGGAAGGGGCAGAAGGCTTGCCTGCCATTGGTAGGGCAGAGTGGTCAGGGGCACAAAGCCAGCTGTAGTTGGCAGAGCAAAGGGAATGGCTATGGAAGTAGGGTCATCCAAGATTGCACATAGGATGGTGCAAGGCCATGAATGCATTTGAAAGTGAAAATTTGGATCTTAAAATTAAACAGAAATTCCCATATAAATATGGAACTCAGTGGTTTGGATGGAGACTTGCGTAGTAGTCGGTTTCCATGTGTGTCAGACACCCGGTTGACCAAACAAAGAGAGAAAAAACTACTCAGCTCCCAAGTGCAGTGGCCCCAAACTTGGAAGAGAACATTCAATTCAACTGGTGTGCATCATTTTCTATTTTGCACACCAATCACACTGTGATCTCTCGGTTGTTTGTGCCAGCTTTGAAAGATTTGTTAAATCTACCGTGAAATTGCTTTTTGGAACTCTAAACTGGTGTCTTCTTGTTCTGTTGTCCTGGGTGCACCTAAAAGTATTGTTCAAGGTTACTTTTTAAATTCCATTTAAAATATATACACTTCTATAGGGTCCTCTTCGAGACATTAAGTTAGAAAGCACACTTCCCTGATCCATAGCCATCAACAAGGTAAAATTCAAGCTGTAATGTGGAAAAAAAACTGCAGTGGAGTTTGGATAGCTGTTAAAACAGAAGCGATTATGTTTTTTTTCTTTTAATCTCAACATTACCGACAACACACATCCAAATATTATTCTCCGTGATTAATGGAGGAAATAAACAGCCACACTTCATAGTATCTTACAACGCAGGGAAAAAATTACAATTTGAATCACTGACTGTCCTGTTGTTATTCCACCCATTGGAGTGGTTTACCCTAAACCTAATCCATTGATATACCCTTATTCTTTTAATGCATTTTTTTCAAGTAGTTATCCAATTACAATTCCTTTTTTAAATTTGGTTCCTTGCGGAAAGGCTTTCTACATTCTAACAAACCTCTATGCAAAATTATGGTTTGGACTTCTATTGGAAAAGAGAAGGATGCTTCTTTCAGTGTCCTGGACAACAATCCAGATTTATAAGAACATAAGAAATGCTTGACAAAAAAAAACAAGCTCCACCTTCCTGGCGGTCGTATGAACGAACATACATCCCGAACTACCTATGTACTATATCCCATATTTTCTAAAAGAAATCGATCTAATCTGTGTTTGAAAGAATCAATACTTCCTGCTTCAACTCTCTAAAATAGATCTCTGGTACAGTAATCTCTGTACCATCTTATATTTTTCTTGTTTAAAATATCAGTCTGTCAGAGGAAAAAGAATCTACAGGATGAAATATAAAAGTTTCTCCAGAATTTAAGGAGATTCTATATCATTTTAAAAAAACAATACCCAATTTTTAAAGATCTCCTTTACAAAAGCAAAACACTCTGGAGAAGTTAAGTTTTCATTAACCTGTGACTAACGTGCTCCACACCACCTCAATCATACTGAACATGTAAACAATACATGATAATACTGCATATGGTGAGTGCTATCTATAGTGGAGGTGGAACTCAAAGAGCCAAGTCCAATCTTTATTATCAGTGTATTTCCCTCCCCAACAGCAATAAGCTGTGATTTTGTAAAATAAACACTCCCCATTAGGTATTCTGCAAGCAAGAGATAAAGAGCTGAGGATTTGTTTCAGATTAAAACAAAAAGTCAGTGCAAGCCAATATTTTACGTATTAAATGTTTCCAGAGCAACCAGCAATTTCACAGGTGTGACAAAAGTATTTCTTGTTACATGTTAAACCGATTAATGTTCAACCTTAGGAATTTGAGGAGTCTGTCCTCATGTTTCCAAACTGAGCAGTACCTTTCCCAAGTAATAATTCTGTTTGTCTAAACATCTCCAGCCCAAGGTACTTACCTGAACTCTAGTCTTCTGGATTTGGTTGGCTATGAGTATCCAAACTATTCTGTTACACCATTAGAGGCCACAGATCCTTGATCTCTTGAAACCTTTTTCCCCAAAGTCACCTCCCACCTTTTGAAAAAGTTTACTGAAACCATATCTTCCTTTGTACCGCCGTCATCCCTCTTTTACTTTTCGCTTGGTGTCTGCGCTTCCACTAAGTGTTTTGAGACATTCCTCAATATTGTAGGTTTTATTGCTGGGATAGCATCAGAGACAGCAAGAATCCCAGTACCAATCTACACTTGTTTACAAAATCCATCTTTTGGCCACTGATAACCCTACATAGGGTTTTTTTTAACATAAGAAAAAAAAGTTAGAATGCTTCGCAGTAATTTTGTTTTTGTAACTAACGCTTGATGCATGTGCCACGGTGTTGTAGTACACACATACAGGCTTACAATTACTGTCATACTATGCTCTGAATTTCACGTTTTGTTGCTAAGGGAGGGAGAAAAGAGAGAAAGAGAGAGAGACAGAACAAAGCCCTCATGCACCTCCCTTCCTTTCAACAGTTGCAGTGCAGCACTTAGGGAGAGGAAGGGCAAGCAGCAAATCGACTGCCCAGCTTCACTGGGAAAATGGTACAAGGCAAAGGAAGTCCTCATTAATCCAACAATTATTTACATTTATACAGCACCTTTCACATTCTGAGGTTGTCTCAAAATTCTTCATGCAATTTACTGGAGCCAGAGCTCGGAGGGGAAAACCAAGGGGAAGCTAGCAGGTGACTGAAAGTAAGGTCGAAAAGGCCTTAAGGCAGGTTTTGAAGACAGAGGGATGGAGGCAGCTAGTAAATGCCGGTACTGGCATTGTAATTCCACTTAATTCCGCCTCGCCAGACCAGATCTTTACCCTCGCATTAGTCCGGCTAGCTGAGGTGTTAAGTGTTCTTTGGGATTCAAATTTATCTAAACATAGCTCAAGAAAACAAATTTTAATTAGCAGCAATGTTCAGTCCTGGGCGCCTGACCAGACAGGCTGAATCTTCACCGTGATTCAATGTATGTGGGGCTTTTCAGGTACCAAGTCACTGGTGAGATGGAAAAAAATTGCAGGAACATGGAGAGGGGGTGTTCATATCACTAAAGCACATATCTTGACAGGTAGACTCAGAGACAGTGGTGTTTGAATTCATTCATTAGAAAGATGTCATAAGTTGGTCCATCTCACCCACCCATCTTAATAAAAAAAATGCAGAACTTGCATTTCTTCCGCTATGTTAAACCGAGATACCATCTGCCTGTTCAGGTGGATGTTAAAGATCCCATGGCACTATTCAAAAAGTTTCTGCGGGTGTCCTTGCCAACAATTCCCCCCCAACTATTTGGTTACTCACTCCATGGCTGTTTGTGGGACACTGTCATGTGCAACTGGCTGCTGCGTTTTTCCTACAAAATACAATTACACCATTTGAGACATCTCAACAACCTGATAAGGAGCTATATCAAATGCAAGGATTATTATTATTCGATACAGCCTTATTTCATCATTGAGATGTCTCAAAGTGTTTCACAGGATATACTGTAAATGGTGCGACTGTGTGGGCAAAGGCGGCAGCTGGTCTGTGCACAGCAATATCCTTACAAACATCTTGACTAGAAGACATCATATATCCTTATACCAGTAATGTTAGTGTTAAAGGATGACCCAGATACAGCAGTGATTGAATTCATTTGTTGGCAGCTCATAGTAACAATCCTTATTTAAGAAAAAACAAGTTGAAAAAGATTAGGATTGACGTAAGATTAGGCGGCTAGCTGTATCTGGTATAATATTTCACCTGGGTGAGGTCAAATGGTGAAATTGCATAAATACAATCACTGATGGTGCAAAGTTTAATATGCCAGATAAAATAATAACTATTCTTGCATTCAGTATAGTGCCTCATCACATAGACAACATGTCCATATTTCATCCACAAATATACGGTCAATTCACTTTACAGTCTATTCTGTGAAGTGCTTTGAGACTTCGAGAAGACGTGAAAAATGCTATATCAAATGCAAGGATTATTATATATTATTATGTCAAAAGGCTTCATGGGATTTACTGTGAAGTGTAGTAACTCTATTTAGTACCCCATTGTTTAATATCCATCTCGAAAGCAACACAAAGGTGAAATACTATAAAAGGAAAAATATATTGAGCCTTACAAGATAAATGTTGCATTTATAATCAACCAGATGGCCTGGTACCTCACAGCTTTGTAACAAAAGTAAAGGTGTAAGAAAAGTTGAGACACATTAGTGAGCCACTTCTTGTACCTGGTGCTGCTTTTGCACCACTACTTTGTTTAGGAGGTAACTCGAATAACGTTGTAAAATCACCAGTTTTCCTGGCTCCTGATCTGGCTGCCTCCATACACAGGGTATCTGGCTACCTCCATATACAGGAAACCAGATATGGAGCCAGAATGGTGAAAATTCAGCGATTCGGAGGAAGTGCTCACAGCAGTGTTATGCTCATGTGTCGATGTCCTAATGTCAGCCACATATTTCACCCACAGAATATACAGTCAATTCACTTTACAGTATATTCTGTGACATGCTTTGAGACGCCTCAAAGGCATGATAAGTCGCTATATCAAATGCAAGAATTATTATTGTCACTGTGTATCACGATGATGGAAAGACATTTGCATATACGCAAAGCACAGTTATGTTTTTTTTGGGGGGATGGTGGGGCCAAAATCTCTTAATGCTAAATAATCGTAATAGAATTGTGTAAAATAAGGAATCGTACTATTTTAAGGCATTTCTGCCAGCCTTGTCTACTGTTATTTGAGTACTGAAGCTAATCCCAGAATTCTGATAGTGGTTCATGTGTGCACACAGAATGCATTTCTTCTGGGTGGTGGAGGTTGCAGGGTTGAGAAGTGCTACTGAAGAATCGGTTGTCACGGTTGGCGAGTTTCAGCAGTACATTCTGCAGGAAGGCAATGTCATGAGATTTCCTCACATGATCAATCCATGTAGCGGCTATTTGTGGTTAAATAAAATGAGTAATTTCCTTGCCTTCCAAAGAAGAATCTTGCTTTCTCTGAGTTTTGCCCCTTCTTTGAGGACTCTTAAGTGCCTTGACACAGCCCTGAAGAAGTTCCAAATAAAATTCCATCAAAACAAGCACTTAAATTTGCCAATAAAACAAACTTTTAGGAACTCAGAGGGTCAATCTTATCTTTTGCAACATCCACTCAGTCAACTTATTGAAGAGATCATGTTTTTTGTTTTTATAAATGTTCTCAGTTAATATTGAAAGTGTGTACACTTTACTACTTTAACTATAGAAGTTATCTTGTTCCATCATGTTAAGCTGATCACAGCAAGAGCTGTACCACTGGAAAATTTGAGACTTAATTTATTAATGAGGATTATGTTGATACAATACTTTATTATGCTGTATTTTACGGTGTGTCAACATGCAGTTTGTTAATAAAACAAAATGGGTGACAGTCATAAGGTGAGCCAAGTATATCTGTGCAATTGAATCATACTAAAAGATGTTGGTTGTGAACACCCATTCCCTAAAAAAGGCACAACGATTGCCAGGATGCAGTTCCACAGTCAGCAGACAAGAACAACAAAACAAAATTACATTTATATGGCGTCTTACATGTTGGGAGGAGGTCCCAAAGTGATGGACAGAGAGAGTTACAGACCCGAGCTGGGGGTCGGGGTGGGGGAGGGAAGCAGGGAGATTGAAAGCATGGTCGAAGAGAAGGGTCTTGAGATGGGTCTTGAAGGTGGCAAAGTAGGGGGTGAGACAGATAGACTGTGGGATGGAGTTCCAGAGGGTGGGGTCAGAGTGGCGGAGGGCCTGCCCGCCAATAGTGGGGCGAGCAAGGGAGGGGACGTGAAGCAGGTCGCTGAGTGGAGGGAGCGAACAGGATGGTAGGGGGTTAGGAGGTTGCAGAGGTCGGGGGGAGCAACACCGTGGAGTGCTTTGAATGTGAGGACCAGGATCTTGAACTGTATCCTCTGTGTGAGGGTGAGACACCCTCCAGCATTCAGCTCTTTTGGAGTCTTTGTGTTTGTGCGCATGGGGGCCGGTGGGGGGGGGGGGGAGAACGATATGTGGAAACCAATAAACATTCTCAAGCGTCTTCAAAACTGCTGAGTGTTACATGTATGATTTCCTCCACCCCCCGTTTGACAGGCATGGTGTGCAACTCCCAACCCACAGAGAGGCATAGCGACATACCCCACTTAGCTAAACCCAGAAGGTTAGGCACAGTTTGGAAAGAACAAAGGCTTGAGGGACTCTATAGAGTGTGCATTGGGGCACTGCAAGAGTTTTAACAGCTAAAAACACACAGCTTGCCATTGTGAACACTGGCAAGCTTTCTGCTGCTCGTCCAGCTATGATCACCCTATCTGTTAGGGCTTTGGCTTGCAGAGTTAACAGGAGTCGGGTTGAAAGAATCTCAGCCCCAGCCAGCTCTTGCACTTTGCCCAAGTAGCCAGTCTTTATAGGTGTGAGCCCAGTTCAGTTGGTAGCACTCCCACCTTAGAGTCAGAAGGTTGTAGATTCAAGCCCCACATCACAACTTTGAATTCACACCCTCGGGCTTCGGCTAATACTCCAATGCACTGCTGCAGGCACCCTGTATGGTCAGAGATCCTGTCCTTCATATGAGATGTTAAACCAACTGCCTATTCATGTGAATGTTAAAAAGCTTGTGGTACTTCTCAAAAAGAGAAGTGAGTTTCTCCCAATATTTTTATCAACAATTTGACAGATAAAATTGATCACTCACTTCATGACTCTGTGGGACATTGCTATGCACAAATTGGCTGTCGTGTTCACTCTATGTAAATACTGTGAAGCGCTTTGAGACAATATCAAATGGAAAGAGTGTTGTTATTGTTAATATTATTATAATATGTAAGCCCATATAGCAAGTGTTGACAGGCTATTAGTGCCATGGGGTAAAGCAATGGAAATCACAGCCAACTATCCTCACACAACATCCACTCAAATGCTCCCCAGCAGATTTTTTGAGTGCATTACATTCGCATTTAAAAGAGCCCAGATTCAAATTCCAAACACCCAACAAGGGAAGTGGTTTGCCTGTTCACTGTGCTCCACCTAGGAATTTGGCTTGGGGCAAAGCAGAATATTAGTGACCCTATGATGAGTGCCTATAGGAAACCATAGCTATAATAAGCAGCAAACTACACAGCCCAGACCATCCCGTTCCCCTGAATAAAGCATCACTGTAGACAGAGTAACATTGTAGCAGGCCTATGCAGCTAATTGTAAAAATGTTTGTTCCGCCTTTAAATCTATCGCATAATCAGTCGATAATATTTTCTGCCCTGCTGGGTCTCTTTAAATAGTTTAAGCATCATCATTGTATTTTATTAGAGTCACAGGGACAGCAGCATAACAGGCAATTCAAATCAGTTTATCTTTTTTTAAAAAAAACAGGCACATATCCAAATGGTACACACAGTCCTGTTCAAGCAATGCTAAACAATTCCTTCACTGTTTGTTGACTTTAGTGTGATACAGTAGCCATACATTTCCATCTAATTAGAAACAGTACTTTTAAAATGAACACAAATGTAGCCAACAAGTCTGTGCTCACTGCATTACCCAGCACTCTAGGATGCTACCCCACTTGAAGGGAGCTATACAAATGCAAGTTGTTGTTGTATTAACCAGGCCATCAGGAGAGGATCTCCACCATGGACCCTGGAAACAAACTGCACAGGCAAGTCAGTGTGCAGACTCATACAGAGCTGGTTGTGAGATGAGTGGTCAGCTGCTCCTGTGCCTCATCAGTTCAGGAATGTGGTGTCTGCCACAGAAGGAAATAAAAGCCTCATGATCATCTTAGTGGAAAGCCCATTTTGGATCTTCCTATACATAGAAATTCTGCTGAACTAGTACTTTTGTTTTTAAAAATGAGCATTATGAATACATCCCATTTTGTAGAAAAACTACTGAAACAATATGAAAACATGAAGCTTTACACCCATGTATTCTTAGCAGAACAAATACACACTATGTACTTGCCATTGGGTTTAGTTACAAAACATGTCCTGCCTGTCCCAGGCTGTTAGGTCACACAATTTCACTTCAGATGAGTAATTGACACCCACCAAATGTTGTACCCATCCTTGAATTTGATAATGTAGTCTTTGGTGAGGGTCTCAACACAAACCTCTTCAGACCTGATGTGTTCAGTACCACAAGCAGACTCACATACAGAAGATATCAAGGCTCGACTACAGGAACTCCCTCCTCATTGGCCTTCCCAACTCTTCCCTTCACAAGCTGCAGATCATCCAAAACTCTGCAGCTCGTGTACTCTCACGCACCAGGCTCTGTGACCCCATCACTCCCACCCTCGCCCGACTCCACTGGCTCCCCATCCCCCAGAGGATCAAATTCAAGATCCTGGTCCTCACCTTTAAGGCAATACATGGCCTTGTCCCCTCCTACCTCTCTGACCTGCTGACTCCCTACCAACCTGCCCTCTCCCTCCGTTCAACGGGCTCTGGCCTGCTCCACGACTCCCACCCGACCATCGGTGGCCGGACTTTCAGCCTCTTTGCCCCCACACTCTGGAACTCCATCCCACGGTCCCTTCGCATCGCTTCCTCCCTTGCCTCCTTCAAGGTCGGTCTCAAGACCTTTCTTTTCGACCGTGCCTTTGGTCGCCCTCCCACCTCTCTACCTTCCCTCACCCCTACACCATCCCACCTCTTGCTCGGGCCCCGACACCTGACTGTTCAGCGCTAACAGATAGCCTCTCTCTTCCCACCCTATATAATGGAGTGATCCATAGAACTGGATACAGCATTAGTCCCTCTTCTAGGTTGTCATGTCACCACTGGCATCACTTCTGTGCGCTGCATGTGCCAAATGATCCTCGCCAGAAGCCAGATGCTATCAACTGTGTCAGACTGACTTTGTGTCTGCATCGAGTTTTCTCTTCAAGATGTTGATGCTTCAATTAAAGCTTCAAGCAGGGTGTTCAACGTTCTGTGTAAAGAAGTTCCTACTAAATTCTCTTTTAGATCAGTTATTTTATAATCAAAGATTGAAGTGGCTATCTTATATACATAGCATTCTATTGCAGCAGAAATTCAGCTTGGTTATATCTATCTCAATCCAGCACAAATTATATCTGTACAGAATCTTCATACATAACTTTTATTTTTAGATTTCACCCCGAATTATACAGTCAATTCCACTTTACAATATATTCTGTGAAGCGCTTTGAGACGTCTCAAACACATGACAGCTCGTGTACTGTCCCGCACCAGGCTTCGCGACCACATCACTCCCATCTTCGCTTGCCTCCACTGGCTTCCCATCCCCAGAGGATCAAATTCAGGATCCTCATCCTCGCCTACAAGGCCATTCAGGGCCTTGCTTCCTCCTACCTCTCTGACCTACTATCCCCCTACGTACCTGCCCGTACCCTTCGTTCCTCTGGCATGTTCCTCTGATGTCTGCTCCACATCTCCCGCCCCAACTTCAGCCTCTCAGCCCCGAGGCTCTGGAACTCTATCCCCCAGTGCCTTCGCCGCCTCCTCCCTTTCCTCCTTCAAGGCCGGTCTCAAGACCTTTCTCTTTGACTGTGCCTTCAGCTCCCCTCTCGACTCTCTACCCCCTCCTCGCTCCCTCCCTTTCCTCCCTCACCCTGACCATTTCCCCCCTGCTCGGGTCCTGACCCAACTGTCCTTCCGACGTGAAAGGAGCTCTATAAATGGAATCTTGTTGTTGTTGACAAAGCACTACATCAAATGCAAGTTTTTTTTTGTATGTCCGTTCTCTTTAGACTTTTTTCCTCATATTCAGGCATAGTCACATAAAATTACTTCAGACTTGGTCTAATTTAGAAACAATTGTTATAATCCCACGCTTCTACTGATTGGCGAGAGCTATCAATGGGTCTAAGAATGAGTGGTCCATTTTGATGTATTGCTCAATATAAACTGCAAAGAATTACAGTTACCAGCTGACCCATGTCACCTCTGTATAAGAAAATGTATAAAACAGTCACAAACCCAGTAATAATAATAATCCTTGCATTTGATATAGCGCTTTTCACATCTTCGACATCTCAAAGCGCTTCACAGAATAGACTGTAAAGTGAATTGACCGTATATTTGTGGGCGAAACGCGGCAGCCAATTGCGCACAGCAGTGTCCCACAAACAGTCGTAGATTGAAAATGACCAATGGTTTTGCTTTGGAGGGATTATTATTAGGCATGTGGAGTAAGGAAACTTGCCCAAGGTTTTGCCTTGCCTTGCAAGGCAAGTGCTCTAACTACTGAGCTACAGGACCAGTAGGTAATGACATAGTGTGCACAGTATGTCAAGATACCCCTAGGGCCTAGGGAGTTGGCAGCATATCTGCTCCACCCATTGGTGCTCTGGGAATGCAAATATCTAAACCAGGGTGGTCCAACTGGTGACCTGCTGGCCGTGTCCGGCACGGGGGATGCTTTCATCCGGCCTGCAAACCATTTCCAACTTCATTGTTTTACCTCCTGCTCCCCCCTCTTCCAGTCACTCTCCGCACTGCCTCGTGCAACTTCATGAGAGACGGTGCAGAGAATGGCGGGAAGAGGGAGTCAGCAGGAGTATTTTAAAAAGATATTGTTGCATATTTAGCAATTCTAGCTCAGTAGTTAGAGCACTTGCCTTGCAAGCGAGACACCTGGGTTCAATTCCAGGCAGGGCAAAACCTTGGGCAAGTTTCCTTACTCCACACGCCTAATAATAATCCCTCCAAAAAACAATAATAAATTGGTCATTTTCAATCCACGATTGATTGTGGGACACTGCTGTGCGCAATTGGCTGCTGCATTTCACCCACAAATATTCAGTCAATTCACTTTACAGCATATTCTGTGAAGCGCTTTGAGACGTCTAGAAGACGTGAAAAGCACTATATCAAATGCAAGGATTATTATTATTATCATCAAATGCAAGAACTACGAATCTCAGTAAAAAACACAAGGTAGATTGGAAAATAGAGGTGTAGATAAAAGAAAGGTTGACTTCAACTGCCATTTTACACATAGCATTCATATCAAATGAGTCCATTTTGCACCAACAGAATATGCAGCTTGACATTAAAAATTAACTTCTCCAGGCTGTTGGTGCAGAAAAATTCACTTTGAAAATACTTCAACAGTAACTAGCCTTCTTGGTGTGCAGGGGAACAAACGTTATCAATGTTTGAATTTTGAGATGCACAATTTTATGGCAGTATCCACCATACTGCCACAGACCTGGTGTCCTGTAGCTCAGTGGTTAGAGCACTCGCCTCGCAAGGGAGAGACCTGGCTTTGATTCCCGGCAAGGTGAAATGTTGGGCAAGTTTCCTTACTCCACGCGCCTCTGTTTACCTAGCAGTAAGTAGGAACCAGGTTGCTAGTCGATCGGCAGATCACTTTTCCGGGGGTAATAATTCCTTCAAAAAAATGATAATAAATTGGTCACTTCATTCCACGACTGTGTGAGGGACACTGCTGTGCGCAATTGGCTGCCGCATTTCGCCCACAAAATATACAATAAATTCACTTTACATTCTTATTTTATATTCTGTCTCGAAGACGTGATAAGCCGCTATATCAAATGCAAGGATTATTATTATTATGTTACACATGTTACATCATCTAACTTTACATAAAGGGTGCTATAGAAATGTAGGTTGTTGTATAGTTTCCTGCTTTAGTTTGTTCCCAAGCTCAAAAGCATTGGTAGCTAAGTAGAATTAATGTAGTTACAAAGGAACAAGATTGACCGGAGGAGCTAAACCAGATTTGGATCAATTAAAATTAACATTCTTCGGTGACCACTTAAATATGTACGTCAAAGAGAGAAGGCACTGAAAAAATCTGTACTATTTGTTCCCAGAAGCAGCTTCCCCGATTGAAACCAAAGAAACTGCTGTTTCATATTTAACTTCTGTTTTAAAATTCAACAGAACTGAATGTAAAGCAGAAGTAAAGTGAAGGAATAATTTACATGCAGCATTTAACACCCATCCTCCCTCCCTCATTCAGTTCAGCCAGTTGAAAAAGTGAAACAGAGAGAAAGGACTGAAAATAAATTGTCCTGAAGATCTATCTATCGCTTTGGTTTGAAGCACACCAGACCTGTTCAGCCAATATAAGCTATAGCTGCAATGCAGCCCAAAGACAAGATAACCCAGGCGACTTCAAATTTGAAAAGAGATCTCAGAGAGTACTTTATATGGAGTAGAGCAGATTGAGTAATAGAATAATAATCCTTTCATTTGAAATGGCACTTTTCACGTCTTCCAGACGTCTCGAAGCGCTTCACAGAATAGACTGTAAAATGACTTGACTGTATATTTGTGGGCAAAATGCGGCAGCCAATTGCGCACAGCTGTGTCCCACAAATAGTCGTGGATTGAAATTACCAACTTATCATTTTTTTTTGAGGGATTATTATTAAGTAAAAAATAATAATTTTGGATGTCCATCACAAAATGAAGAAACTCTGGGAAATTTTAGGAAAAACATCAGGAAGCAATGTCCCCCTCCCACCACCACACACGAAATACAATCAACAGATTGACCATGTGTCATTTTACATTAGATTGCAATAGATCACCAAATAGACAGCACTCACACCCACATTTACATTTTCATAACTCATGAACATTGAGTCATTTCTGTATTTCTGAGGTCATGGAAATAGGCTAAAATAAAACATTTATCATAATTTTTAGAGGTTTGACATTTTTATCAAGGGTCAGCACAAAACTACAAACTGTAAATAGTCAATCTATGGTTACCATAACTCAACATCAGATACGCAAAAATAGCAACTTGCTTTTATGGAGCACCCTTCACACAGGGTAGATCATTAGCGTACTGATAAGAGGAGTGGGACCAGGGCACCTGCTCTCTGACAAGTGTGGATTTTCAACACATGGGACTTTTTCCAGGTTAAGTTATGTATCGTTAGTCGACAAGACTCTTCCCCGATAACCTTATATGGAAATTAAATTGATTTCAATTTAAAATTAAGTTCCTCTTACTAACTAAAGTAAAGGGCAGGATTTTCCAACAATTGCAGTGACAAATTTCGTCAGCACCCAACATTAAAATCC
This sequence comes from Callorhinchus milii, assembly GCF_018977255.1. Classification (NCBI taxonomy): domain Eukaryota; kingdom Metazoa; phylum Chordata; class Chondrichthyes; order Chimaeriformes; family Callorhinchidae; genus Callorhinchus; species Callorhinchus milii. The sequence continues at coordinate 60,775,494 of NW_024704745.1, forward strand.
ATAAAAGGACAATTTCTCTATTCACTTAGGACGAGAGTATTAACATGAATGTTTACACAGTAAAACAAATGGCTGTTTCCAACCGACTAAAAAGGGGGTTTTGGAGCATTTACTGGCACTCATGTGTATGACAGCACAAAAACTAGACAAATAAAAATAAGGCAACTGAATGCTGTTTTTAAAATGATACCACAATCACTGAATATTTAACTCTGATGTTGACTTATGGAGGTGCAAGTTTTCTTTAGCTTTTCTAATCATCTGGCTGAGGCAAATACATCTCCAAAGTGAGAAATCTGATGCGTTAAGCCATGTCCTACTATTTTGTAGGCTTGTGTGCTAGTTCTTTTATATGCATTATAAAAAGCGCATCAGAAAGTCCTCTAAAAACAGCTTCAGTTGCAATGGAGATGGGAACAGGAGGTGTAGTAGGTTTTTGGTACCATACACTTATGGTAATTAAAACAGACTTTTATTAAAATAAATTGCTGAATGTACCAGGGGAGGAATATTTCAGTCAAACTGACCTTAAAATATGAGTTCACTCACCTCGAATAAAGCATGGTTATGTGATTGGGATTGAGGTATGCAGTCAATACAGAATAACACAAATAGAAGAGGTAGCACACTCCTCCTGAAATTTGTAGAACAACAAATTGCATTTATGTAGCACCTTTCACGTTGGGAGGACGTCCTAAGGCGCTGAGCAGAGGCTGGTTTGTAGAAAGTTCCAGGAGGCAAGTTTGGCCTCCCTCAAGTTAGGTGCCCACATAAAAGTGGGTTACATTTACCACAAGTCACTCTGCAAGCTTAACGATTCCAATGGAAACATAATACAAATGCAAGAACAGATGAAGAATAATCAGAGTGGAGTTTAAAACCCATACCAAAACAATTTTTAAATGTTTAAAAAACACTTTTTTAAAAATTCTTAGTTAAAAAAAGGAAACTTACTGTAATGAATCTCAGCAGTTCTATTTTAAAATCAAACATCCCCACTGCTGTGCTCAATTGGCTGCTGCGTTTCGCCCACAAAATATACAATCAATTCACTTTACAGTATATTCTGTGAAGCACTTTGAGACATCTCAAAGACATGATAAGGCACTATATCAAATGCAAGGATTATTATTATCTGCTGTGTTTTTCCAGGACTGCATTTCATTTTTATTTCGATGATTTGTGGTTTTCCTTTTAATCACACCTTCCACCGCACTAGAGCATAATACTGTATGGAGTATTACAAGTTAAACAACCCCATTAATATTTATTGCAGCATCAGATTACTCATTACTGCAATCAGAGACACAATCTCAGTATGCTTGTGCAAGTCAACAAATATTCCCATCTAATCAACACACAATGTTGTGCAGTAGTTCATCACTGCCCTCCCCACCCCCCCAACTGCCTTCATTGCTGGACTATCTGCCTGGTGGGGAAAAGTGGAGGGGTTGGAGTAAGATAAGCTGCTGTTTACCAACTAGGGGATCTAAAAGAGAATTTAGGTGGAACTGCTTCATGCAGAGGTTGTATCAAATAGTATAAATGCATTTAAGAGTGAGAAGATAATAGAAGGATTTTGGAAGCAGTAAGGAGAGGGTGGAGACTCATGTGGAGTATAAACACTGGCATGGACTGGTTGTGCCGAGTGGCCTGCATCCGTGCTGTACATTCTTTGTAAATCTTTGTAGGGTGCTAGGCACCAAATGTCACAATTGAATCAACCCTCTGTGGTGGTCTCAATAGTTTGGTTCCTGAGCCAGGCAGGTCCGCAGAACTTCAGGGCACTGCCAATGAGAGCAAAGTCAGCCTGGCTGATCTATAGGACCTTGAACAGACTGGTTTCTTGAAGCAGGGATTCTTCCCACTCAACTCCTGTTAACCCTAAAGCCAAAACCCTAACTGGTAGGGTGGTCCTAGTTGAACAAGCAGCGCAAATTTGCCAAACAGTGCTCTCAATGGCAAGCTATGTAATTTTAGCTGGTTAAACTCCAGCAGTACCCAACACACACTCTGGGGTGCCCAAGCCTTTGCTCTTGCCAATCTGTGTCTCAAGCTCTCCGGAGGTAGCAGGGTGCTTCCCTCCAGGGAGAGATTGCCATTGCATTCTAGACAGGGAAATTTCTATATGTAAGTGGCATATATACTTGTAACTCTGAGTCTGGTTTGGAAACTCAGCATGGGACACTCATTACCATGCTTAAGAATATGTTTGTACATTGTGGTTAGTTGACAGTGAGTAAGAACACAACACTTGCAATAAGGAGGTTTGTAGGCTGACCAAAAAAACCCATCATTGCAGATCTTGAGTTCTTACTCATTATCAACTACAACAATGTACAAGCTTTATAGAAATTAAAGCTGTCTATAGAATGGGAGAATAGTTTGCTTGGTTTTGAAAAGGGATATGAAATTTAGTGAGCAAATCCACATTTCTCTCAAACCACCAAAGTTCCAGATTGCCATAAGACTCAGACCAAGATCAAAGAACAACCTGCCATTACTCAGTGTTCCAAATGTAGTTTCTAGCATAATTAAATTGAGGTTCAATCTACAAGACAGATCCTACAATTGCTTGCTGTCAAGGTCTAAAAAAAGTCAAACTCTCAAGCTGGTTTGTAAATATTTTCAGTGATGCAAGCACTTTCATTTCCTCTCGTGAAAATTAAGATGATCATCATAATTCATCTCACATTCACAATCATCTTTACTTTGTGAAAGGCCATCTTCAACTTCAGGTTGTATCTGGGAAAGGTGAAACCCAGGTTATTTCACTTAATTCCATGTGTAAATTTAATTGTACACATACATTTAGTATCAAGAATTACTGAGAAAATAAAGCAGCGACCACACTGACGTTCGCTGTTGTTTAGTCCTGCCACATCTCAGAGAAAGGAATCAAGTCCATTTCCTTAACTAACATCAAAATAGTTGTGTGTTCGAGCTGTTTCAGACTTTAGCAATGCAGCCCAATTTAAATTGAACAATAATTTAAATTAGAAATTATATCAAATTTGATATAGTTTCCAATTTAAATTGTTGTTTAATTCAAATTGGCAATTAAATAACAATTTAAATTAGACAATACAGTATATTGAACTTGCATACTGTATTAGGACTGAAACTGAACCCCAAATTTTAGTTTAGTCTGAACCCTAAACTGAAACTCAGGCTTCAGTTTAATTGCACCCTGAATTCAGAGTGGAACTAAACTGAAATAACAGGATACCATTATATTTGAGATCTGCAGAAGAGTCAATGAATGCATCTAGAATGCAAATATTACCTTATCATTAAATACCATAAAGTGGTTGTGAGGTGAGGCTTGTTTAGTGAGGCTTGACACAAAGAATCAAAATTCAAAGGATAATCAATCCTTCGAAACACTGTGCTGAAATATGCTTTTAAAATTGAAACTGTATAATATTTTTGATCATTGTCAGAATTTCTCTTTAAAAATATTGCTGGTCTACAATTTAATAGGGAACACAAGAACAATATTTAGAACATTCAAACAGAGGAAGAAATCTCTCCCTTATTTGGCTTTCACAACCTTTACCTTCAGCACAATTGGTAGCGGAAAAGGATGGAAAGGAGTATATATTGAATGGCAATATCTTGCAATGAGTAAAGGGACTCTGAGTGCAGGTACAAGTCCTTTAACGTGGCCACACAAGTGGGAAAAAAAAAGCTACTAGCATTCTGGGTTTATACATAGCGGCACAGAGTACAAAAGCAAATATGCTAGGTTTGTACAAATTATTGGTTTGACTGCAACTGGAGGTAGCAAGGTTGATACCAAGGTGAGGAGCCACAGTAATGAGGAGAGATTGAGGAGTGAGCCTGTATTGGAACCTCTGGTCACTGACTCCTCTACCAGTGGAAATAGCTTCAACCTATTTACCCTGTCAAAAACCTTGATTACTTTGTAACCTCTAACAGATTATAAAGATAAAGGTTATAAAGTGATGAGGGTTTTGACAAGGTAAATAGGATGAAGCTATTTCCACTCGTAGAAGAGTCAGTGGCCAGAGGAGACAGATACAAGAAGATTGAAAGATGAGAAAAGAGATTTTATTTTCCGCGGAGGGATGTGGGATGTCTTGCCAAGCAAGGAGATAGTGGCAGAGTCATTATGTATTTCAAGAGGGAAGTAGACAGATATTTTACATTCCAACAATCTATCTCTGGAATTTCCAGAGAGGCGAGATGCATCAAACTCAGTTTGGATTGGATACTCTTAAGCGTGATGATGGGTTTTCACATGTCTCAGATGACAAAAAAAAGAAAGATAAAGGCTTGAAGAGGCATGGGGATAGAACAGGGCATGGGATTATAATAATAATATTGAATGAACAGCTTGCTCCTAGAGCTGATGCAGCCTCAATGAGCTGAATGGCCCTCTTCTGCATTATAATTTTTTATGATTCTAACTCCTTCACGGAGCTGTGGCCTCTGAAAAAAAATCACAATCACTCAAAAAAATTAACACCTCCATTATATGCCAATCAACACACGTCACCTCTCAATTTTTTCCCTCCAACCCAAGGTCTTATGAATCCAGATGTACAGAATTGTCTAAGATCCACTCATGAACACATGTATCCGTAAAATATTTATTAGTTATACTGTTGAATCCACAGAATGTGTGAAAATAAAATATCTCGAGGAGAGAAAAGGATGTGGCAATTAAACATCAATTTGAATTAGAAAATATCAAACTTGCACACTATTATTACATAAGTAGAACTGTTTTTTTTTAAAAATCCCCTGGAAACTGCAGTTATATTGACACAATACAGTCTTCATGTTTTAGTTCAGAAATCACACAATTTGATGGTGGAAGCTTCCCACTCATTATAAAACATAATACAATAATCTGCAATTGAGCATAACCCATGATCACCTGTTTATACTGTATTATCAATGGACGAAGTTTGGAATATGCTTCAGTCACAAAGGTAATGCAACCAATGGTTGAGATAACATTGATAAAACTATTAGAGCTTCACATGGGCATCTATTTTAAAACCAACTCTGCCTTATATTTTATCCCAGAGGTTCCTAAATGGAAGTCATGGATCACTAAGCTATTTGACTGACTGGACTTTGATCGTCAGACTGGTTATGCTCATGAATTTCACGTTGCAGACCTCGATTTTTACTCTTCTTTTTAAAAAAAAGCCGAGGAGTGCATTTCTGCTGACTTGGTAGCACAGGAGGCTAATTCTCTGCAAGTGGAAAAACAAACTACTTTGAATAAATATTTTCACAAAAAACAATTATAGGAGTACAGCATTTTATAGTTTCTCAAAATATTTTGTAATAACAGCTGGCAGACCAAAATTACTTACTCTATTAAGGGTTTGTTAACCAATAAACCATGGTACACCAGCCACCTCTGCTATCTTAAAGCACAGATGTATGCCGCTGAACGCACCTGGCTTAAATCTAATTTAACGGTCCATTGGCAAATCTGGCTGGACCTTATCAAACCTTACCACTCCGCCCTCGTCGCCGCTAAATCGTCGTTCTGCTCCAAGACAATCTTAGAGGCCAAGGACAATCCCAGGCTCCTCTTCTCCATCACCAACTGGCTTCTCCACCCACCCTCTCATGCCTCGCCCATCCTCACCTCCAATGCCAACTGCTCGGCGATGATGGACCTTCTCGAAACCAAAGTCAAGGGGATTCGGTCAGCAGCCTCGGCCATTCCATCTGCTACCCTCTCCCCATCTACCACTCTCACCCCAGCCCCTACCCATTCCTCTCTTTGAACCCGTCTCCCACTCCTCTCTCGCCACCACTATAACCCGCATGAAACTGCCCACCTGCTCCCTCGACCCCATCCTTCTCCTTACCTGCCAGCTCCATCTCCTTGCCCCGCTATTCATAGATATCATGAACTTCTCCCTGTCCACTGGTACTGTTCTCATCCCTTTAAAAACCGCCATCATCACTTCTATCCTTAAAAAACCCTCTCTGGACCCATTCCTGCTTTCAAACTACCGCCCCAAATCCAACCTCAATCCTCTCCAAGGTCCTGGAATGAATCATTGCTTCCCAGTTTCACTCCTTCCTCTCTTGCCATTTCCTTCACAAACCCCTCCGATCAGGTTTCTGTGCCACCCACAGCACAGAAACAGCCCTGGTCAAAGTGACAAATGACATTCTGTCCATCTGGGACCAGGGTTCCCTCTACCTCCTCGTCCTCCTTGATCTCTCTGCTGCCTTCGACACCATTGACCACTCGATTCTACTCCACTGCCTCTCCTCTCACCTCAACCTTCATGGTTCTATCCTTAAATGATTCAGTGACTCCACTTCATCTCCACAAACGGTTTCTCCTCTAGCCCCCGCACCATCTCTTGCGGTGTTCCTCAGGGCTCTGTCCTTGGTCCCCTCCTCTTCAATATCTATATGCTCCCTCTTGTGGTGACATCATCCGCAGGAATGGGGTCAACTTCCACCTGTATGCGGATGACATCCAACTCTATATCTCTGCCTCCACCCTCAACTCCAGGACCACTGCTGTCCTGACAGAATGTCTGTCAGACATCAAGTCCTGGATAAGAGCTAACTTTCTTCAGTTGAAAATCAACAAGACCAAGACTCTCTTGATTGGCTCTCGTCAGCGCCTCCACACCTCAATATCTTTTGACCCTCAACTATCCTTTCTACTCTACATCCGTTCCATGACCCACTCTGCCCTCCCCCACCTCCATGAAATCGCCCAGCTCCACCACTGTCTCACACCACAGGCTGACAAAACCCTCACACACACACATGCATAATATCCAGGCTGGACTAAGCAAACTCCCTGCTTATAAATGGAATCTTGTTGTTGTTGTTATCGGCCTCCCCAACTCCTCCCTCTATAGGTTGCAGATCATCCAGAACTCTCCAGCCCATGTCGTCTCCCAGACCAGGCTCCGTGACCCCATCAGCCCCATCCTCCCCTGACTCCACTGGCTTCCCATCACACAGAGGACACAGTTCAAGATCCTGATCCTCCCCTTCAAAGCCCTCTATGCCTCGCTCCCCCCTACCTCTGCGACCTCCTAACCCCTTACCCACCTGCCCACTCCCTCTGCTCAGCAGGCTCTGGCCTGCTTCCCATCTCCTGCCTCACCCACTCCACCATTGGTGGGCAGGCCTTCACCCACTCTGCCCCCACCCTCTGGAACTCCATCCCACAAGTCTCTCCACCTAGCCTCCTCCCTTGCCTCCTTCAAGACCCATCTCAAGACCCTCCTCTTCGACCATGCTTTTGATCACCCTCCTTCCCCCCAACCCGCCCTCCACCCTCCCCAATCCTGTCCCCCGCTAGCATCCAAGACACTGACTGTCCAGTGCCTTGGGAAGTCCTTCCAATGTAAAAGGCGCTACACGAATGTAATTTTGTTGTTGTTCTATTCTGTGAACTCCAAGTAGCTAATTTGTAGGTGTGGTGTAACTACTTAGACATGGTTTGGTAGGTTAAGCATAGTATGTCCACTTAAAACAAGTTAATACAATTTTAACCTAAGGGCAACAATATAAGAACATAGGAATTGCTAGGCTAAAAAAGACCAAGGTCTGTCTAGTTCGCCTTCTACCATCCTGGTATTCACTTGCTGCAATAATGGAGATGTTGATAGCAATTAATTCTGCATGGATTAGTCTACAACAGTGTGGAAATCTTTGAGAACTTTTGAACCACAGTTTTGTAGATCTTCCAAGCATACTACACTTACTTTATGTCATGTTTCAAATTACTCATATACTGTATCCCAAAATATTATTTTCTAAAAAATATCTAATTTGCATTTGAATAAATTGACATTTTCTGCTTCCACTGTCTCCCGAGAGAGCCTGTTCCATAGATTTACCACTCGATCGCTGGAATAGTATTTCCGCAGATTAGTTTTGAGATGAGTTATTTCTAAGCACATATAAGCAAATGCCAAATAACGGCAGAGCAAAATAGCAGATAGTCTATGTCGCTATTAGCAATAAGGTCTGCTTACTCTAGTCAGCTAATCTTAATCAACCAACTCAACAGTGTTTTGACCCATTTGGGACTATTCTCCTTGGGGAGGGAAGTAAGCTGAACTGGGTCTAAGATAACATGCTTGGCAACAGAATTTCAAAATTGAGTCAATGATCTGTGGTTGTGTACTGGTAGTCCGGTTCCTGAGCCAGGTGAGTCCGTAATACTTCATGACACTGCTGATGACAGTCCAGCTAGCCTGGCTCAACATTTGGGCTTGAAGGAGCGAACCCATTACTAGAAGCAAGGATTCTTCCCACTCTTCTCCTGTTAACTTGCGAGCCAAAGGCCTAACAGGTAAGGTAGTCCTTGCTGGGCAAGCAGCAGGAAGCTTGTCAGACAGTTCTTTTACTGGCAAGCTACGTGGTTTTAGCTGGTTAGAGTCCAGCAATACCCAAACAGCACACTCTGAGGTCCCAAATCCTTGGCTCTTGCCAACCTGTGCCAAATACTCATCGGAATTAGATAAGCAGAATTCATTCCACAGGGAAAGAATGTACATTCCATACACAAAAATATCCAGTGTAGGTGTCATACAAGGAACTCAGTCTGGTTTGGATATTCAAGCATGCTGATGAGTTTCTGCATGTATTAGACACTCGGCTGATCAAATCTGGGTGAGACAATACCTGGAGTAAACAGGAAAAAATCTTGCAAACATACAGTGACCAGAAAAGTTAAAAGCATCAGGAAGCAAATACTTCCCCCCCCACACGCTTTTTAATGAAATGTGTTACATTAAATCATTAAAAGCAATAGTTAACACTGAACAAACAGGAGCCACTTACCTACACTTATCACAGTTTAGTTGCAACATTCGACATTGCAAAGAAGGAAAAAATGATTGCAGGAATGAACTTTCTTTCCCTCTCTCCCCCCCCCCCCCCCCACATGAAAAAAAACAAAAATAAGTTCAATTCAGATCTAGGACTTTTATCAATCATAGACTGAGGTACAGTCTCTTCTAGTTTTTAAGATTAGATTAATGCAGTAAATAGATCTTAATGTTAATGATAATCCGTGCATTTGATATAGCACTTATCAAGAATAACTTAACTTTGCTTCACTGAGTTTCCCTAAAGCGAAGTGACTGTGTTGTGTGTAGGCTATTGTCGGGAAGTCCTGCTGTTGCTGGATTACTGGGCAAAAGGTTGTGAACAGATCCGAATAGATCTGAGCCCACAACATGGAATTCGGATTAAATGGCCCTCTTTGTAATGTAAAGCAACAACCAGCTGCATGGTCTGGTCTGGACCAGGGACCTCCGCCCAGCCAGGTGAGAACAGCACAGACAGACAGGCCAGCAGGGCCGGGTCCCTGCTCTCCGCAACAGACACAGCTCGGCACACCTCCACCAGGCAAACCACACAGTCACACACACAGTCACACACACACACCACACAGTCACACACACACACACCACAGTCACACACACACACACCACAGTCACACACACACACACCACAATCACACACACAGTCACACACACACACACCACACAGTCACACACACGCACCACAGTCACACACACAGTCACATACACCACACACACAGTCACACACACAGTCACACACACAGTCACACACACACCATACAGTCACACACCACAGTCACACCACACAGTCACACCACACAGTCACGCACACACACCATACAGTCACACACACACACCACAGTCACACACACCACACCACAGTCACACACACCACACCACAGTCACACACACACACACCACAGTCACACACACACACACTACAGTCACACACACACACCATACAGTCACACACACACACCACAGTCACACACACACACTACAGTCACACACACACACCACACAGTCACACACCACACGTGTAGCAAATGCCCAAAGGACCTCTCGCTCCACATCAAAACAGCTTTGGACGATCGGACCAAAAGAAGAAAAAAACACACACACACGAGGCTGAGCAACTTGGGACACCCCCACAGCAAACAAGTGAGCAGCGCTCCTGCCACAGGAGAGGAAAAAACACCACCACCACCACCAGCAGGAAAGCCCCACAACAACAACAACAACAACACATCGTTTAGCCCAACAGCAGCGAACGCCAAATACCCAATTCCCCGCCGGGGTGACTGACACCCGCAACACACACCACACACACAGTCACACACACCACACAGTCACACACACAGTCACACACACACCACACAGTCACACACACACAGTCACACACACACACACAGTCACACACCACACAGTCACACACACACAGTCACACACACAGTCACACACACACCACACAGTCACACACACACAGTCACACACACACAGTCACACACACACCACACACAGTCACACACACACCACACACAGTCACACACACACAGTCACACACACACAGTCACACAGTCACACACACACACCACACAGTCACACACACACCACACAGTCACACACACAGTCACACACACACCACAGTCACACACACACCACAGTCACACACACACACACCACACAGTCTCACACACACAGTCACACACACACACACACACAGTCTCACACACACACCACACAGTCTCACACACACAGTCACACACACACACACAGTCACACACACCACACAGTCACACACACACCACAGTCACACACACACCACACACACACCACAGGAGCTCCGAATTGCGTGCGTGAGTTTGTTTCTTTTTGTTTGAATATAAAAACAAATAACACCCCCACCCCCACCTCATCCTCCCCCCCCCGTCTCACCGCTCAGTTTGCCCCCGCTGTCCCCCCCCCGCCGCTGTCCCCCCCCCGCTGTCCCCCCCACTGTCTCACCGCTCAGTTTGCCCCCTGTCCCCCCCCCCGCTGTCCCCCCCTGTCTCACCGCTCAGTTTGCCCCCCCTGTCCCCCCCGTGTCTCTCACCGCTCAGTTTGCCCCCCCTGTCCCCCCCCCCGCTGTCCCCCCCCCCCGCTGTCCTCCCCCCGCTGTCCCCCCCCCCCGCTGTCCCCCCCCCCCCCCCCGCTGTCCCCCCCCCCTGTGTGTCTCACCGCTCAGTTTGCCCCCGCTGTCCCCCCCCGCTGTCCCCCCCCCCGCTGTCCCCCCCCCGCTGTCCCCCCCCCCGCTGTCCCCCCCCCGCTGCCCCCCCCCCCCCTGTGTCTCTCACCGCTCAGTTTGCCGCCGCTGTCTCCCTGCCTCCGCCGGCGCTGCAGAACGAAGTAAGCGTTGTCCCTGTCCGCCACCCAGAGCTTCAGAGCGTTTCTCAGCAGCACTTCCTCGGGCTTCAGCCACATGATGGGCACAGCGCAGCACAGCGCAGCTCACAGGGGCATTGGGAGATGCAAACACCTTTATTGCCTTTCCCACTCCCCTTCACTGCAGTCCTGGTCAGTTGCAGTGATTTGTGTTCCAGTGTGACTGTATTTATGTATTTATGTATTAATCTCTCTCTCTCACTGCACACACCACCTCCCCCCCACCACCTGCACACCAGCCCTCAATAGCACCACTATTCCTCCTCTCTTGGCTTTTTTTTTATGCTAATATTTCACCTCCAGTTTCCGGATTTTTACTCTCTTGAGTCAGTTTTCCGGTTTTGTTCCAGAGGAAGTCCCGCCCTTATTTTTGCTGCCATTGCACACACTTCGATCTTGTCTTCGTTTGCCACCGGACGGGTGTCCCGTAAACAGCACATCGGCAGCAAGTAATAATAGTGATGATAATCATCCCGGCACTTGGAACAGCGCCTTATCACATCTTCGAGAACGCGTCGAAGGGATTCGCAGAACGTACCGTCAAGTGAATTGACTGTATATTTTCTGGGCGGAACGCGGCAGCCAATGGCGCACTGCAGTGTCCCACGAACGGTCGTGGATTGTCACCGAATTTTTTTTTTGCTAAGGCAGTGCGTGTCTCGTCGCTCGACGGTCTTAAGTAAGCGTAGCTGAGCAGCGCCACGTCATAAAAGATCCTCGTTGCTGCATTTCCAAGGCTTGTTCGCGCTCATAAGGGAAGAATATCATAGAATCACAGAAGGTTACAGACAGAAATAGGGCATTCAGCCAAAGGCTGCCCGACAGTGCTCTCGATGGCAAAGGTTTGTGGTTTTTAGTTGGTTAGAATCCAGCTGGACCCCAACGCACACTCTGGGGGTCCCCAAGACTTATCTCTCACCAACCTGTGCCTTAAAACCCTCCGTAATTAGGTGAGCATTGTATGTCCCTCCAGGGAGAGTACACAATCCATCTCAGACCCAGGGAAGTTTACAGGTGTAGCTGGAACCTATGTGCAACTCTCAGTCTTGGTTTAGACACTCTTAAGCACGGAGATGGAATTCTGCGTATGACAGACAACAACAACTCCCCTTACTTTTTCCATTTGTTCTGATTGTTTCTGGACTGCCTGGATCCCAAATTCGTGACTCCAGATATGTGAGAGTAAATAATTTACGAATTTAAACAGTTTAATATAAAAAGATGTTGATGTATGTATTAAGAAAACTTGACTGTTGACCTCAACTGGGAATCCACATGATTTTTTAAAGATCTTAAAAAGTAAAACTGGTTATAATAATAAAAATTAAGGATATACTGAAACCCTGGCTAGCCGGACTGGGGGGGGGGGGGGGGGGAAGAGTGTTGGGGGGATCGGTTCAGCGAGCTGGAATTTCCAGCTACGTGTAATTACAAAGCCAGTACCAGCATTTGGGATAAGATGTCTTTCTTCTGGTTGCATGATTTAAACTGGGTCAAAGTGAATATCCCTGGTCGCTGAAGGCCAACAAGTACAGTGAGGCAGAGCCGCACAAAAGGAGTTTTCCCACACGTGGGCCCGCAGAATTTTTTCTGTTTTGGGCCTAATCTGGCTTGGTATAAATTCCAGATATCAAAGTGTAAAGCACTTTTATATGTCTGCTTAACGTGAAAGACATTAAATCAAATGTCAGGACTATTATTATTGTTTAAATTCTGATATAGGAACATAAGAACAGGAGTTGGACCATAGAGTCTGCGCCACGATTTATTTTGGAGGAGTATTGGCCAGAACATGAAGTCTGGAACTTCAAGAGTCCGCTAAACCAAGGGTTTGCTGTGTATAATGAAAGTATAACAGATCAACCATAATCTAAGAAAATGATGGTACAAGCTCTATAGGCCAACTCCTGTTCTTATGTTCCTATATCAGAATTTAATAATAATAATAGTCCTGACATTTGATATAATGCCTTTCACGACAAGCGGACATATCAAAGTGCTTTACAGGATACACTGTGAAGTAGAGTGACTGTGTATCTTGTGGGTGAATGGGGCAGCTAAGTGCACGCAGTAATGTCCCACAAATAACCATGGAGTGAATAACCAATTTTATTTTGGATTATTGGCCACGACACCAGAGGAAACTCCATTCTTTTTTCAACTGGAGCCAGGGGATCTTTAATTTGTACCTGAACAGGCAGACGGGAAATCAGTTTAATGTCTCATCCATAGGACGGCACCTCCAATAATGTAGTACAACTCCAGCGCTGCATTGGAGTGTCAGCTCTGACTATATGAGTTTGAAGCCCTGACATGGAGTCCTGTAGCTCAGTGGTTAGAGCACTCGCTTTGCAAGTGAGAGACCTGAGTTCAATTCCAGGCAGAGGGCGAAACCTTGGGCAAGTTTCCTTACTCCACACGCCTAATAATAATCCCTCCAAAACTAAAAACAATAATTAAATTGGTCATTTTCAATCTACGACTGTTTGTGGGACATTGCTGTGCGCAATTGGCTGCCACGTTCGCCCACAAATATACAGTCAATTCACTTTACAGTGTGTTCCGTGAAGCGCTTTGGGACGTCCTCCCAACGTGAAAAGCGCTATATCAAATGCAAGGATTATTATTATAATAATAATAATAATAATAATAATCCTTGCATTTGATATAGCGCTTTTCACGTCGGGAGGACGTCCCAAAGCGCTTCACAGAACACACTGTAAAGTGAATTGACTGTATATTTGTGGGCGAACGCGGCAGCCAATTGCGCACAGCAATGTCCCACAAACAGTCGTAGATTGAAAATGACCAATTTAATTATTGTTTTTAGTTTTGGAGGGATTATTATTAGGCTCTGTGTTTATTATTATTATTATGGGGCATGAGATTGCACATACACTCTTAGACTTGCTATTACTGAATGCAGATGATCATGTACGTTCATTCATCTGCAATTTGAGATCTCATTGCATTCCAGAGCACTTTCGTTTGCATGGCCCTTCTTCACTCTCTCCATAACTGTTTCTCTATGTGTTGACAAGTTCAGTTAAACATATTGGAAACAGTTACGATATAAACAAAACGTTTATTAAAACCCATGAAAACCATGTATTTCACTTATCACATCTTATCACATCTTCGAGACGTATCACAAAGGCTTCACAGACTATACTGTACAACAACAACAACAACAACAAGATTCCATTTATTGAGCGCCTTTCACGTCGGGAGGACGTCCCAAGGCGCTGTACAGTTGGGTCAGGACCCGAGCAGGGGGGGAAATGGTCAGGGTGAGGGGAGGGAAGGGAGGGAGCGAGGAGGGGGTAGAGAGTCGAGAGGGGAGCTGAAGGCACGGTCAAAGTGAATTGACTGTATATTTTGTAGGTATAACCATGGCATCCTATTTGATACTGCGTATATGATTGATCTCATATTAACATGTTCAAGAACCAAACTACTTGAGCATGCTGTAAGTCAGAAGCAAAAAACTCTGGGAGCAGAATACCTAATTGCCAATTATATGACAAGTTGAAAAAAGTTATTCTAACTCCATAGTTCACTCATAAGACCATATTTGAAAAATTACACATTCACTTCCACATGATTTTCCTCCTCTGCTTCTGCTAATGGACATCATCTCATAATGACATATTCTAAGTGTTTAAGTGCTGTGAGATTTTCATCCTACGTGAAGAGTGGTTGTTGTTTTGTGTTTCAATATGCATTACAGAGCATAGCTTAATGAAAGTCAACTGGAAGTCATATGATTTCTCTATTCTTGTGACAATAAAGGGAAACATATTCATTGTCCCCTGGATACCAGTTTTTTGTCTTGTAGTAAGAAACCATTCTCTAATGTGCTTTGTTCGGTGTCTAAAATGTAACTAAGATAAAAACGGATATCCTCACTTCACCAGAGTCTTTATGCTGATAAAAAAGAAAGAAAATCCAACAATATTTTAGAATGTACAGGAGGAATTGCAATTGGCAGCAAACAGATTAATTTGAACATTCCACGCATTTTTTTTCAAGTTCTACATTTCTTATAATTGTATGATCTCAACACTTAAGCAAACTATGAAATAGGCAAAGTAGGTATTTTACAAAAAAACTATGTCAATTATGAGAAAATAATGACATACAAATGAATGGATGTACTCAATATAAGTGTTCCCTGCTATGTGAACATGAGACAGGAAACGGACAAAGGAAGAAGCAAAAACCTAAAAACAATCTTTTCATTTGATAAACATCCTATCAAGTCATTGATACATCTCAAAGCACTTCACAGGAATTTTACTGAGGCATAGTGATTGTGTATTTGTATGCAAACAAGGTAGCCAGAGCATAAAATGTTCGATAAACAGCCATGAAGTGAATGATTCCATACAACAAGAAGATTACATTTGTATAGTGCCTTTCACGTCAAAGTGGAAACGGTGAGAGAGATAGGAATTGAACCAGGCAAGGGCAGGTCCGCGAAGATTAAGGAGGAGAGGCAGTGTATGAGGATGGAGTGGTCGACAGTGTCGAAGGTGGCAGAGAGGTCGAGGAGGACAAGGAGGCAGAGGGAGCGGCCGTTCATCTTCCCTCGTTCTGCGCAGTAGAACTCCACTCGGCACACTCTGAGACCTTGGGGTTGCTAAGTGGTGACGTCATGGCTCGGGCAGGGGTGGGGTGCGGTCTCCCTTGGGGATGGAGACCCGGAGGAGTAGGTGGGGCCGAGAGGTCTCTCCAACGACACATTGGCCTGCACACCCTGGTCAGACCTCCACTCCCGTAGGTAGTAGGAATGTTGCCATCTTGTTTGCATGGCACCTCACTGTCTCAATTAATCAAGCACTTTTTGTGAGTGGCAGAGTATGTGACCAAAAGTATATATACTGAGTGTTTGGGACAGGCAGGGACAGTTGAACCTTGGAGTGACTTCTAATAAGAAGTTGTTCTGCTTGCCAACCCGGCTAAAACGGTAAGTGCCTTTATGTATTATGACTCTGCCTTAATTTAATGCTTTGGGCTGCCTTCAATTGCATTAATGTGGTCAATAAATAGTTTGAATTCTTTTTCATGGTCAGTATTTTACTTGTTATTATAAACGGGATACTGGTTTTGTCTTCCTGACTCAAAAAAACTCGACTCTAGTCACTGGGAGATTGGGTGTTGATATCAGCTCTGTGATATTTGGCGCCCAATGTAGGGCTCGAGTTATTAAAGAGAATACACAATTTAATAAATATTACCGGTAAAAGTAAAACTACTATGTCAGTCCTCCATCCCACAGTCCCTTTGTCTTGCTTCCTCCCTTGCCTCCTTCAAGGAACGTCTCAACCTCTTCGACCGGGCCTTTGGTCACTCTCCTACCCCTACCCTCCCTGCCCTCCACCCTTCCTGAACCCAACCCCTGCTCAGGTCCAAATCCCTGACTGCACAGCACTTTGAATGTCCTCCCAATATAAAAGGTGCTAAACAAATATAATTTGTTGTTGTTGTTGTGCGGGACGCCTCAGCTAAAATTTTATACTGAGGAGAACAACAACAAATTACATTTGTAGTGCCTTTCATGTCGGGAGGATGTCCCAAGGTGTTGAACAGTCAGGGATTTGGACCTGAGCTGGGGGATTGGAATCAGGAGGGGTCAGGACTACATCAAAGTAGACAAAAATGATCGAAAAGGAACAATCCCCGATTCGGTGACCCTACTATGTCAGTCTGCTCAGAAATCAGAAGTGCTTGCCGTAAAAGAGGCCTTGAAGCATGTTGTTAAATGTAATTATGGGCTGACTTACTATATGTCTCCTTAACATACAAGGACATATTAGATCTTTGGAGCTCAAATGGCTGGACGGATTATAAGAGAAAACCCTGATTCAGGGGGAAACATGGAGAGAGATTTGGGAACTCAAACAAACACACCTCAAAGTGAGTGTAATACATACTATGGGGCATCAAAATATGGGTATCGATGCAAAAAGAATGAGTGCACTGATGCACTGGCCAAAACAACGTGCTATGGGGTTAAACCACAGCCGGAAGTCTTTGGTACACAATCAAGAACAGAATCGAGGCAGGATGGCCTATGGATGAATAAAAGGGTGTATCTGTAATAATAATGATAATAATAATCCTTACATTTGATATAGGAGCTCAGTGGTTAGAGCACTCACTTTACAAGTGAGCGACTTGGGTTCGATTCCCAGCAGGACAAAATGTTGGGCAAGTTTCCTTACTCCACACGCCTCTGTTTACCAAGCAGCAAGTAGGAACCAGGTTGTTAGTCGAATGGCAGATCGCTTTTCTGGGGGTAATAATTCCTTCAAAAAATAATAATAAATTGATCACTTCATTCTACGACTGTTTGTGGGACACTGCTGTGCGCAATTGGCTACTGCGTTTCGCCCACAAAGTATACAACAACAACAACTTATATATAGCGCCCTCCACCCGGACGGCATCTCAGTGCGCTTCACAGTAAAGGATCCTGGGACCGAGCCGGGGGAGGGGAGGGAAGGTGACCAAGGGCGCGGTCGAAAAGAAAGATCTTCAGCCGAGACCTGAAAGTGGGAAGAGAGGGACGAGGCGAAGGGAGTGAGGAAAGGATTTCCAGAGCCTCAGGGCATAGTGGCTGAAGGCACGGCTGCCGAGGGTGGAGTGGAGGACTTGGGGAACGAGGAGGAGGCCAGTCCCGGTGGAACGAAGGCAACGGGCACTGTTGTGAGGAGAGGGGAGGTCAGAGTGGTAGGGGGTTGCAGAGGAGTGGAGGGATTTGAAGACAAGGGTGAGAATCTTGAAGTCGATCCTCTCTGGGACAGGCAGCCAGTGCAGTCCTACAAGGACTGGGGTTATCGGAGAGCAGAGTTTTGTGTGGGTAAGAATGCGGGCGGCAGAGTTTTGTATGACCTGGATTTTATGAATGGTAGTGAAGGGGAGACCGGTGAGGTGGGCCCTTGAATAGTCCAGCCGATAGGTGACAAAGGCATGGACCAGGGTTTCAGCGGCTTTTGGAGTGAGGTATTGGCGGAGACGGGCAATGTGTCGGAGATGGAAGAAAGCGGTGCTGGTGAGGGACCGGATGTGGGGGAGGAAGGATACTTGGAGGTCGAACCTGACGCCTAGGTTGCATCAATACAGTCAATTCACTTTACAGTATACTCTGTGAAGTGCTTTGAGACGTCTCGAAGATGTGATAAGGCGCTATATCAAATACAAGGATTATTATTATTATCTGTTACACATGTTACATCATCTTACTTTATATAAAGGGTGCTATATAAATGTAGGTTGTTGTATAGTATACTGCTTTAGTTTGTTCCCAAGCTCAAAAGACACTGGTAGCTAAATAGAATTAATGTAGTTACAAAGGAACAAGATTGACCGGAGGAGCTAAATCAGATTTGGATCAATTAAAATTAACATTCTTCAGTGACCACTTAAATATGTACGTCAAAGAGGGAAGGCACTGAAAAACCCTGTACTATTTGTTCCCAGAAGCAGCTTCACCGATTGAAACCAAAGAAACTGCTGTTTCACATTCAACTTTTGTTTCAAAATTCAATAGCACTAAATGTAAAGCAGAAGTGAGGGAATAATTCACATGCAGCACTTAACACTATCCCTCCCTCCCTTTCTCATTTAGTTCAGTCAGTTGGGAAAGTGAAATAAAGAGAAAGGAAGGAAAAGTTGTTAATTGATTGGCAGATCACTTTTCTGAGAGTAATAATTCCTTCAAAAAAAATAATGGTAATAAATTGATCACTTCAGTCCATGACCTTTTGTGGGACACTGCTGTACGCAATTGGCTGCTGTGTTTTTTCCACAAAATATACACTTTACATATTCACCTTACAGTCAATTCAATTCACTTTATATCTATTCTGACATGGGGTAAATTTCCACATGTATGCGGATGAAACCCAACTCTACCTCTCTGCTTCCACCCTGAACTCCAGGACTACTGGCGTCCTGACCAACTGCCTGTCCGACATCAAGTCCTGGATGAGGGCTAACCTTCTCCAACTCAACGTCAGCAAGACCGAGGCCCTCATGATTGGTTCGCACCAGCCCCTCCGCACCTCGGGCGCTGGCAGCATCATCCACTGCTGCATGCTCAACCTCACTAAGCCAGTCAGGAACCTGGGTATCTTGTTCGACCCTGAACTGTCCTTTCTCCCCCACATCCGCGCCATGACTGGCACTGCCTACAACCACCTCCACGACATTGCCAGACTCCACCACTGCCTCACACCTCAGGCTGCCGAAAGCCTCACCCACGCATTCATCACATCAAGGCTTGACTACGGGAACTCCCTCCTCATCGGCCTTCTCAACTCTTCCCTTCACAAGCTGCAGATCATCCAAAACTCTGCAGCTCATGTACTCTCACGCACCAGGCTCCGTGACCCCATCACTCCCACCCTCGTCCGACTCCACTGGCTCCCCATCCCCCAGAGGATCGAGTTCAAGATCCTCGTCCTCACTTTCAAGGCCATCCATGGCCTTGCCCTCTCCTACCTCTCTGACCTGCTGACTCCCTACCAACCTGCCCGATCCCTCCGTTCAGTGGGCTCCAGCCTGTTCCATGTCTCCCGCCCGACCCGCCCTACCGGTGGTCGGGCTTTCAGCCTCTCTGCCCCCACACTCTGGAACTCCATCCCACGGTCCCTTAGCCTCGCTTCCTCCCTTGCCTCCTTCAAGGCCGGTCTCAAGACCCTTCTGTGTGACCATGCCTTTGGTCTCCCTCCCACCTCTCTGCCTTCCCTCACCCCTACAACACCCCTCCCCCAGGCTTGGGCCCCGACACCTGACTGTTCAGCGCTTTGGGACGTCCTCCTGACGTGAAAGGCACTGTATAAATGTAATTTTGTTGTTGTTGTTGTTGTTGTGTGAAGCACTTTGAGCCGCCTCAAAGATGTGATAAGGCGCAATATTAAAATGCAAGGATTATTATTATACATATTATTTACACATTACAAAAGACTGCAGGAATAGAGTACCCGCAACAATATGTATGTTTTAATAAGGGTTTTATGCCACAGACATTGCTCTCAAACGATTCACTTCCTTTTTATACTCAAATAGCAACTCATTTGCTTCCCTATGTTAGTTTTGTTTTCACTACATTTCCCCCCCTCCCCACCTCAACTAAAACACTACAGAACTTCAACAGTACAATCTTACTGTGTCAACTTCAGGATCCTCTCACGAATTACTGTACATAATACTCTGAGGCAATACTGTTAGTACCTGCTCCAATCTAGGTGACAAGGTATTCATCCTAGCTGTCAAATCTCTTTGGTTGTCTCAGCCTGGAATGAGGTGCTCTATCTCCTTAGTAGTTTGGGGGCAATAAATGTGATCTATCCACCATTTCCGACAGTTTTCTTCCCTGTTTTTTGAGTTTTTTTTTGAGGTTTTCTACTACAAAATGCCTTTGTTTCACTTTATTCAGGTTATGATGAACAATTGCTCTATGGCAGTGTAACAGAACTTACTGCTGCCCTCTTGTGACTGTTTTGCATTTTAGCATATTTATCCAGTAAAAGATAGTAATAGAGTATTGAAAAAAAGAACATGAAACAACAGAAATTTGAATAGAGATAAAAACGAGGCATGAAATTCCAATATTAGTATGTAACAAAAGAAGGCTATCTTTAAAAATCGCTTTAAGAGTGGGGTGGGAAGGAATGGAGCAATAAAATGCCACAAGCCCAGGCCAGTGATACATCCAAATTCAACTTGGGGGTTTAGGCTGGGCTTTTATTTCTCCTCCCACTCAGCACCACCATCTAAGGTGTATCTGTTCCAGGCCTTCCTGTTTGTGGATGATACTGCACTGATGGTGGACTCACCAGGGGACCTTCTGCACTGCACTCACCATCATATCCCCAGTGGGACATTGTGGTGGTGCTCCCAAGTGTGGTGGAATCATGGTTCTGAGCGGACATCGAGGATATTGATCAGAGATACAAGGGAATCAGTCCCAGTTGTTGATTCTTAAACAGCTGGTGCCGAGTAAGGCTGTTAGGCGCTGGACCTGGAGAACATTGAGGTGGCTTGCACTTTGCAAGCTGTCCTGTAAAGGTTCTCCCACCATGTTGAAGGCAGATGTCTGCCAGATAGCTGTTGAGGAAACTCTAGAGGCTTGGGGGGGAAAGCTTCTGGAAAGCGTTACCTGAAGGTCAAGTTTGTGAACACACATTCGTATATCCTGTGCTTGGAATCCACCTTGATTGGCTTGCAGAGCAATAAGCAGCTCTTAAGCTCTGCACCTCCAACTGGTAGAACCAACGCTCAATGTATCTAAGATACAGACAGGAAGATGGTGGCAAGGCTCTCATGCGTTTCATGTTGAGCTGTGTTGTCCACCAGAAAGCTCACAGGGAATTCCTGGTATCTGCCATCCACCTAATGGGGTCTTAAACCCATGCTTGTTGGATGTCAAATGACCAACTAGTGACTATCCGCCTTGGGGGAGGTAAGTGGGGTCTCTTTGGAGGTGAACTAGCTCCAGGGTCACATGTTTGTCAACGAAATGTTGGATTCGAGCCAGTCCTCTGTGGAGGTCTCGGTGATCTGGATCCTGAGCCCTAACGGGTAGGTGGTCCAGTGGGAAAGCTTGCCAGGCAGTGCGAATGGATCAATTTCAAAATTCTCACACTCATGTTCAAATCTACACACTCCCTGGCACCTCCCTACCTCTCCAACCTCCTCACTCCCCAATCCACCACTCGGTACCTCCGCTCGACTGGCACCGGCCTCCTGCTCATCCCTTGCATCCTCCGCCCCACAATCGGAGATCGTGCTTTCAGCCACTATGCCCCAAAACTCTGGAACACTCTCCCTCTATCCTCTCCCCTTTTTCGTCCCGCCTGAAAACTTTCCTCTTCAACCGTGCTTACGACTATCTCCCCCCGGCTTGGAATCAGGCTCTGCCACTGTTAAGCACTTTGAGACCCTACTCTGTGTGGAGGGTGCTATACAAGTGCAATTTGTTGTTGTATTGCTCTCAATGGCAAGCTAGGTGGTTTTAGCTAATAATAATCCCTCCAAAAAAACAAAACATTAATAAATTGGTCATTTTCAATCCACAATTGTTTGTGGGACACTGCTGTGCGCAATTGGTTGCCACGTTTCGCCCACAAATATACAGTCAATTCACTTTACAGCATATTCTGTGAAGCACTTTGAGACGTCTAGAAGACACAAAAAGCCCTATATCAGATGCAAGGATTATTATTATTATTATTACTCCAACAGTATCCCAACGCATACTCTAGGGTCTCCAAGCCTTGGCTCTTGCCAACCTGTGCCTAATACTTTCTGGAATGAGGTAAACAGGATATGTCACTACAGGGAGAGAGTATGCAATCCACTTCAACAAATATCTCTGAAATGGAACTTTTAGTTTGGTTCGGATACTCTTAATCACGGTGATGGGTTTTTGCATGTGACAGACACCCAAACAAAAAAGAAAATCTTGATTTTAAATGAAATAGAGCTGTTTTAAACCCACTTGGTCTTGGTGGGGGGTGGGGGTTGGTTAAATATCTGTGGCACAGCACTGCTGGATTGTTCCAAATTGCCAGTCCTAGCCACAAAACAAGACGGTCAAAAACATTCGGAGCCATTCATGAGGCCTCGAATATTCACCAAAATTTCCAAATTTGAGTCTGCCCCTGGATGAGACAGAAGGTTCCAGAAGTTATGGATGTAAGATTTGAAGGCTCAGCCAACAATGGTGACATGGAGACGGGGGGAGGGGCAAGTCTGATTTAGTCGAACGGGTTGAAGTGCGCCTCGGAGTAGAGTAGAGATAAGAGGGATGGAGTTCCAAAGGGTGGGGGCAGAGAGGTTGAAAGCCCGGCTGCCGATGGTAGGCGGGAGACACGGAGCAGGCCTTAGCCTGCTGAACGGAGGGAGCAGACAGGTTGATAGGGGTCAACAGGTCAGAGAGGTGGGAGGGAGCAAGGCCATGGAGGGTCTTGAAAGTGAGGACAAGGATTTTGAATTCTACAATGTTGGATGTTGCGCAACTAAATTAATATCTTTGCATCTATTTTAAGAGCTTATTGGGACTTTAAAGTATTTTAGAGGTTAAGTATGTACCCTCATTGAATGCAACTCGGAAGATAAACTTATTGCCCTCACATTGTCAATTCCAATTACTGTGGAATTTTAGATTGTCACTGATATTATTAAAGTTCCAGCACACATAATTATGAAATGAACTTCACATATGTTTTTCATAATCAGAGGAATTTCACTTGATTATAAAATCCATTGAAGTCAATGCTACTCTTTTTCTACATGATTAAACACGTAATATTATATAGGTATTATTTGTGCATAAACATTTTCAGATGCTCATCTTGTGCTATCCTTGAGAGGCAAAAATATTGTATAGATGAATTGCTAGTTAGGAATGAATTAATCATAGCAATGGCATGTTACATAATACTATGTAATGACTCCCTTACATTTTTAGGATACTTGAGAGATATTCCCAAAAATCTGAAACCCACACACTTATTCTACATTTAGCCATTTGTATTCATTGCGGAGTGGGGGTGGGTGGGATTAATACTATGTGTTTTGTATTCTATAATTACAAGTGAAAATATCTATAATTTCCAGGCTATCATAATCAGATCACAATGTTCCCATGTTCGCTAAAAATAACGTCATTTATGTAATGGTCATCCCATTACATATGGATAGTATTTCATGATAGTCTGCTGTGGGAAGGCAGAGTGTTTCATTCCTCTTTTTCTATGTACCTTCTATTTAACAAAAACAGTGGTAAAATCTTGGTGAACCAAAAGCCCTGAGTAAAGCTACATTTTATAGAATAGGCTCTCAATGTTCCAAGTTGTTTCATTTTGAAAGGATTATTACCCCCGGTAAAGCGATCCGCCAATCAACTAACAATCTGGTTCCTACTTAATGAAAGGTGAACAGAAACTGTTTGTGGGACACCACTGTGTGCAATTGGCTGCTGCGTTTCAATTCACAAAATGTACAGTCAATTCACTTGTATCCTATGAAGAGCTTTGAGATGTCTCAAAGAAGTGATAGGCGCTATATCAAATG
This sequence comes from Callorhinchus milii, assembly GCF_018977255.1. Lineage (NCBI taxonomy): Eukaryota > Metazoa > Chordata > Chondrichthyes > Chimaeriformes > Callorhinchidae > Callorhinchus > Callorhinchus milii. The sequence continues at coordinate 60,799,847 of NW_024704745.1, forward strand.
CAAGAATTATTATTATTATTATTAAAAAATTATATTTGTATTTCTTTTTTATTTTCATTCAATCGTAGACAATTCTCTCTCTGAAGGCAAAGCAAGTAAATGGCTAGCAATCTCCTTCACAACTTGAGATACATTTACAAATAGTTACTATCCTTGGGGCAGATGGAGAATTTCTTTGGGGCTATGCTGGTTTGAAGATGATATGTCTGGCAATGGAATATTGAAGTCTAGTCTATTCTCTGTAGTGGTCCTGGTCATCTGGTTTCTGAGACAGGCAGGTCTGCAGTACTCCAAGGCACTGTTGATTGATCAGCCATCATCAACAACAACAAGATTACATTTTTATAGCGCTTTCACGTCGGGAGGACGTCCCGAGGCGCTGAACAGAGTACAGCATTTCAGACCCAAGCTGGGGTCGGGGGTGGGGGGAAGGTGGGTGGGGAGGGGAATGGGGGTGGCCAGCTGCATAGTCGAAGAGGAAGGTCTTGAAGGAGGCAATTCAGGAGGCCAAGTGGAGTGACTGGGGGATGGAAATCTAGAGGTTGGGGGCAGAGTGGCTGAAGGCTCTCCCGCCAATGGTGGAGCGGGTGGGTCGGGGGATGTGGAGCAGGCTGGAGACAGCTGAGCGGAGGGAATGGGCGGGTTGGTAGGAGGTTAGGAGGTCGCAGATATAGTGTGGGGCGAGGCCATGGAGGGCTTTGTATATGAGGGCCAGGAACTTGAACTGGATCCTCTGAAGGATAGGGATCCAATGGAGTTGAGCGAGATTGGGGGGGGTGAGGTCACAGAGTTTGGTGCGGGAGAGGATATGGGCTGCAGAGTTCTGGATTATCTGCAGCCTGTGGAAGGAGGAGTTGGGAAGGCTGACAAGCAGGGCGTTTGCATAGTCGAGCCTGGAGGTGATGCAGGCATGAACAAGGGTTTCAAAGGCCTGGGGGTGGAGTCAGGCAATGTTACGGAGGTGAGGGAAGGCAGAGCGGGTCATGACTTGAATGTGGGGGAGAAAGGACAGTTGAGGGACGAACAAGACACCTGGGTTCCTGACTGGCTTGGTGAGTTGTAGTGTGCAACCATGGAGGTTGATGTTGCCAGAGCCTGAGGTGCTGGCGTGAGCCAATCAGAAGGGCCTCAGTTTTGTTCACATTCAACTGTAGGAAATTTGCCCTCATCCAGGACTTGATGTCCTGGTTTATTAGCAGGTTTTGGAGTAGCAAATCAGTTCCTAGGGGCTGAGTTTCTTCCCAGCTTTTCATGTTAACCTAGATAAGTGGATAAGTGGTCTTAAGTTAAGTTAGCAGTAGTTTAATGCACCCACTGGGGTCACCAACCTGCACCTAACCTCTCTGAGGTTAATTAAAATGAGTGGTTCCTCTGGGGAGAGATTGCGTACTCCATACCAGACAAGAGAAAATGCTGTAAATAAAGCTGACACTTCTATGCAGTCCTGCAGCACTCCGAGACACCGCCTGGCGTGAAGGGCGCTATAAAACTGCAAGTTGCTGTTGTTGTCATTGCAGAGGTGCCGTTCTTTGGATGAGATGTTGTGCTTCGGATGAGGTGTTAAACCAGGGATGGGCAAAATACGACCTGCGGGCCATATCCGGCCCGCCAAATTATTCTATCTGGCCCGTCATTGTATCTAGCAATAGAAAAAATTAGTTTGTTCAATCCCGGAAAGTCACATAAATTTTGCATGTGAATCAGACCGGGAACATCAGCCAATCACACTGCTTAGTTGTGCGCACGTTGTCTTAAGTGTTGAATCAAGCTGACGTCAGAAATGTACGGATTGTCAAATTTTCAAACACACGTGCGGCAACCACGGCAATGCTTTTCGCTGAAGAGGACGTTATTTTGAAATGAGTTTATCAAAGAAGCAGAAAGCGGACACTGAAGGCTGAATATTCAACAAAGAATGGACTTCTAAATATTTTTTTACCAGTGAGGGTGGAAAATAAAACAAATAAATGAAAATAAATTAAAAAATAAAATAAAGAAAACAAAAACAGTGTGCAGTTACAAAATAAAGTAAGCAATGTTGCATGTTTTCCACTGGCACTCAATGAGAGTTGTGATCTCAAAGACATAGCCCAGTTAATAATTTTTATTCGAGGTATTACCAAACATTTTGAGCTCACAGAAGAATTGGCATCAAGGTAGTCAATGAAAGATATGACAACTAGAGAAGACTTTTTGGAAGCAGTAAATAAGTGTATCTTAAAATTAGGAGTGGCGTGGAAAAAATTGGTGAATGCGACCACCGATGGAGGCCCAAATCTGACAGGCAAAAATGTTGGGTTACTGAAAAGAATTCAAGATCAAGTCAAAGAAACAAATCCAGAACAGAATATTGTTTTTCTACACTGCATTATCCACCAAGAGGTCCTCTGTAAGAGTGTTCAAAACTAAGCAATGTCGTGGACACAGTTACGAAAGTGGTCAACTACATTCGAGCAAGAGGATTAAACTACAGGCAATTTGTAATCTGCTTGAGGAATTGGAATCCGAGCACAAGGATGTTCTGTATCACACAAATGTAAGATGGCTAAGTTTAGGAAAGGTCTTGAAAAGAGTGTGGGAACTGAGAACAGAGATTAATTTATTTTTGGACATGAAACAAAATGATTCGGGTTACCCACAGCTGAATGATGTGAATTGGCTCTCTGATTTCGTATTTGCCTTTGATATCATGGACCACATGAATGAACTGAATTCAAAACTGCAATGAAGGGGGTCTTTGTGCACGATTTGTATTGTAGTGTCAAGTCATTTATGATGAAATTATTTCTTTTATCGCATCAGATAGGAAACAGGCAGTTCGCCCACTTTCCAACTTTGCAGCAGATTACTGTTTGCGATCAAAGCCTTAAAAAGTATAGCTCATCACTACCCCAAAGGGCTGTTGACGCTCAGTCCTTGAACATATTCAAGACTGAGATAGATATATTTCGTATTGCAAAAGAGATTAAGGGATATGGGGATAAGGCAGGGTTATGGTATTAGCTGGAGTTAGATTAGAAGATCAGCCATGATTGAATGGCGGGGCAGGCTCGAAGGGCCGAATGGCCTACTCCTGCTCCTACATGTTATGTTATCTTATGACTTACATGCTGAATTTTCTCGCCGATTCCAGAATTTCAATTTGATCTAAAATGACCTGTCTTTGGTCTCTTCATCTTTCTCATTTGATGTTGACAAAGCCCCATTTGACCTCCAACTCAAGCTTATTGACCTGCAATGTGATCCGTTGCTTGCGAGCAATTCAAATCAGTGCCGCTTTCTGGTTTTTACGCCTCCCTTAATGAATATACCTTTCCAAAAATAAAGGCTCATGCCCGGAGGATGCTTGTGCTGTTTGGATCAACATACATATGCAAGGAGACATTTTCTGTGATGAAATTCAATAAATCAAAGCATAGATCTGTGATGACTGATGACCACCTTGCAGCAGTACTCCGCATTGCCACAACGGAGACGATGCCTGACTTCAATTGTTTGGTTAACGCACATCAGGGCTTTCATTCTTCCCATTGAGTGAGCTTCTCACATTCTCATCAATGTGTGAATAAATGAATAAATATCGAATAAATGACGGCTCAATGAGTTGTTTTTATTTAACCTCATTTTAATGAATATCAATTATAGACTTTATTTTATGAATGTACAAGTGTAAGACTTGATTTGGAGCTATTATTAAGCATTTGCATCTATATTAAGTGTGTGGCCCGCGAAGCTTACCAAAACTCGTGAAGTGGCCCGGCAGCCAAAATAATTGCCCACCCCCGTGTTAAACCGAGGTCCTGTCTGCCTATTCGGGCGGACGTTAAAGATCTCATGGCACCGTTGAACAACAACATGCAGTTATATAGCGCCCCTAACGCTGGGTATTCGAAAAGAGACGGGCGTTTCTCCTGGTGTCCGCGCCAACAAATTCCTCCAAAATAAAACCGGTCGCTCACTCCATAGCGGTTCGTGGGAGACGGCGCTGTACGCCAACGTGGCGACCGCATCTCGCCCACAAAACGACACAGTCACCGTCCCCACTGTAAAGTATATCCTGGGAATGGCTTTGAGACGTCTCGACGATGCGATGAGGCGCAGGTAACGTGGTTGTGACTGTTATGAATAGCTGTGGGAGTGGATGTGGTGCGCAGCGCCGGTTGGCAGCCGCCCAGTTCAGGGTGTGTGGTGACCCGGGGGGTGGGGGGTGGGGGGGGGGGTGGGGGGGGAGGTCGAGCAGCCCCTCCCCCCCACCCCCGGGAGCCCAACCAGACCGGACTACACTACCCGCCATGCACCGCTCCACAGCCGGGAAACAGGGCGGAAAGCGCGGAGCTCCGCGCTGAGAGAGAGCCGCCAATCAGTTTAAACAGCAGAGCAGCGCCTCACCACAGGGAGAGGGCGAGAGGATGAGCAGAGCCGCTCCGGGGGAACCAGACAAACCCTGAGCACAGGGAGGCCCCGGCTCCGGCTTAGCCACAGGGCGGGGAGGCCCGGCCAGGCCCCGGGCCCCGGGACTGGGTGTGAGCGAACCCCGGGCTTCGGGCCTGAGCCGGTCAGCGGGCTGTGTGCCGCCCCCCCCCCCCCCCGGGGCGGAGCGAGCGTAAGCGAGTCCCGGGCTTCGGGCCTAGAGCCGGTCACCATGACTCTGGCCCCCAAAGAGCTGACCAACCTGATCAGCATCATCTCGGAGGAGGCGACGAGCACCACCTTCGAGGGCCTGTCCACCGCCTTCCACCATTACTTCGGCAAACAGGAGCACTTCCGCCTGGGCTCGGCGCTGGTCATGTTGCTGCAGCAGCCGGACCTGCTGCCCAGCCCCCAGCAGCGCCTCACCGCCCTCTACCTGCTCTGGGAGATGTACCGCACCGAGCCGCTCGCCGCCAACCCCTTCGCCGCCGTCTTCGCCCATCTCCTGAACCCGGCCCCGGCCGTGGAGGAGCAGGAGAAGCAGCTGCTGGGTACGTGGGGTCAGCCCCGTCTGGGGTCTGGCAAAATGTTAATTAATCGTGATTATTATTATTATTATTATGATGATGATGATGGTAATGATCATCCCCCGCGCCTTGTCACGTCTTGCGCACCTCTCGAAGCGCTTCGCAGACTGTACTGTAAAGTGTAGTGACTGTGTACTTTGGGGGGTGAAAGGCAGCGGCCAATTGCGCACAGCGGCGACCCACAAACAGTTGTGGATTGAGTGACCAAATTTATCATTTGAAGGGTTATTACCCCCCCACCCCCACCCCCAGGAAAGCGATCCGCCCATCGACTAATAACTGGGTCCCTCTTTACCGCTGGGTAAGCAGAGGCGTGTGGAGTGAGGAAACTTGCCTAAGGTTACGCCCCGCCCGGGAATCAAGCTCGGGTCCTCTTGCTTTCGAGGCGAGCGCGCTAACCGAGTGACACTTTGTGACAAACTGACTGCAAAATATTAATCATAATAATAATCCTTGCATTTGATATAGTGCCGGACCGCGTTATTGAAGCGTCTCAAAGCGCTTCCGAGGATGCTAACGATAAAAGCTAACCGTAATTACACATTGTCATTCAAAGTTATAATAAGAATCAGTAATTGGTGCCCTCAGCATCCGATATTTAAGATATTAGTCATGAAAAAGTAATAACAATAAGCCTTCCATTAGTTGGAAATGATTGACAAACTGTTAGTCAGGACCCTTTTTATTTCTTTAATTTCTTTTGCGGTTTGTGTATGTGGGAATATAGGAAATACTGCAGTGTGAATTTTTTCTGGTGGCCAATGCAAGGTTCCTAGTTCTTCTGGTCTGTTGCTTCATTTTGCTGTATACAGTACTATGAAAAGCTAAGCACAATTGAAGCATTGGAAATCTGGCGTTGCTTTCTGAAATAGATATGTCAGTACAGCATAATGGTGAACATGCAAAAGTTCCATGCCACAGTACAGCCATAGTTCAATGTAAAAAAAACTTGCCTTTAATTACAGATTTTTGGTTATTTAACTGCATTACATATAAAACTTGCTTGGTGCCAGAGCTTTGAAATTGATTCCTGCGGGGATTCCTGCAGCAAAACATTCCACTCCTGGAGGCAGTGTCATCACTCAGTCGTACAGTTGGGGCATCATACCTTCTAACTCAGAATTAAGCTGTGTAGCAACATTAAAATATGAAAATAATGGTTTTTTTAAGTATCTGCCAACGTCAGCATTAGTAATGACTGATTAATATTTTACATGGAATGATGCATTTCTGGTGTTAATAGAATTACTGTTTTGTACGCGTATTATAGCAGTAGGATATTATGTGGTAGGAAACAAAATCATATATGACGGTGCGATTTAAATGTATATCTCTGTAAAATAGTTTTGTTTTTGGCAAATTATTTTGAAGAGCACCTCCAATGCAAGTATTACTGCAGAGATTGCAGCCTATAAATATAAAACTATTCACAGAATTTGAGAACCTGCAAATTTCAATAATTACCCATTTCTTATGTCTGCTTTAGTGTATTGCTTGATCTTTCATAGTGGATTTGTCTAATGTTTGAATAAAGTCCATGCTGAAGCTTGATTTATTTGTGCTTTTGACAGGTTTCTTACCACCTATTACTCCTCCAGAGAAGTTTTTTCTGTCTCAGTTGATGTTGGCTCCTCCGAGAGAGCTGTTCAAGAAGACTCCTCGACAGATAGCATGTATGGATGTGGGAAACATGCCTCAGTCTGTAGACATTAGTGGTCTGCAATTGGCTTTGGCGGGTGAGTTTGCTTTAAACTTTCAACAGCATGTTGAGCTGAGGGTACTTTTAGTACAAGAGTTCTGAATTATACTCAGTTTACAAACACAAATGTACCCTTGCAGGTTGAACCATCAGCAGCCGTACCTCCACCATCGGCAGATGTGCTTTCAGTTACTACACCCCAAAGCTCTGGAACTCCCTCCCTCAATCTTGACGCTCGCTCCCCACATTCAAATCCTGCCGAAAGACCTTCCTTTTTGATCGTGCTTATGGTCACTTCCGCCCCTCCCTCTCCCCCTGGCTCGGGATCAGACTCCGCCATGGTCAAGTGCTATCCTGCGTGAAGGCGCTATATAAATGCAAGTTGTTGTTGCAAAATCCAGCCCACACATGGATTGTAGATTATTGCAGTTACACACTCATTTAGGAATATTAGCTGGAATGGAGTGTAGATGTGTGTCACTAGAATAATAGATCAACAATAATGGATACCGAAATTAATTGGCACTGAGTAAGATACAAGAAACAAGCTCTAAGCCTTCTGTGTTCCCTCAGTAAATTTCTATTTTTAAAATCTCGCTGCATTACATCCTCTGTACTTTCCATTTGTATGGCCTTTTACATTCTTCATAAAGTTGATTGCCCAGAACAATCCCCCAAAATCGCTCGCTCCATGGCTGTTTGTGGGACATCGCTGTGCGCAAACTGGCATTACGCCCACAAAACACACTACACTTTACAGTATACTCTGTGAAGTGCTTTGAGATGTCTGGAAGATGTGATAATGCTCTATATCAAATGAAAGGATTATTAGTATTATTTACAGTATATCCTGTGAAGTGGCTTGATACATCTCAACGACGTGAAAAGGCCACTATATCAAATGCAAGGATTATTGTTATTTCAAGAAGGACCAGAATCATGGATTCCGGACCAGAACGACCGGAATTTATACAGGACCAGAAACCATGATTTGTATAAATTCCCATAACCTGAGTTTTAGAAGTTAATGGTCAACACAGAAGTTAGGTTATTATCTTAAAAGGGAATATTGAGTATCAGCCTCCTACATTCACACAAAAAACAGAATTTGAACTCAACATGTTTTATAATTGCTTTATATATTCTAGATAGACTCCTTTTCAATCTGTACTGCAGCTCTAACAATTCTTAAATGTTTTGGTACTGAGGTGAGGTATGAACCAATTGATAACACGAGTAATAGTACACATTTTATATTGCGATGCTGCTGCCGTGTTGGCTGGTTTTTTTTGCGCGATTAATTTTATAGATTTGTCATCATTATGTGTAATATTTTGTTCATTCTGCAGAGCGCCAATCTGAACTGCCAACACAAAGCAAAGCTAGTTTTCCCAGCATCCTTCCTGACCCTGATCCAGATTCCTCCAACTCTGGATTTGACAGTTCTGTTGCAACGCAAATTATAGAAGCTTTAGTGAGTGGGCCAAGGCCACCAATAGAAAGTAAGTACAGTAATTTGTTTGAATTTAAACTGATGTATCAATAAAGCTGAACACTTAGAATGTTTGACTCCCATTCTCGGCACTTAGTTCTGATGCCTGTCTTTGCATTTGTCCGGGCGGCAGATCATGATGGTTGTGCTTAGCCAGGCTAGTTGTACCGATAATACAATTGATCTCATTGCCGAACGGCTATAGTGGGGAAGAAATTGGTATGGGTTCCAGCTTTCTTTTGCTAGCCTGCTGAAAAATGCATGTGGAGGCAGGATCTGAGTTGATTATGAATTGCTTACTGACGGTTTAAGTTTGCACATGAAGACTGACCACTTGGAGATACTAGAGTATCTGTGGAACCGTATCCAGCATGAGGGAGCATGTTTAGAGTGAATCAGTCTTTCCCATTGATTGCTATTCAGTCTCATTAAAAGTTGTACTTAACCGTACACATTATGATTGTGCATTTTCAAGGTGTACACAATTGGAGTCACGTGGAGAGGACACGTGGAGTCCTGTAGCTCAGTGGTTAGAGCACTCGCTTTGCAAGCGAGAGACCTGAGTTCAATTCCAGGCAGGGCGAAACCTTGGGCAAGTTTCCTTACTCCACACGCCTAATAATAATCCCTCCAAAACCAAAAACAATAATAAATTGGTCATTTTCAATCTACGACTGTTTGTGGGACATTGCTGTGCGCAATTGGCTGCCGCGTTCACCCACAAATATATAGTCAATTCACTTTACAGTGTGTTCTGTGAAGCGCTTTGGGACGTCCCCCCGACGTGAAAAGCGCTATATCAAATGCAAGGATTATTATAATTGGCCATTCACACTAAATCTCTCTCTTGTACGCAAGATGTCATTAGCAAGTCCAGCTCCTTGCTATCTAGCAGTTTAATATTGCTTCAGATTGTACAGTGCGTTGTGTGATCACTTTTCTAATACATGTGTGACCTAGTATGTTCTTGAAAGGAATAAACATTAAAACAAATTAAGTGGACCCAATAGAGCTAATAGATTATTTACTGTTAAATGAAAGGAATAAGGAATATTAATTGGAATGTATGGTCACTTCATTGCTTCTCTGTTTTAGTTGAAATATCTTTTTAACTTGAGTGACTACAGATTAAAAATGCTGCATGTTTCTTCAACTCCTAAAATCAAATAATGTGAACCTTTACAAAAAAAACTTGGCAGAACTGTTTGCATTTTATCAAACACCTTCTCATATTTTTAACAAGCAATTTTATTTTCAAGACATGTTTCTTTTGATTGCAGAATATGAAGGTTAGATAACAATTAATCCTCAAATAGACAACTGCAGTTAAGTTCTCATTTCTCTTTCTTCCAGGTCACTTTCGTCCAGAATTTATTCGTCCTCCTCCTCCACTTCATGTTTGCGAGGATGAACTAGCTTGGCTCAACCCAACAGAACCTGACCATGCAATCCAGTGGGATAAAACTATGTGTGTTAAGAACAGCACTGGTGTGGAGATCAAGCGAATAATGTCAAAGGCATTCAAGAGTCCTTTGTCTGCACAGCAACAGACTCAGGTGAATGCAAATTAGTGTTATAAATGATTGCTCTATCAACAGGTGGTATCATACAATTGGTCTCGTAATTCACACGCAGTGAGTTGTAATCTGAGCTGTGCCATGTACCATCAAGGGGAGACTCAGAATTATGACCAGATATTCCCTAACAAGGAGGAAGGAAGCCCTTGCAAACTTTCTTTCAGTGACTTGTGCTACTGGAACACTGCGCCCCTAAACCTTGGAACTCCCTGTCTCAATCCCTCCATCTGCACCTATGGTTAGTTTCCCATGACCCTTGCTTGGCATCCAACCCCACCACTGTGCAGCGCTCCAAGACATTATCCTGCATCAAGGACTCTATATCAATGCAAGTTGTTCGTAAGAAGATTGGAACTGATAGTGTGTGGTATGGAAGTAAAATGCCTTAAATTTGGATGCAAAAAAAGGCTTAGAAATTATTATAATCAAAGGGGTGGTTATTGACATTTTGGTGCAATGTGGGCCATTATAACAACACAAGCGAATATTATTTATTATTATTAATAATAATGAGTTGTTGAATAGTGCCCGGGTGTTGATCTCGGCCTTCTCTTTAGCACCCCTAGTGCAGATTGGAGGAAGTGAAGGACAAGGAAATGTGGGAGTCTCCCTAGATATAGTTGGTCTGTAACCAAGATTAACAAAACACCAAATTCATTCTCTCACTCACAAAAATCACTCCCTTTTGCTGATCTTCTGAACTATTCTTTATCAAGGTTTCAGAATCTTTATCCCTTCATATTGTGAAACTCTTTTACCTTCCTTGGTCTTGCCTCATACAATTTACAGGTATTTCAAGTACAATCTTGGTATCACTCAACAACCCTCTTAACCTTATTTTTCTACAGCTCTTTGCAGCCTTGATGATGGTGTCCATTGCACTGTGGACATTAGTCCATCATGTAGATTTTTAATTTTAAAAGTATAGTCTGTACCTCACAACCAACGCAGCCGAAACCCTCGTCCACACCTATGTCACTTCACGGCTGGATATTCTGATGCCCTCCTCATTGGTCTCCCCAGCTCCACCATACACAAAATTCAATTAATTCAAAACTCTGCCACCCGGACACTCACTCCCGCAAAACTCCGTACCCCTCCACTTGGCTGACTCTGGCCTCCTGTTTGTCACTCGTCCCCTCAGCTCTACCATTGGTGGCTCTGCCTTCAGCCATAGTACGTCCCGAAACTCTGCAACTTTCTCCCTCAATTCCTCCGTCTTGCCTCCTCCTACCCAACTTTCAAATCCCACCTAAAGACTTACTTTTTGATCATGTTTGCGGTCACCTCCCCTCCCTTTCCCCCTTCCCTTGGCTCGGTCTCAGACTCCGCCACTGTCAAGAGCTCTGGGACGCTACCCCTCGTGAAGCGTGCTATGTAAATGGAGGTGGTTGTTGTTGAGTGCATTATAAGACGATGGCAGCATAAGTGAAAGGAAGGTCGTGTGTGGAATAACTGCAGTGATTCTAAGAGTTTGGTTGGCTTTACTTTTGTGGGTTTACTGCTATTATCTGAAATTACTGCTTTAAAATTACTGCCATATATATTGATTGTGTACACTGTTCAAGGAATATTCTGCTTTATATCAGTTAGACCTTTTTGATGGCAACAGATACTGCCCAGTATTTACGAGCATTATGTTGTGTGTGTATTGTCCAGAATGAAGCAAAGTTGTAAATTAGAGACAAACTCCAGAAATGCTTGTCTATTGAAAATACCTCACAACCAGAAATGTAATATATGCCTGTCTTCTCAGGCTTTTGTACAGAGTGCATATTCAGTGAGTCACACAGAGGATGCAACTATATACTCAAAGGGTTTTTACAGATTTCTGTTATTAAGGTGATATCTTACTGAGTGGGTAGGTTGTGAGCATTTTTTGGTTAACTTTTAGGAGTGGGGAATTAAAATCAAATGCCTTTTGATTTGATGTTTTGTTTTCAGGTTTTTTTACCCCCTCCCTTTATTGCTGTGCATTTCTTGCAGCCAGTCTCTTTGAAAATAGTGCAGACTATAAATCAGATCATTAGTTATACCTTGCAAGTTTGCCTACTTCAAACAGCAACTATGTACTGTTTTCCCAGCACCTGATTTCTAAGATGCCACTCCTGAGTGGGATCTCTTGTTGCCTCTGTAAATAATAACAATAATAATACTTGCAATTGATATAGCACCTTATTATGTAATTGATGTGTAAATAATAAATAATCATAATTAATAATAAATCTTGCATTTGATATAGGCCTTATCATGTCATTGAGATTTCTCAAAGTGCTTCACAGGATATGCTAAATAGGAGATGTGACTGGTGAAGTTGCACCCTGGAGCGATTTCCTCTGGTGAATTTTTGCACATGTGCGGATGTATTGACGCCATCGAGCAAATATCAGAATTTTGTTCACACACGAACAACCATTAGAATTTTTATCCGATCTCTGCTACCCAAACATAGGTAATTGCAGAAAAGTTAGTTAATATTTGGATACAACTCCTACCTAATCTCTGAATTTAGATATTAATTTTTAAACCAAAAATCTCTTTAAAAATGTTGATGATCCAGAAGTAAATCTTTCCACTTTGGGAGGCATGGGATACTGTACTGAACTTAGCACTTTTTTTTCTTTTAGGCCTTTATTTGTATATGCGCGAAAGTTTGATGTTTACACCATGATGTTGTGACATCCGGGCATGCAGCAAACATTTGCCTCAAGCAATTAATAAGAACATAAGAAATAGGAGCAGGGGTAGGCCATTCGTGTCCTCGAGCCTGCCCTGTCATTTAACAAGATCATGGCTGATCTTCTAACCTAATTCCATTCACCCGCCTTTTCCCCATATCCCTTAATCCCTTTAGTTTTTAAAAATCTATCGATCTCAGTCTTGAATATGTTCAATTCAGGGACATCTGGATAATAATACTAATAATCCTTGCATTTGATATGACACCTAATCACGTCTTCTAGACGTCTCAAAGCATTTCACAGAATATACTGTAAAGTGACTTGACTGTATTTTGTGGGCGAAACGCGGCAGCCAATTGCACACAGCAATCGATGCTGGCTATATGGGATCTTTGCCAATTTGGTGCTACATTTTATGTCTCTGGAGCTGCATCATTAAATGTTTCCAAGCAGAATAAACACTGCCTTCATTAATGGTATGGCATTCTACATGCATCACATAATAAAATTCATATTATACAAATTTACATTCATACAGCACCTTTCATGAGAGAAACCTGAACAGAAACCTTGTTTAGAAAAATAAAGCATGCAGATGTGTAAAGAGTGGAAGTATTGGAATCAGATGGTGCTCTTTATACTATTGTAACCATACTTTAAACTCAGCATAACTCTTTAATGCTCAATGAATTAACATAAATGCCACTATAAAAGAAACTCTTGTTGCACCCACAAAATACATTTTACAACATATTCTGTGAAGCGCTTTGAGACGTCTCAATGATGTGATAAGGCAATATATATCAAAATGCAAGGATTATTATTAAACATGCAAATCTTTCTGCAAGCTCGTAAATTGTCTTCCTATAAATGTGCACAATGTATTTTGATATAAATAACATATATGAAAATAAACTTACTGAGAATTTGGATTTAAGTAATGTATCCTGTGAAGCTCTTTGAGATGTCTCAATGATGTGATAAGGTACTGTATCAAATACAAGGATTATTATGATTATTATTATTGGGGGAGGGCAGCCTTTATGATTTGTTCGAAGGGACCTGATCCTTGTAACACTGGAAAATATTCTAATTTGATTTTTATCTACGCTGATATTTAGGTAATCTAGAATGCATTGACTACAAGATGTGACCTAGTCAGGATATGTTATTCCTAAAGATATGGTCCCTTTATACAATATAACGATGAGTTTTTATATTTATTTTTCCTTTGTAGCTCCTTGGTGAATTAGAAAAAGATCCAAAGTTGGTTTATCACATTGGTCTGACTCCTGCCAAGCTGCCTGACCTAGTAGAAAATAATCCATTGGTTGCCATAGAGATGTTGCTGAAGCTGATGCAGTCGAGCCAGATCACAGAGTATTTTTCTGTACTTGTGAATATGGATATGTCCCTCCATTCCATGGAAGTTGTAAATAGGTATGTTGTGTGCTTTTTTATTCTTTTCCCAATTTTTCCTTTCCTGAATCAATGACTCATGCCGAAGCACAGTACTTGTGCCCAAATGGTCATTCTTCAATATTCTCCTTGCCCTTGACCAAGAAGTAAACCTTCCACTTTGGGAGGCCGGGGATATTGTACTGAATCTTGCACTTCTTTTGAGGTCTCTCTCCCAGCTGTACTGCTGCTTTCCAAGGTAGAATCAGCTACCTCATAATAGACAAGGGATCAGATAATTAACCCGCACCTTTATGATCTCTGGTGGCTTCGTGTTGCAAATGCGATGTGTTTACCCAGTAATGTATTCGTGAGTGCTAGCTAGGTAAGTTAACGTTAAAAAATGTTTCTTTCTCTTGTAAAATTTATTATTAACTAATTTTCACTGGTATGTTTCCAAAACCAACTCCTTTCCCCTGCTTCCCCAATTGTGGAATTGTGTCAAGAAATGTCTGGGTTAAAGTTTGGATGTGAAGTGGGAGATTACATCACTGGTCCATAAAGTGAAAATTGTTCTTTTCTTAAGTTGCTGTGGTTTTGAATAACTATTTTCGTTTAAATTGGAGTGTCCATTCATACATAGCTTCTGGTCAAAGAACCATTCAGCCCGTTGAGCCTGAGTTTATTAGATAATGGACGACTATTTCTGCACTACTATTTCCCTTCCATTTCATTATTTCCCTTGATCCTCTGCCTAATAAATATTCATTCACTTTCCTCTCAACTATTTGATTTGATCATTACATGTGTGATGATGTTGCACGTTCTCAAATGGTATAACTTTCCGTATTTCAGCACCTTGGGACATCCTCCCGATGTGAAAGGCACTTTACAAATGTAATTTTGTTGTTTGTTGTATTTGTGTTTTTCCCACAGTATTTCCCAATCAAATCACTACCTAAATATCAGGGATAACTTTCCTCCTGAGCTTTGTTCACAGTTTCTGTTTTTGAATTGTTATTTAAGCTGATGTGAATGAGAAATAATCTGAAATGTTTTGTGTGCGTGCATGGAATAGAAAAAGCAACTACTGGCTCTTTTCAGGAGCAGGAGCCAGCAATGACAGAAGAGGCATAAGATAAGTCAAAAGGTTTCGGCCACAAAGTAGGCTTCAATTCGCCTTTAAGTGATTGATTATAGTCCCAATCTGGACTACTGGGAGCTTGAAACAGCTGGATGTTTTGGGATCTAATTTGGATTCTATTGGAGTTTAAATTGTAATACTTGCAAACTGAATGGCATTCATGAATAGCAAGTGAACAAGGAGTGGCCATTTTGGTCATTGGATATTGTAGAACTGGGATTCACCAGATTTTGCAAACTGGAGGATACCATTAATACATGAATGTTGTAAATTTGACCCTTGTATTGGATTTGAAGTTCCATTAGTTTTAGTCCAATTTGCTGTGCAAAAAATTGATTTAAATGGTATATTTCGAAGGTGAGTGAAAAGAAAATTGGTATATCTTGGAACATTTAATATAGAAACATTCAGGCGTGTTACAGTCTGACAACTTTATGTGTTCTGTAATGCATGATGTGATTTAAAATGGAGGCGAATTTATAGCTTAAACGCTGTACTTCAGATAGGCTTATGTAATACAATGACAGTTTGTATCAGTTTTAACGCATTGAAATAAAATTCTTGTGATTTATCAATATGTCAGATTCTGCTACAACAAGTTGCATGTCTATAGTTCTCTTAAGGCGGGGCAGCGTCTCAGAGCGCTTTACGGTGGCAGAGCCTGATGCCGAACAGCGGGAAGGGGAGGTGACCATGAGCATAGTTGAACAAGAAGGTCTTCAAACGTGATCTGAAAATGGGGAAGGAGGGGACAAGATGGTGGAGATCAGGATCAAGTTGGAGGCTGGAGCCAGTGGAGCATAGGCGGCGGGTTCGGAGTAAGCAAATTGGGGAAGTAGGGAGTTGCCAGGGCATGAAGGGATTTATCGATCAGTGTGAGAATCTTGAAGTTGATTTGTTCTGAGATAGGGAGCCAGTGGAGCCTGGTGAGGACTCGTGTGATGGGGATATGGAGTTAGCTTGGTTGAGTATATGTGAGTAGATTTTGAATCAGTTGGATTTTGTGGATAGTGGAGCTGAGGAGGGGATTGGAATAGTCAAGTCAGGAAATGATGAAAGCCTAGATGAGGGTTTCCACTGTGCTGGGTAATGGCTGGAGGCAGGCAGGCAGTGTGAGGTGAAGGAAAGCAGTCATGGTCAACTGGGAATCAACCCTGACGCCAGGTTCAGCAAGTCTTAAGGATGGACCCGGGAGGTTGAGGAGGTCAGAGCCACAGGAAAGAAGATCTTGATGGGAGCTGAGGAGTACGGCTTCTGTCTTGTTGACATACAGCTGCAGGAAATTTGTGCTCATCCAGGGCTTGATGTCTGGCAAACAAGCTGACAGAACATCAGCGAACTGGACTCCCAGCTGGAGGAGGAGAAATAGATTTGGGCGTCATCCGCATACATGTGAAGTCCTATACTGTATTGATTAGAGCATTCGCCTCGCAAATGAGAGGACATGCGTTCGATTCCCAGACAGGATGAAACATTGGGCAAATTTCCTTCCTCCACACGCATCTGTTTATCTAGCAGTTGCTAGTCGATCAGCTTTCCGGAAGTAATAATCCTTTTTTTAAAAAAAATGTGGTCACTCAATCAACGATTGTTTGTGGGACACTGCTGAGTGTAATTGGCTGTCGTGATTCGCCCACAAAATATACAGTCACTCCACTTTACAGTATATTCTGTGAAGTGCTTTGAGGTGTCTCAATGACCTGATAAGGCTTATATTAATGCAAGGATTATTATCAATATATTATAATTGGAAGTTGACATCACCGAGAGGGAGCATCTAAACAAGGAAGAGAAGGGGGCCTAGGATAGAACCTTCTGGTATGCCACCTGTGACTGCGAGGGGGGGGATTTGCAAAGACAAAGTGATAGCGATTTGTTAAGTAGGACTTGAACCAGGTGGGTACAGACCCACTGAGGTGGATGTGAGAGGAGAAGGATAGCGTGAGTAACCATAGCGGAGAGGTCCAGGAGGATGAGGAGACAGAGGGAGTAGTGATCAGAGAGAGAGAGAGGACGTCATTTGTAACAGACTGAGTGCTGTCTCTGTGCTGCGGGCAAGGTGGAAACCGGACTAGAGTAACTTGAATAGGGAATGGAGGTAGAGGTGTGAGCGAGGTTGAATTGCAACAATGCGTTTCAGAACTTTAGCAAGGAAAGGCAAGTTAGAAATGGGTCAATAGTTTGTACGGTTAGAAGGATTGGCGGGTGAGGAGAGTAATGACAGTTTTGAGGGAGAGTGGGTTGGAGCCTGAGGATAGAGACTGGTTGACTATGTCTGCCAGGAGAAGACAGAGAGGAGGGGGAGTTGAGTGACCACCTGGGTTGAGGCAGCAGGTGATGGGCTTCATATAGGTTATGATGGTTGAGAAGGAGGAAGTTGAAACGGGGCAAAAGAGTGTAGGGTGGGGGCATTGGTAGGTGCCATGGTGGAAGGGGTGATGTAGAGGGTGCTGGGGGTCATGGGGGAGGAAGCGGAGGCAGCCAGGCCGATGTTTTCTTAGCTTTGAGACAAAGAAATCCAGGACCTCTTCACACTTGCCATTAGATGTGAGTATAGGAATCTACTGGTATAGGAGGAGTTCCTCCATCTATTTGTGTAAGATCTCATCATTTGTATACTTTATATTAAACTGAGATGGTATGGAATGAGACCCAGTGCTAATGTGGATTTCTCTCCCTTACCTGGATGTTTCAAAGCTCTAAAATTGTGTTTTATCTCGCTCCTAACTAGTTGAAGTCTTTTGTGCAGTTATTTCCCACCACACTAATTTCATTACTGTTATTATTTGTAAAAGCCAAAGTTTAATGTATCTGAAAATTAAGATGTTTGGTACTGCTATATGCAGAATTGTTCCATTAGCAGAAGACTTGACACAGAGCTTTGCCGCTCAGTGTGTACTACCCTGAAAATGTAAATGTGGTATCCTGTTTGCTATTTCCTCGTCTTGCACAAAAAANTCATGGTAGAATTATGTTTTCAACTTGATGGCTTGAGCTGCTACGAATATCAGCGCCAGCCAACTGTAGCTACAGAGGAGCAAATTACAGCAAAGTGACTGTAGGGAATGGTGTATACTCTTGTGCAAGATGCCACTTTGAAGCACTCCTGAAGCCCAAATACAGGTAAAGAAGAAAAATTACACACAGAATTGCCATCACATGGTATGTTATTAGGAAGCTGGATGAGGATACAGCAGGTAGAAACATGTCAGCTGTTTTGAATCCCAACTTTGTAAGGTTTATACCATATTTCTGGCTATCATATGTTGCACATACGCATAAAAAGTTGATTTAGTTGGTCCTAAGAATTTCTGAAATATTGTTTCAAGTGAAACTGATGTCTGTGCTTGAATTTGTATAACCGATTTCTTATTTTGATTCTTTTTGCAGGTTAACCACAGCGGTTGATCTTCCCCCAGAATTTATTCACCTCTATATTTCAAATTGTATCTCCACGTGTGAACAGATTAAGGATAAGTACATGCAGGTAGTTGATGTACTTTGTGCAGTTGAATTGATTGACCTTATGTGACCTTATGCCATATGTTTTCTTATGTACATTGCAGAAACAGTTTGCAAGTTTTTAAACAAACTTCAAAATTGGCTTCTTTCTCACTGTGACAGCACACTTACCGCAAATTTATCTGCTATTTTCAAGAATGGATTGAAGGACTCTAAAATAGCTTTTTAAAAAAACAATGTCACCTCAGACTATCTCTTTATTTCTTGTAAAATAATCTGATACAGTGTGGGATTGATGAAAGAATTGATGCAATAGAATAATAGATGAGAGAACTTTACAATTAGTGAGGTGATTTGATACATCAGGGCTGGGGAAAGGGGGTTCTTACTTCTTTCCCAGTTAATGGACTAAAATAATAGCTGTAACAAAAAACAATTCCAGTAGATGGAATTAAAAAAAATAGTGCAGGTTAAGATGGCAGCAATACGATGCAAAAACCCCCAGCCCTCATGATTTATTTAACTTATTGATTAGCTAAATGTATGAAAATCTCTCAATTGGTGTGGAATCTTAAGTCCTGTTCAGTATATATGTTCCCACCCACCTCCACCTCTGTCTACGTTGACTATTTCTGGAATCATCATGAGAATCTTATTTTGGGCTTTTCAACAAAAAAAAAGTCCTAATTGCTGTTTAGAGTTGGTGGACTCAAATTTAAAAAATATTTTAAAGATATTTCAGTAAAACATGTTTGTAATGTTCCAGGCTGCTGTAAAAATATTTTTTTCTAAAATTATGCTTCAAAAAAACTTCTCATTTCGTTCAAAAATCTGAAAAAAGCCCAGGTGAGCTCCATCAATGATCCAACAGGTTAATTTAAATGGTAGCTGAGCCACAGAGACGAGGAATGCCTCAGGTTTGTGATGAGTTGGTTTCAGCCAGACCAAGAGGAATGGCGTTACAACTGGCCTCAGCACTCAGGTTAGAAAGAACAAAGGAGGTTATTGTGAGGTGTGCAGGAAGTGACATTAGCTGTAACTGAGATCTCTTCCCAGCTTTGAGCCACCCGTATTCTCACACACACTCAACTCCGTACCTCGATCACACCAGTCCTCGCCAGGCTCCACTAGCTCCCTATCACAGAACGGATCGATTTCAAAATCCTCTCACTCGTCTACAAAGCTCTTCACGCCCTTCCACCTCCCTACCTCTCTGACACTGCCCCTATATAAATGCAAGTTGTCGTCGTTAGCAGGATGCACATTTATCTTGGAATCCAGCTTACTTTATGTTTTAGCTATGATGTTTTATATTACCTAATGTTAGTTATGATAATCTTACACTGATGTGTGTGCATTGTGAATCCTAGTTGCATAAAGTAATTGATGCTACAAACAGTTTACCTGTGGCGATAGATTTATGTAATAATGTAGATTTTGTTAATAATGATGCATTACTACATTGTAAACTAATTGGACAATCTCTTATCCCCCAGAACCGTCTGGTGCGCCTTGTTTGTGTCTTTCTCCAATCTTTGATCAGAAACAAAATAATCAATGTCCAGGACTTGTTCATTGAAGTACAGGCGTTCTGCATCGAGTTCAGTCGGATTCGAGAAGCAGCTGGTCTTTTCCGATTACTCAAGACGCTGGACACTGGAGAAAATCCTTCTGAAGCAAAATCGTCAAAATAACAGGAGGCAGGTTCATAGCTCCATGAGACTACTATCACACACCTTTGTCATGTGTTGGAACTTTTTTAGTGGTTTCAGTGATTTAACAAAAATAGTTTTGTTAAAGTGTAAGCCTTTCTTAATAAGCAAGTTTCCCAAAGAGGACCGGATTTATTTTCTTGTTATACAAGCGTGTAAACATACTGATGAGCATTTTGGTTACTGTTTTGAGGGTAGAGTTGCTTATGTAGCAATGCACATCACTTTTGCTAACTCCTATTTAATTTGGTAGGGTGCACTTTCTACAGTATAAAATTGCAACCAGTTTATTTCCATTCTTGCATAACACATGTATATGGAAGTTAGTTTATTCAATGCAAACAGATTGAAAGTTAAATATTTGTGCACCATGTTTGAATTGAGAAGTTGATGGAAGTTGGTTGTAAGGTTTATTTTTAATTAAAATGCTGAAGATTTGAATCAATCAATTTTGTTTAAAACCAGAACCAAATTGAAATCTTTGTCTCTCCCTGTATTTGTGAACTCCATACAAATTGTCTTACTGTAGTATCTGAATCTAACATAGTCTGGTTGGTCATTTGTGTGGTTTAAATAGTGATGTAAAATCCTCAACAAGAAAAACATGATTATAATCTGGTGTCAGTAAGCATGGGTGCTTTCTGGCTTAGTGCCTGTTCAATAAATGTAGGATTTGAGACTGCATATTTTGACATCAAAGTTTCCATATTTTTTTTTCTTGTAACCTTTAGTCAAAATGTGGTGAGTTGGTGCCTTCGTGGAATCCAGAGGAACCCAGAAAGCTTCGGTATAGCCCTGTAGCTCAGTAGTTAGAGCGCTCGCCTCGCAAGCGAGAGGATCTGGGTTTAATTCCCGGGCAGGGCTAAACATTGGGCAAGTTTCCTTACTCCACACACCTCTGTTTACCTAGCAGTAAGTAGGAATCTGGTTGTTAGTCGATTGGTGGAACACTTTTCCGGGGTAATAATTCCTCAAAAAAAAAGAAATTTGTTCACTCAATCCATAACTTTTTGTGGGGCACTGCTGTGCACAATTGGCTGCTGTGTTTCACCCACCAAATATACAGTCAATTCACGTTGCAGTATATTCTGTGAAGAGCTTTGAGACGTCTTGAAGACATAAGGAGCTATATCAAATGCAAGGGTTATTATTATAGATGCTATGAATTGAAACAAGGTTTGTGCTATAGCCTCCACTCAGATATACCTTTAAGACTGGTCAGATTGAAGGGATACTTGAATGTAGATTCTAGGACTTGTCTGTAATAGAAACATTATGAAAATATGCATCCTGATATCTCAATGTGAGATGTAAAATGTAAAAGTCCAAGATTTGAAGTTTCACTTTTTTTATGTGCAGAATTGAATTTATTGGTAGTCCTGCATAATTCATTGATAAGAACATATTTAGGAAATTGTGTGGAAATGTGACTTTGTGTTCAAATTAACACTGAGATAAAGTGGAGAAGTTTCAAAGAAACTGAAGAATTACAGCAATTAGAATACTTAGTTACAAAGAGAAATTCTCCTGATCTTGCTTTCATTGGAGTGAAGACCGAGCAGGGATGTGTTCAGGGTCTTCATATAATTCAGAAAGCCATAGACGCTAACATAAGGTTTAATTTTGAGCAGAAAACTAGGAAATGTGTAGAAAGTGGCCAGGTTTGAATAATGTAGATTTTATTAGTAATAATCCTTGCATTTGATATAACTTATTATTGCGTCTCAAAGCACTTCACATGATTTACTGCGTTGTGAATATTTGTAGGCAACCCCAGCAAGCAATTTGTGCACAGGAATGCCTTACAAACGGCCATGAATTGAGTGACTTATTTGTGGGATGGTTAGCAGGACACCAGGATAAACTTCTCATCTCATATAAAACCATGGGATCTTTAATGTCCATCCGAACAAACAGGACCTCAGGTTAAGGTCTCATCTGAAGGTCAGCTCCTCCAACAATGCAGGATACCACCCTACCATTGCATGGGAGTGTCAGCCTAGATTTGAGTTCTTTGAAGCTTTAACCTGGCATGGAGGAGAGAGTTTCACCAACTGAATCAGGCTCCACCTAAAGGTAAAATTGATATCGAGTATTGCTCGATTATTTTCAGGAACAGACACCTTTTGTAGAATAAATTGGATACATTTGTTGGAATTTCCGATCCTGAGGTTCAAATAATGACCTGACAATCCAATTAAGGTGTAATAGAGATTTATTATCAAAGTAACACATACAAAACTAATAAAATAATATGGCCACTACAAGTAACAGAACTTATACTACCAGTTTTTGAGCAGTCAGTCAGTTGCAATGGTCTCAGCACACCTTCTCTCTGATTGTTCGGCTGCCCTCTGTCTGGCTGGATCTGCTGTCTTACTTGCCTAAAGTCAGGGTAGTTATACTTTTTCCACCCAGGGAATCCTTCTCCAATCAAGCATCTTAGCGAGTACCCAACGTACTCGACCCTTGCACATCCTTGTACCCATATCTTCTAGATAAGCAGACCCTTTTGAGACAAAGCTTGCTCATTATTCTTCAACACAGGACATCTTGCTTCTCCCTTCCAAGGCCGAAGCCTGTCTCCGTCTGGTAGAAACATTTAACATGATCAGCATGTGTTCACAGAATACTGAGCAACTTTACTTAGGTGAGCTCATGGAATGCAGATTTCTTGGGCCTTTCTTGAAGCCTGTTCTATGCCTTCTCTCACCATCACAACTGACTGACTGTTGGCCTTTCAGAACCAGGATGGCTTATTCTGCCAATTCCTAAAATGTTAGTAAAACAGTTTCTTTCTCCCGTTTCCTACCGCAATGCATATATGGGTATTGATATACACACATATATATAATATATTCATTATTATTTCTTCTATTGCTCTTGCAAACTATATTAAAATCAACCTTTTCTAACACATTTCAGCCCTCGAAGATGCTACTCCATGTGAAGGGTGCTATATAAATCCAAGTTGTTAAATTATAACAAATTTGATGTGGTTGAAAAATGTTGAATCATTTTTGTTTTTATAAACTTACTCCATTTTGCTGACTAGCAAGAATGGTGACATACTATAACTAGTCTTTTATATTTCAGTCATCCAGGAGAGGGAGCTAACATCACTTTGCCTTGCTAGCTCTCCTAAAAACAATTGTTCAACCTTCCTAAAGCTCTTATTTCCCCACTCAGAAGCACTACATTTGTCAAGCATTGTAAAGGCATTGTTATAGAATCATAGAATATTACAGCACAGAAGGCCAATCGGCCCATCGTGCCTGTGCTGGCTCTTTGTAAGAGGTACCCAATCAGTCCCACTCCCCCACTCTTTCCCCATATCCTTGCAAATGTTTCCTTTTCAAGTACTGTACCTATCCAGTTCCTTTTTGAAAGTTATTTTTGACTCATCTCCCCTCTGGTTCTTTTGCCAATTATTTTGAATCTATGTCCCCTGGTTACCAACCCACCTGCCAGTGGAAACAGTTTCTCCCTATCTGTTCTATCAAAACCGCTCATAATGTTGAACCTCTATTAAATCTCCCCATAACCTCCTCTGCTCTAAGGAAAACAATCCCAACTTCTCCAGTCCCTTCATGTAACTAAAGTCCTGGATCCCTGGTACAATTCTGGTAAATCTCCTCTGCACCCTCTCCAAGGTCTTATGTAAAAGATGCAATATAAATGCAAGTTCTTGATACCAACTTTACTGGAAGAAATGTCAATCCTGTCAAAACAAGTCTTGCTGCCTGTCTACAAAGGTCATGAATGAAATGGAGTTTGGCAGATCTCAGCATGGTTGTTAAACTAATTCAGCACAAATTGGTAATTTTATTGAGTGGTTCCAATACATCTCAAATTAACAATTTCATTTAGATCTACAATAATTCCTGGTGTGGTAAATGGATATTTTACAGTTGTGCATTAGTGGAGGACAGAACAGGGCATTGGAACTGAGAACGGACATTCACTTATTAGGAGGGTGGATCCTGGTTCTGAGTCTTGTAGAAATTGGTATGAATATGCAGAAAAAAATGATAATCTTACATTCTTATCAAACGAAGACCAACTTTTTTTTCATTTTAAAACAATATGATCATAATATCTCCTATTTTTTAGATACTTTTAAATTCATCTCTAATTAGAGGGCAGCCAGGTAACTTGCTCTACTTTGCATGGAATCAGAGGTCCTGTGTTTAGCTTCATTATTTGTGGACTAGTAAGAGAAAATCACATCCGAGTTTCTGTACTGAATTTCTTTTCAGTGATATTTGCTGTGAGTGTGTTTATGAAATCAATGGGTAAGGACAGGGCTGAATTCAGCCTCACACGTAAACTTCATATCCAAGTTTACATGTAAGGAATGCCCACTAGTTTCAACATCTCTGAACTACAAATAAGAAAAAAAGTAGTTACTATTCGTTACTTTTCAGTAACTTTTGTTGGAAGTGCTATCATAAGATTGGTTGAGAATAAAGTTGAGAACTCAGCTGTGCCATTGCAGCACTCACCCAGAATTGCATTGGGGTGTCAACCAGCTGAAAGTCCCAAAGTGCAGCTTAATCCCACCACCTGACGAGGTGAAAATGTTCTGAACTGAGCCATTATTGCTTGTTGTGATCTAATCATTGAACATAGAACAAGTTTCTTATTCACTGAAAATTAAAATATTCAAAAATGTTCAAACTTCCAAGACTTTTTTGCAACAATTTTTACAGTGAATTTTTAAAAAATGTATAGCTTTCTGGTGATAAGTGACTTGTCTTATAAGTGGTACAATTCAACAAAGTCCACTGGACAATTTGCATCTATCAAGGCTACACAATTTACATATAACACCCTTCATACCAAGGTGTTCAGCTTGTGATGAATTTTGTTGCAGTGTGAATATTTATAAGGACAAAAATTCCAACAAATAAATAATGAGAGTTTAGAAGAATTTTATTTACACAGGTTAGAATGTGGAATGCTTCATCACGGATGACTGCTGAAGCCCAATCCATAGGCAAGGCAATTGGAATAGTAATTGAGAAAAATATTAAATAGTAGGGAAAAAGAACAGGAGAATGGGATTTGAGTAGAGAACCGGTTAGGGAACTTGGACCAACTTACATAATGGGCTGAATTGCTTATTTCCTTGGTGTAATCTTTGCATGACAATCTTGGTGATCTAGTTTTGACATAGTTCTGATCTATTTAAAAGAACTTGTATAATTGAAGTAAACTTTCAAAAAAGTCACATTTTGCAACTTGTTGACCAGCTTTTTTTTATTGATACAACCTTCAATTGCATGTAGTCTTAAAACATCCACACCTTTATCAAGAATGTTATTCAGCTATGGGGAAGGTCAAAGCATTTTAACTGGCTCCATGGTCACATATTTGCAACAGAATATCAGAATCAAGCCAACTCTCTGTGGCAGTCTTGGTAGTCAGTTCCTGAGCCGGGTGGGTCCACAGTACTCCAGGGAACTGTTGATGACAGCACAGCCAACCTGACTCATTGGTAGGAGTTGGAAGGGCTGACCAGACACTGAACAGGAAGTCTTTCACTCATCTCTCATTATCCCTTTTAAGCCAAAGCACTAATAGAAAGCGATGGGGGGGGTCCTAGCTAGAATCAACGGGAAAGCTTGCCACACAGCAATATCAATGGCAAGCTGTGCAGTTTTAGCTTGTTAGACTCCAGGAATTACCCCAACATGCACTCTGGGGTCCTCAACTCTTTGCTGTTGCCAATCTGGACCTAATACTCTCTGGAATTAGGTAAGCAGGATGCAGCCCTCCAGGGAGACCGTACATTCCAAAAAATATCTGGAATTTCCACGGATGGGTGGGATGCATAGAACTCTGTTTGGTTTGGAGACTCTTGAGCATGGTGGCGGGTTTCCACATGTGTCACATCCATTGTAATTCTCAGATAGTACAAATAACAGGTGTTGTGAGCCAAGGAGGAGTGATAATAGTTTATCAATCTTGCATTCACCCTTAGTTGGAATTGGCCTTAAATGATAATCCTAACCCTAAGTGTTGCTCTCTGCCTCAATCTCTCTGCCTGTCCCCCTTCTTGTTCAAGTTGAGCACTCGCCTGGCAAGCGAGACACCTGGGTTCAATTCCAGGCAGGGCAGAACCTTGGGCAAGTTTCCTTACTCCACACGCCTAATAATAATCCCTCCAAAACAAAACAATAATAAATTGGTCATTTTCAATCCACGACTGTTTGTGGGACACTGTTGCGTGCAATTGGCTGCCGCGTTTCACCCACAAATATACAGTCTTCTGTGAAGCGCTTTGAGACGTTGAAGACGTGAAAAGAGCTATATCAAATGCAAGGATTATTATAATTATGTATCTTCAGATGGCATCTGAAGCCCTTCCTCTTTGACAGTGCCATGGTCCTCTCTCCCCGGTTCACCATCAAGCTCCGCCACCATTAAGCGACCCGTGTGAAGGGCTCTATTCAAATACAACTTGTCTTATGCTTCACAACTAATGAATTTAATAACTTTTATTTGAAGTATCCCTTCTACAGCAAAAGTTACCCCAAAGAGCAGAACAACTGCTTCAGGGCATGTGTAGTACAGATAGTTCAATACAATACCTCTGCAACATTTTATATACACATACACCCTATTTCAACAAAATTATACAGTAGTCTTTTACAGCAGCAATATCAATTAAAAGTTGAATGCTTGTTTTAATTCCATAACCTTTCAGTGTAATTTAAAGGAAAACATTTACCTATGGCACTATACTTTAATATTTTCTACAAAATTCAAAATTTTAAGTACTACATGATATTCTTACTGCAGAATGATCAGACTGTTAAAACTACCAACTTTTTAAAGCATTCCTAGGCATTAAATATATGTAAAGTAAAAGACAATGGTTTAATGTTACCATATAACATTATTCTACGTTTAATTAAACTTATTAACATTACTGTTTGACAACTGGGAATAGGGCAACTTCATCTTACTAAATATTTGCTAAGGATAAATCAAGTAAAAAATAAGCTATTTAAAGAGACAGTATATTTACAAATGTATTTCACAGGCTTCTTATAAACAAGAATGAACAGTTGTGTTCATTGAGAAGG
This sequence comes from Callorhinchus milii, assembly GCF_018977255.1. Classification (NCBI taxonomy): domain Eukaryota; kingdom Metazoa; phylum Chordata; class Chondrichthyes; order Chimaeriformes; family Callorhinchidae; genus Callorhinchus; species Callorhinchus milii. The sequence goes on from NW_024704745.1 coordinate 60,827,103, forward strand.
ACGTATGAATTTCTTAAGAGACAACAACATAGTCACTCTCATACCTAAACAGTGATTTAAAACATTAATTCCAGTTTCAGTAAAACCCACCTCTTTGCCAAGGCACTTGCACAAGTACCTTTTTGATTCTTATTGCTATGAAAGTACTAACAGCAGGAATCCCATGCGTTACCAAATCGACAAACGCACTTCTATAAAGCATTATCCATTTCATCTAGTTATGTAAATCAGTTGAGTCTGTAATGACAAATTTAAAATCTAAATTGTAAATCAGTTGAGAATGTAATAACAAATTTAAAATGCACAACTTTGTACGTGGTTGCACACATTAAGCAATATACAGCATGTTTATATTCATTTTGTGTTTTGAAAGGCTGCATCACTCATATTCACTCAACACAGTTTATTTTCTTCAGAAACATTCATCTGGCATCTGGACATGCAACAGGACAGCCTGAACTGTCATCATTTGGTTGACTCCCTGGATTGTTTTCTGGAAACAAAATAAGAAGGATTATAAGAGCAAGAAAAAAGTCTAGTTTTAAAAAAACTGATAATGTACTACATATTATTGTTGGCTCGGCAGACAAATCTGGTGTTTGTTTGCAATACTAATATTTAGTAAGTGTGAGCAATTGTCCTGGTGACACAGAGTTTCATAAGCCTACAGTACTTCTCCAGGTAGCTTTGATATTTTCTGTCTACAAAAGTAAAAATTAACAGACTCTCACAGAAATGGAGAGGAACCTTGATAGTGGATAAAAAAAACAGGGAGGCATCACCAAGGGAAGAGTATGTTGATGTTGAAAAGGAAAGGACCAAGGACAGAGTGCTGAGGAACGATGCAAGTGACCCTACCAGCGGTTGAACATGCAATAATTATGTCAAAATGTAAATGTGGTCAGGTATGAATTCCCCCACCCTCCCAATTCACTTCACTCTATTGTGAGTTATGCAAAGTAACCTAGCACTCTGTCTGGGTCCTTGCCATATACTGTAGTTACACTTACCAATTAGAGCAGCTGCTTCATCCTCTTCCAGTCTGTCGTCGTGTTGTAATGATTCAAAGGTGGAAGACTCTGGGAAGGTACTGACTTCATTTCCTCCGTCTTCATGTAAAGAAGGGCTTGAATTGCTGACTGGGATACTGACGGGTGCTGATTCTGGTATCACTATTTCAATATCTTCATGTGCATCCACCTAGCAATGATACAAATCAGCAATAGAATAATAGGCCTCCTCTTATGTTGCAATTTTGTAAGATTCTACTTCATACTTTTTACATTGTTGTATTTTTGTATGAGAAACAATTTGGTAGATTATCCTCTTAAAAAGATAAAATGTGTATTTTGAGTGCCTTCTCATGTCAAAATGTTCTGAAGTGTTTTACAGCAATTACTATAACAGCATTTTTTGTCAGAAAACACAAGGTTTACTAAGCCTTTATCATCTAAAAGCAATTACTGGATGTTGAGTTTTTTTTTAAATGATCAAGTATTATTACTTACCAGAAAGCCAAGTGCTTTAATAACATCAAGTTTACACATTGGACAAGTTTGATGTTCAAGAAGCCACGGATCAATGCATATCCTATGGAAAACATGTCTAAAGAAAAGATAGAGATATCTCACAGAATGAATTAGAATAGATTGCAAACGCTAGCTTGCTGCAATTTTCTCACTTGCTTGATTAATGAACCCACTTTATAATTGACATAGAATTGAACACACAGTACAGCATGGAAACAGGCTTTTCGGCCCGAATAGTCTTTGACAATGTTCGTACTCCACTGGAGCCTTCACCCCTCCTAATCCCTCACCCAAAACTCTCTATTGGCTTCTGTTAAGTACTGCAAAATCCATATAATCAGATAGAAATATTTAAGCTTCTAAAAATGTAATGTCACTGCTATCCCCAAATTCCATGGATAAAATATGCAGAACAAATACAATTAAAATCAGCTGTATTTGGAAGTATTATTTATATCAATTCTCATTGATAGAAACCTGAATATGAAATATACGTTTTATTCACACATGTTACTGCTTCCTATTATCTGGGTAAATATTGAGTAACACCTGAACTCAAATAATAAATGTTTCAAGAATGAAATATAAATTACTAATATTGATGGTGTTTTTTATTTTAGATTAACTGGTTATTAACTCACATGAATACAAACTTGTAGTTAGCTTTCTTTGTACAGCTCCTGAATCATATTAGAAAAATTACTTCGAATTAACACATTTAAAGCAGGCAGAACTTTCAAAACCATGATCTGTTTCCCATGTTTAAAGCAAGGTTCATAAATAATAAAAGGATTTATTCCTGTGTGGGGCAAAACCTCAGGCAAGTTTATTCTTATTAATCCTTACATTGATAAAGTGCCTTTCACATTGTGAGAATGTTTCAAATCACTTCACAGGATTTACTGTAAACTGTGCTGACTATTTATAGGCGAATACAGAAGCCAATTTGTTTTCAACAATGTCCCACAAATAGGCATGAAGCGAATGACTAATTTTATCTGAGAGATTGGCGGCCAGGACACTGGGAAAAACTCCTGTCTCTTTTCAAATAGTGAACTGTGATCTTTAAGGTCTACCTGAATTAGATGGATGGGGCCTCGGTTTAATGTCTCATCCAAAGGATGGCACCTCCAACAATGCAGTACTCGTCCAGCACTGCTCTGGAGTGTCAGCCTTGACTAAGCTAAAAGTCCCTATGTGAATCCTTGAATCCTCAACCTTCTGACTTGGAGTTGAGAGTGATACCAACTAAGCCAAGTTAGCATCTGCAAATGTGTCAAATTTAATATTTTTTCCCCCAAATAAAAGCTTAATTTTGTGGAGGAGGGGTTAAGTATATATGAGAAACTGAGCATGAAAGATGTGGATTAAGTGGATAGTCTTACGCATCAAAAATGAATGGCAGTGTTGATTATTTTAATGCTAAACTCAACCCAATAATAAAAACAATTATGATGTACAGGCACAAAACTACATTTGCCTTCCATGTTCTGTGCGCATTTAAAAAGGTTAAAAATCTAACACAGATTTCAATAGAAATGTTAATTGCATGTTAAAACATTTTTCTCTATACAAGTAATGCACCATTTTTAGTAGCAGTCCAGAACAGCTGTCAATTTACATCACAGTAATGCATCTAATCAGATTATTTCTGCAATACTGTTAACTACAATTACAAACACCATCAAATTCAACCACTCTTAAATTTGAATGGTAATTGAAGCATGCATTTAATCAGGAAAATCGGCAGCTGAATAGGGAAGGAAGAATAACTGGAATTCAGCATAGCTTTCAGATGTACAAAAAAAGTAATAAGTAAATTGAAAATAATGTACTGTACCAGATTGTCGGCAATTCAAGCAATGAATGGCATGAGCAAGCAACATGAGAACTGAAAACAGGACTGGAAATCAGATTGAGGGATTTGATATGTGTACAATGGTCATTTACATAAGTGAAGGAATTGCCATACAGAGATCGATTTCTGTCACCATAAGCTTTCTATCACCGCCGTGAATGCCACCCCTCTGATGGGGTTGCTTAGTCAAGCAGTGAACATTTTTCTCATCTCTCACGTAACAATTGAGCTCCACCACCACCACAGGTAGAGCTCAGTAGCTCAATTGTTATGTGACAGATAAGGAATGATTCAGGTAAAAATAATACGAACTTGATGGCAACAGTCGAGAGTCAGATTCAGATGTGATCATCTCATCACGAGATGTTTGGATGAAGAAGGCAATTTAATCTCATCCTTTCAGAATGCCCACTCTATCATCTTCCCATGACAGCATCAAGCCGTCGCCTCAACTACCCTTTCTGAACTCAATTGCCCTTCCTGTTCTGAATGCAATGTTTGCTTACCTACCGTGGAAGATACATCTGTCTTTTTCTTTAAAATGTAAATTTTCTTACCTATTTAGATTTACCCCATTCTACACATTGTTTCTTGTCAAACAGGGCATGCGCAAGGTCTCCATTGATTTTATTGCTTCATTCTAAGCCGGTCTCCATTGATTTTATTGTACAACTAGGCAATTTGGGCAAGTTGCCCACTGAATTTCCCAATATAAAGTGCCAATTCCCTTGACAGCCATGATTACCAATTTATTTATGTGCCTAAAATAATTGTTAGATTAAAACAGTTCATCTCAGCTAAACACTTTACACAATTGTAGTTTTATTGTGATTAAGGTACAGAAACAAACATTTCAGATATACTAAGAGTCCCTTTTTGTCTATTTAAAATAAGATTGAATAATTAGATTCAATTGAGGCACTTTCTGTTCATAAATGAATTCTAAGCCATAAATTACATCATATACATACTTGCATGGTAGAATTCGAACAACATCCCTGGATCTATATACTTCAATGCACACAGCACAACCATCAATATCCAAATCGATTTCCTGGGGAGGATCAAAATTTGACATTAAATTTACAACCCAGGGTTGTTGGATGTCAAATGAACAACTAGTGATTATCCTCCGTAAACTGGCTCCAAAGTGACATGTTTGCCAACAGAATGTCAGAATTGAGCCAGCCCTCTGTGGAGGTATTGATAGTCCAGTTCCTGAGCCAGGCCATTCTGCAGTATTCCAGGCACTGCTGATGACAGCACAGCCAGCCTGGCTCATCGGCAGGACTTGGATGAGCAGGCCAAACAGTGGAACAGGGACTTTTCCCACTCAGTTCCCATTAATGCTGCAAGTCAAAGCCCTAACAGGTAGGGTGGTCCTAGCTGGACAAGCAGTGGGAAAATTTGCCAGACAGCGCTTTCAATAGCAAGCTATATGGTTTTAGCTGTTTAGAATCCAGAAGTACCTCAAAGCACATGCTGGGGTCCCCAAGCATTAATCTCTAGGTAAGCAGGATGCATCCCTCCAGGGAGATTGGGCATTCCAATAAATATCTTGGTAATTTCCACGTATACTGGGGGATGGCTTCCCATACCCCAGAGGATCGAATTCAAGATCCTCATCCTCATCTACAAGGCCATTCACGGCCTTGCTCCCTCCTACCACTCCAACCTACTATTCCCCTACCAACCTGCCCTTACCCTCCATTCCTCTGGCTCCAGTCTGTTCCACATCCCCCGCCCCAACCGCTCTACCATCGGTGGCCGGGCCTTCAGCCTCTCAGCCCCGAGGCTCTGGAACTCCATCCCCCAGTGCCTTCGCCTTGCCTCCTCCCTTTCCTCCTTCAAGGCCGGTCTCAAGACCTTTCTCTTTGACCCTGCCTTCAGCTCCCCTCTCGACTCTCTACCCCTCCTCGCTCCCTCCCTTCTCTCCCCTCACCCTGACCATTTCTCCCCTGCTCGGGTCCTGACCCAACTGTCCAGCGCCTCGGGACGTCCTCCCGACATGAAAGGCTCTCTATAGATGGAATCTTGTTGTTGTATAAGTGGGATGCATGGAATTCTCATTTTGTTTTGGACACTCTTAAGCATTGTGATGGCTTTCTGCATATCAGACACCCAGATGCCCCCCCCCCCAACACTGCTAAAACACACAAATACCATTTTACAGTATATCCTGTGAAGCACTTTGAGATGACTAAATGATGTGTTAAGTAATTATATCAAATGCAAGGATTATTATTGTAACTTGGTTAAAATGAAAGTTCTGTCAACAGGTAGCAAACAACAGACAGCAGGTTACCTTATCTCCACACTTGACTGTATGAAGTTGAAGTTTACTGATGGCTTTCTTGGCCTCTTTCCTGTTATTTCGGTTTTTCTTGTTCTGATTAAAAAAGTTAAATTTTGGATTAAAAGACAACCAATGGATTGAATTGAAAATTGCAATGATATCTATAACAGCAAAATCAACCAATCAGCCTTCCTTTTATAGTCTTTAAATTTATATATTTTTTAAATATAAAATATTATATTTTTTAAAACCATATAGACATGCAAACAAAAATTCTGACACTGAGTGTTAAGTGCACAGTGTTTAAACCTACAAAATATATATTTTTTATATTAGCCATTGAAGAAAATGGAAAGCCCCCAAAACTATTGAAATCTAACCAAAATTAAACCAACAAGGTGTTTATTTCAAAGTATACTAAAGTGAATAATTTAAAGAATTTTCACATTCTGTATGTAAATTTTGCAGATTTGTTGCAATGTTTTAAATGCTGTATCTGTGGAGTTCAAATTTACTGAACTATCTCATGTTAAGATACAGAATATCATAAATATTTACCTGATTTGAAAACTGTGAGCCTGAGTATAGAAACCGCTGAATGTAGTAGAAGATGAGCCAAGCCAGAGAGATGATCATCATTGTGATGAAAGCAATAATTACAAACACAACGGACTGTGAGCTCATCCACTCTTGCACATGGCGTGTACCGACAGTGATGGACATTATCACTGGGATACCTCGACGGATTACCTCCAGAATCTCCATTCCCTTTGCGTTACCAATCATAATGGCCACGGTGTTTCCAGTCCCTGAAAAAAAATTGGTAATTATCAATTTCCAAATGTCCAGCAATTGTAAAAAAGATAGGATTTTACGATTTTTTACACCCTACACCCAGAAACATCACATAATTATTAGGGAGCCAAAAAGGCCAAGCTACAATATGCTGCAGTTCCCCAAAACACAAACTAAAGACCGTTTTGAAACCATCATCCTGGGTTGGAAAAGGATCAGTCTTAGATTTGATGTTTCCCAGGGACAAACAATCTGCTGATGCGCACTGTCTATACTTATACATGTAGTATGTACCAAATAAAAGGATTATTATTAAATGCAAGATTGATACTCAGAAAGGCACAACTGGAGTACAATTCTGAAATTGTAGCTAAAAAGCAAGCAATGACTGCTCTGCATTCAGCAGATAAACAAATAATAATTTGGTGCAAAGTAGTGGGTTGTCAAGAGTTGTAGAAGTACCAGCAAGTACCATAACCAGCACAAATCATATTATTATTACTATCATCACCTTCAGGGGAGGGGGGTGGTGGTGAGAGAGAAGGATAGGACAAAAAATGATAAGCATGATAAACAATACATTTCCAGGCAATGAGAAGCCTCACCTTGGTGGAAATAAAATTTCAGGTAAAGATAATAGTCCCCAGTTCCAATATTATAGAAATGAGACAAGAACCAAATAATACATTATGTAATAATCTTTGCATTTTGTAAAATGTATTCACAAGTGTAATGCTTTGAATATCTACTTATCTTTATAATAGTGTTTTCTAGACTTAATTCAACTGTACAATTATTGGAAATGGTTAAAATGCTATATTCCTGAGGCCTGGGTGAATGAGATTATTCAGTAAATAACACATCATTATCCTTTAGCGAGACAAGTAACCCTCCATTCGGTAATGTATTTTTAAAAAAGAAAACTAGTTGTCTGGTTTTCCCAGCCATCTGATGACTGTCCCAAAGGTGTTAGTTAATCTGATTTCTTCCACTGTTCCTATAAAGTGAAATTAGGTCTTTGCTCCAGCAGCATCATCATCGCTGTAAGGCATGAAGCAATCTACAAATTCTCCATATACAGTACAGTCCACACATATATCACTTGTGCATTCATGGTCAGAAGCATATTTCATAAATATAATTTGTCATTAGTTACAAGCTAGTGGCAAATGAGTATTGTTTTTCAATGACAGTATGATAAATTCATCAACTCCCTTGGTCATTGAAATGTACTACATTCAACAGCTGTAACAAACTGAGAGTGAAGGTTACTGTTGTATTTATTGCTGTGCAACAGTGAAACGTTTAACATGAACAAAAGATTAACTACAGCATAATGTTAGATCAAAATCCCCAAAAGAACTGTTGTACGCAATTTAGATTAGATTTAGCAGTGAAGCAAATAACGCATTGGTGAACAAAGTGTCCAAAGTTGTGGCTCACAAAATACAACAAAATCAATCAAATGAGATAAGGTTTTGATATACAGTATTTCAATATGTTCATATTAACCCCAGGAGTATTTGGAGTTGATACTCGCAAACAAATATGTGAAAAGCGCAAAATGAAACTGAGGAGAAACATATCTCAGTGGACAATTCAAGAGCATCAAAATCAAAGCCTGGGTTTTCCCTGTTGGTTAGTGACACTTGAAGGCAACTAGATAATCTATACTAATAAAACGACAATGTCTGTCTTTCTGTGCTTCAAGAAGGATCTCAATAAATGATTGACGTAGAAACATGATTTATATCTCGTTGAAAAGGTCTTGCCACTTGGAGTGACATGGGCATATTTGTTTTTGGGTATCTCCTATTGTTCATGAATTAAGACCTAAAATGTATTTAAGTTTTGCACTTTTCGCTGTAGTTACACCTGGTGGCCGCCAAGTCAAAGTGGCGCTGTGGCATCACACGTCACAGAGCAGGCACGTAGCCAAGTGGCGGCGGCAACAAAATAAAGAACACAGACGAAGCTAAGCCACAACAACAACAAAATTTTAAAATTTTTAAAGCTCCTTTCACGTTGGGAGGACATCCCAGTGATTATAAATTATACATTTATATTGATGATTGTAAAGATGCCTGAGCGAAAATCAAACCTTTCAAGGATAAGTAAAAATGCTAGACAAAAGAGAGAAGGACCATTAAATAAAACTGAAGAACAAAGAACAGCGCGGCTGCACTTAAATGCTGAAAAGACTGCAACAGCGCGCCAAACTGAGTTGCCCACTCAAAGAACAGCAAGGCCAAAATAAGATAAAGATGAAATGTCTGTCTGCGTGTCAATCAAGATTCCATATTGGATCCTTTGGTTGCAAGCGAAGCTGCTAGTACTGTATAAGGCGATAACATGCAAAAGATGGGTCATACCCTCGCATTGAGCTAATGGGAAAGATTGGACACTATGACTTCTCTTTTTGAATTAAGATTGTGTATGTGTGTGTGTGGGGGGGGGGGGGGGGAATCAAAGGTATTTAAAATCGGAAGGGGCTCAGAAATCTTGAATGAGTTTTTTTTCAAAATTCAAAAAACAAGGCATCATTCAAAATGACAATAAAAGCAAAGTGAGTTGCAAAAGAGGTTTACGCAAAATGATACAAGCACTGGTGGTGAAACAAGAAACTGCTGAATAAAGAGTTTAAAAAATTTGACAAGTTCCTGGAAATTAAAAGAATTCAGAGTTGTTAGTTGTTGAGATAGATGGCTTGAAAGAATTGTTTGGGAAGCTATAGGCTAGATCAGAGATTAATAATAAAATAATAATAATCCTTGCAGTTGATATATCGCTTTTCACATCTTCTAGACGTCCTAAAGCCTTCACAGAATATATTGTAAAGTGAATTGACTGTATGGTGGGCGAAACATGGCAGCCAATTGCACACAGCAGTATCCCACAAACAGTTGTGGATTGAAGTGACCAATTTATTATTATTTCTTTTCTTGAGGGATTATTATTAGACATGTGGAGCAAGAAAACTTGCCCGAGGTTTTGTCGTGTCTCCCAGGAGGGGGGGGGGGCTCAGACACTGGTTGCGGGCCTCCCAACAGTCCCAGGTTTCTCGGATCTGGCCTTGCTTCGCAGCAGGGCTGCCGCAATGACCTCTACTTTTCTACAGTGCAACCCCGAATTCCACTACTTTGTAAGGGAGGAGACAGGCTGACTCCTCCTGCTAATGGGATGGGATTGATGAATATTGTACTGACATGATCTGTACTCATGAGTTCCCAGAGCGTTTTGTGCAGTTTTGTTTTGGCAGGCTCATTTTGTACTCTTTTTGGGCAGAGTTGTATGATAGCAGGGAGGGTACTTCGTGAAGTACAATTTGTGCTTTCAATGTTCTTATTGTAACTGTATTGATCAGAATTTGTTGTTCATATTCTTGCAGAATATAGGATTTTCATTTCTTTGTACTGTCTTGGTGAACTGTGAAGAGATGCAATTGTTTTCTTATTATATTAGGAAGGTTCACTGTGACAAAGATTGAGAACCTCTGGGCTAGATAGACCAATGGTCAACTGCTACCCCAAACTGTTATTACATAACACATATTGTGCATAGAGCACTGACTCAATTTGCAAGTGGTATTCTTTCACTATTGAAATTCCATACTCCAACCAACAGGCATTATAATCAGAAATATATGTTCAGTAATAAGTAAAATTCATGCTGTATACCAGTGTCTCAACTGAGCTACTGCAAGCTCTGACGAACAGCACATATACTTACTTACATGTTGCGCCCAGTGCTACATAGATATTTTAAACCTTGCTACATAATATATATTATATAATTCAAAATTCAGCCCTTTCCAGTATTAGCAGGATTTATAAGCAAATCAGACTCTTATTTGTGTTTACCACGGAATGAAATATAAATTTCTGAATATAATTGTTCTGATTCAATTGCTTAATGTTTCTAGAAGTGAAGAGAGCACTAGTTTCATATCTAACAAAAACTGATGTTAAACATGCATCTTAATCAATTGCATTTATGGATCAGACTTATCAAGCTCCCACTCTTTATGCAAATGGTGATTAGAATAACACTTTAATTACTGGTGAGCTGAGGTACACATTCAAGCCTTTAATCAATGCTAAAATATGATGTTATATATATTTTAAACAGAGCTTATATTTTTAATATCCTAATCTCATCAGAGATTTGTTTAAAGTCTGTTCTACTTTTTGATTACCATCTGTATAAAAATACTCAATATCTGTCCTAACTTGCTCTTCACAACCCTGAACCTGTGCCCTTTTGTTCTACTACACATTTGAAAGTATTTGAAAGATCTGGATTTATTTTCTCCATACATTAAACATATACTGTATTTCTAAAGATCTCTTTGATCCCTTTGAGATCTCTTTTCAAGATTGAAAAGTCCTATCTTATCCTGTCATTCCTCTTAGCTCATTCTTCTAACTCTAGGGATTGAGACTTTCTTAACACAAGAGGTACTATATCAAACACAAGGAATATTATCAACTCCTTACTCTCCTCTGCATTGCCTGAGAAGCCTCTATTTTGCTGTGATCAGAATGGTAATTACAGAATATTTCTGGGTATGGCATGGCCAGAACATAGTACAGCTTACACAGGACTTCAGAGATTATTATCATTAGGTTATTATTAAGATTAGGTTATTATCAAAAACAATAATAAATTGCTCAATTCAATCCACGATTGTTTGTGAGACACTGCTGTGCGCAACTGGCTGCTGCGTTTCGTCCACAAAAATATATATATATATAGTCAATTCACTTTACAGTATATTCTGTGAAGTGCTTTCTTGATGTCTAGAAGGATTATTATTATTAGGTTATTACAGGAAGTTCAAGATCTTGATGATTTGTTTTTGATTATTGATTCTATTAGTTTTCAGGTCTATATTTGACAGGTACACCTCTGACACCCATCTTGAATATGGGAAGTGCATGTTATTGTTTCCAGCCGGCGTCTCCCCGGTATTCAACAATTCCTTCAAATTGATTGTCATGACTTCTCTTATCACCTTCCTTATGTCTCGAAAGACCCTGGAAATAGTTAATCTGTTCTAGGGGGATTTACTTATTTTCTAGAACCTGCAACTTGTTATTGTAAAAGTTCCATGAAATATTTGAGATGTTGAACAAATATTGTCAGTATCCTCTCCTTTATAACCGCCACAAGAAGTATTATGTAATTTATTTGCTATCTCCTGTTCCTTCTTGACTTATGCTATTATTGTTATATTGAAAGAAATATTCTGATCTATTTTGGCTCCCCTAAACTATTTTTAAAATATCGGCTTTCATGTTCAAGTGCCCAGCCAGGCATGTGAAGCGTTTTGAGACGCTCTCCCAATGTGAAAGGTGCTATATATATATATAAAATTATATTTGGCCCAATGGATCTTCTCTCTGCTTCAACAACAACAACAACAACAACACGATTCCATTTATTGAGTGCCTTTCACGTCGGGAGGACGTCCCAAGGCGCTGGACAGTTGGGTCAGGACCTGAGCAGGGGGGAAATGGTCAGGGTGAGGGGAGGGAAGGGAGGGAGCGAGGAGGGGGTAGAGAGTCGAGAGGGGAGCTGAAGGCACTTCAAGCCTTCCTTTTTTAAAAAAAATTCTTCCTCCATCAAATGTCCAAGCAAACTTTGTCCAGCAGTGCCCGTTGGATAAGTATCAGGGAATTCTTATGGCCTACTTTTCTACCTAGTCCAGAGACACCTGACAATCCAGTACACTGAGGATGTGATCATATAAATGAACAAAATCCAGAAATGATCCAACATCCTATTACATGTAAAGTTTTGAATAATATTCCTTGCATTTGATATAACACTTCTGTGGAAGAGAGGACTGTGAAAAGTGTGTTTCAGGATTTTATAATAATAGTCCTTGGATTTGATATAGCGCTTTATCGTGTCTTCGAGACGTCTCAAAGCGTTTCACAGAATATACTGTAAACTGAATTGACTGTATATTTTGTGTGCGAAACATGGCAGTTAACTGCGCACAGCAGTGTCCCACAAACAGTCACGTATTGAAGTGATCAATTATTATTGTTATTTTTTTGAAGGAATTTTCACCCCCGGAAAAGCGATCCGCCAATCGACTAGCAACTGGGTTCCTATTTACTGTTAGGCAAACAGAGGCGTGTGGAATAAAGAAACCTGCCCAACATTTCTTCCTGCCGGGAATTGAACACAGGTTGCGAAGCGAGTCCTCTAACCACTGAGCTACAGAAATTTACAATTGTTATTTTAAAGTATATTAACTGTATTTACATTAGAATACATTAGAATATAGAGCACAGAAACAGGCCATTCGGCCCAACTGGTCGATGCCTGTGTTTATGCACCACATGAATCTCCTCCTGCCCTTCCTCAACTAAGCCTTCTAACATAACCTTCTATTCCTTTCTCCCTTATGTACCTATCTAGCTTTCCCTTAAATACATCTATGTTATTTGCCTCAACAACTCCTTGTGGTAGCATTTTCCACATTCCCACTACTCTCTGTGTGAAGAAATTTCTTCTAACTTCCCTATTTGATCTATTTGTGACTATTTTATATTAATGGCCCCTGGTTTTAGTCTGCCCCACAAGTGGAAACATCTTCCCTAAGTCTACCCTATCAAAACCTTTCATCATTTTGAAGACCTCTATCCGGTCACCCCTTACCCTCCTCTTTTCAAGAAAAAAGAGTCCAAGTACGTTCAGCCTTTCCTGATAGGTATAACCTCTCAGTTCTGGGATCATCCTTGTGAATCTCCTTTGCACCCTCTCCAGTGCCTCTACATCCTTTCTATAATGTGGGGACCAGAACTGCACACAGTATTCTAAGTGTGGTCTAACCAAAGTTTCTATAGCAGTTTACCATAACTTCCCTGCTTTTCATTTCTATTCCTCTAGAAACGAGCCCCAATGCCTGGTTTGCTTTTTTATGGCCTTATTAAGCTGCGTTGCTACTTTTCGTGAATTGTGTATGTGTATCCCTAGGTCCCTTTGCTTCTCTACCCCGTTTATGTTTTTATTTTCCATTTGTTACAGCAATGACCCACAATTGTCCTCAATGTAATTCAAAGGCATGTTTATATAGGAAAGCCAAGCTTAGGCCATGCTAGAACATAATGTTTCTTTAACTGAGTTTCCTAGTTAGTTTCTTGAGAACATTTCAGCATCTTTTAAATTTGTGTCTATGTGGAGGTTACTTAGAATTCAAATCTTTGAATCTGGAAAAGAAACAGACACGACTGAAAATTCCAAGTATCTGAAAATAAAATAGCAAAATAGTCATAAAATAATTATTTTGAAATTTAAGTACTGTGTTAAGAATTTTATATTGCTGAACATCAAACTGTTAAAATCTCTTAATCTGTTAACTGTGAACAAAACCTGTACTAATAGAACCTTTGCAATCTAAAGATTACAGCTCACATTAAAGTATACCATTTTCCATTTGAAAGCCTACTACAGTGCTAAACTGTCACAGATGCATGCAGAGATTAAAAATTCACCCATAGACAGGAAAATACATGCACACAACAAAACTAAGAATATTACGCTGATTGAATTCCTTAGAAACCGAGTACTGTTGGAAAGTAACAAAAGTAAATAATGTTTAGCTGGAACTGAAAAAATATCACAACGTCAACTAGTGAATCCCACCCCACACTGCCAATGAAAGTGGTAGAAGTCGAAGGTTACAAATAAGACCCATTCAGTGGCCGTGAAAGAGATCTGGATTAAAACCTGGGGATTATGTTAACAATAGCTCACAGTTTTCCATAAAGGATAACAGTCAAAGCGGATTTTTTTAAAACAAATAATAGCAGATTTTAGAAACATTGCAGCTGGCAGAGGATATTTCCAGACCATTAATCTGGCCGAGGTTTGAAAGAAGGAGGCCCCACTGGTGAGAGAACAGCCCGCTGACCTACTATACCACCAGTAGCTTGCGAAAGCTATTAATATGTTAGAAGTGTCCAGAAACTTCTTTCTTTAAAAAATAAAATCACAACATGCTGATTTCCACAGTAACTTGCACTAGTACTGTCACAATTAGTTATAGCTTGGGCTGCTCTGCTCAAGCCTATCATCATATTTACTACATTTCCATGGTCAAAAATAGCATATTTTTTAATCCAAATCTTGTCTTCAATGTGCGGACAGAGCTGGAAGCACAATTATTTCATTGATGTGATTTTTGTTTTAATGTGCAAAATGCAAAATTTGTACATTTAAAATGAACGAACCAAGCTTTTGCTACACACTGGTATGCTCACTCAACAAAAAATGGTCAAAACAACATCATGTGCAGGGCACAATAAATGCAGCACAAAAGTGTTGGCAACAGTGAAGTTATCAAACCAGCTGAAAGACAAAGCTCATCTTTCAATGTGCTGAGGGAGCTGGATGTACCGAACAATGAGAGCAATTTATATTCACAATGTAACTACCAATTGAATTTCTGTCTGACTTTCAGGCATGACTGATTCCTCTTTCAGCTCATTCTTTTTTCAAATATAAAGACACAGGTACAATTTGCTTTTAGAATGAGATTCGAATAGTTTAAGGCTGCTGAACATTTTCACTTAGCTCTGCTCAAAGCCAGAACTCTCAATTAAAGAAAAATTGCATTCATCTGAAAGTAGTTGCATAACGTTAATGTTATCTGTTCCTACATTTGCACACTGTGGGTTTCAAGATGCATTATAACATTACAAGCCATTGACAAGAAATCCATTCCCATTGACTCTTTACGCTTCCAGTCTCCAATGAACTCCACGGTATATTTCCCAGCATTAAAACTAATCAAAGAATAAAAATTCCCAATAAAATTTATACACATTGTGTGAGATAAAAGGCCTCAAGTGTGTACATTTCAAGGCTATATCAGTTGATCACAAGCAAATGCTCATACACTACTCCAGCTTCACATTTGATCGTTGTTCCATCATGCCACTGTTCCAAGGTTTTAAATTTAAACACTGATTCTTTCAATATCATGAACACACTTCTTGCATGGAACACTTTCCCACCCAACTAAATAGATCTAGTGAAAGAAAAACTTGTCAGAAGAATCTGGGGAAATTGGAATGGCAGACTAGATGGACTAATGATATGGTCTAACTCTGCCTGATACTGTTACTGTAAACAGACCCCATTATATAGCAAGATTTGTTTGTAGTATGGGTGCAGTGGACCTATCATCTACTGGGACACTTCTAGTGTGAAGGCCTCCAATTGTCTTAGCAAACTGCGGAAACGCTTGCGAAAGTGATTGTCAGCTTCCTGCACACACCACTGTTTGGTGATACCAGCAGCCATCATCAGCAACCTGATGACCTAGAAAGGCTGATCAACCTCTGTATTACACGATGACCTGTCTGATTTTATGGACCCAATCCATCACGTCATAAAGGGATGCAACTGTATTTGGTTTTGTAAAATTGATACAGGGAAATGTTTTCATCAACTGCTGAAATATTTGTTTTGACACTGGAAATTAAAACAGCTATGAGTATCAGCCTGCAGCCAACAAGACACAACACGCATACACTTTTTTTTGATCTGTTGGGTGTCTGACATACACAGAAATGTATCACCATACTTAAAAATATCCAAACAAAGCTACTGAGAGTTTCACAGATGCATGTAAATTTCCCTTTCCCCAAAGAACAGCACAAAACTGCAAAGCAACACATGTCAGCTTCACTCCAAAGATATTTAAGTAGGCTTAAATATACTACTGCAATTGCATCTGTATCAACAAAATTAAAAAAAATGTCAAAATCAAACAGAGCCACAGAGACTGTGCTGGTGGTATGATGTGAATCTTAATAAAGTATTATGCACCTAACTTACACTTTTCAGAAACTGCAGTTTATCCAAATTGATGCAAATGAAAACCTAATTTAATGAAAAGGTTTAACAGATGTAGAAATGAAAGTAGCACAGTGGCTCCCTTCTAATAATCAAATCATAAATTGGAAGGCTACAGCCTGAGGTACTGAAAATAAGATTATGAATGACTTCAGATAGTAGCCTCAAGCAGTTTGCCTTAGTTACATTACTGTATGATTCTAAACCAGATCTTACTTACATCCTTTTGAACTACAGTATTACACAAAACAAATTATGGCAACAACTGGAACCAACTCAAAGTGTCATTACTTTACATAGGGTTCATCCAAGTAAGCACATTTAACCATATAAACCAGATCCATGGGATTATATTGGTTAAAACAAAATAGGAGTCTTGAATTTTGTGCCTTGTTTCTTAGAGCTATTAGGATCTCTCTGTCTTTGACTGAAGAATACCCACTATCAAACTCACTACATATAACTGCCTTTTGAAGTTGATCCTAAAGTTCAGTGATCCAGAACAGAATATTTATAAATGAAGCTGCAGTGTTGGTAGGTATAGTCTCACAAATCGGTTTATCTTACAAAAGAGCATCCTGCACAAGCCCCCATTACCTACTCTCAGAACTGCATTACCACTGTAGAAAGTGCTCTTTATTGAAGCATGATCCATCATGGTTCACAATCAGAGATCAGGTTCTAATCTCAGTCATAGTCAATCAAAGATACTACTGTAATTTCATCCGGATCACCAAAACAAAACATTGTCAAAATCAAACAAATGGAATGAAATCAAGTCCACACAGAATGAAGTTCAAGATCAATGTCAATCAAAAGTAAAGTTTTTGCTGGTGAGAGAACGTAGAACATGGTTTGCCTGAAACCTTGAAGAGGGCAAAAGTTTCAGTTTTGTACGAAAACATTCACAGCTCTTGTTCACAGCACATAATTGCTGTGATTATAAATTTATAATTATAAAGCTTTCCTACATTCGCCTGTAAAGAATGATCATCTTTAGAAATACCAAGCTGCTTCCACGCTCTGTCATCCACCACCTCACCAACTTTCTCCCCAGCTCTTCTGTAACCATTTGACATCTTTTCTTTATAATAATCCTTGCATTTGGTATAGCTCCTTTCCCGTTGGGAGGACAAAGCACTTCACTGGATTTACTGTGACTGTACTTGTAGGCAAAAATATCAGCCTAGTTGATACATAGCACTGTCCCTCAAACAACCATGAAACAAACAACCAATTTTGTTTGGGGATTGTGGTCAGGACATTGAGAGAAACTTTCTTCCTGTTTCTCTCTTCTGTTTTAGCTATTTACTGTCAAGTACCAACTCAGGACTTGAGTTCATAGTCTTTGCTGACACTTCAGTGCGGTACTGAGGGAACAATTTATAGTCAAAGGTGCCGTCCTTCCAAGGAGACATGAAACCAAGCTGCCACATTTGCCTATTCAGATGGATGTCATTATTAATAATGGTTCTTGCATTTGATATATAGTTTACATGTCATCAGGACATCTCAAAATGCTTCACAAGATTTACTGTAAAGTGTAGTAACCGTGTATTTTGTCAATGAACTCAACAGCCAATGTGAGCACAGCAATATTCCACAGTGAATGAAAAAATTTGTATCTGATGGACTTTGTGGTCAGTATAGCAGGATTCTCTTTTCATGCAAAGTTCCCTTTGTACTAATCAAAAGAGAAGAGAGCTCCTCTCAACGTCCTGGCCAACAATCCTCTAGATACATTGGTCACTCACCTCTTAGCCGTTTATGAGCGTTTCCTGTGTGCAAATGGCTGATTTGTTTGCCGACAACCAGGTACCGTGCCTGACATTAATTACTGTGACCTATTTTGGGATGTTTCGACATTAGAGGCACTATCGAAATCCAATTCCTCTCTTCCTATAGTTATTTTTATAAAGTATTATTAAATGACATCTTACCAATATGGTTCATGGTGACAGTAGCATTCCCAGTCCCCATAAAATTGTATATCACCACTGCAGAGGCCATTTTCTGGGCAGCAATTAAAATCTTCTCCTTGAAAGTACAATTCCCTCTGGCTACCAGAGCTATCCACGGCTCCCCAGATCTGGGTATAAAGTACTCTGTGTTGGGATCACAGCCCAGTTGATCTCGGTTGTTCCTGGGGATCCCAAGCACGCCTTGCACGCTATCTTTAGGGGAACTGTCACCATACCTACAAGAGAAGAGCAAATTCAATACCATACAATTTAGATTTATATAGCGCGTTTCACATTAATAATAATAATAGTAATAATCCTTGCATTTAGGAGGACATCTCAAAGCTCTTCATAAAATTTTAATAACAAATACCCAACTCTTACTAAGCACAACTGCGGCCTCCTTTCACCTCTCTCTTCCCCCCCATCATCCCACTTTCACCACCTTCCCCTCCTCCTCCTCCTCTCTCTCTTCTCCTCCATTCCCTCTCCCCCCCACTCCCTTTCCTCCTTCCTTCCCCCCCCCACCCACCTCCCATCTCAACCCCTCATCACTCCTTCTTCCCCTCTTCTCTCTCATCCCCTCAACTCTCTCCCCCTCCCCTCAATTCCCTCTCTTCCCATTCCCCTCTCACCCCCCACCACCTCCTCTCCCTCTCCCCAGTTCTCCCTCCTCCCCCCCCCTCCCTCTTCTCTCTCTCCCCTCTCCTCTCTTCCCCCTTCCTCTCCCTCCCTCCTCTCTCACCCCTCCTCTCTCTCTCCCCCCTCTCCCTCTCTGTCCCCCTCCTCTCTCTCCCCCCCTCTCCCTCTCTGTCCCCTCTCCCTCTCTGTCCCCCCTCCTCTCTCTCTCCCCCTCTCTGTCCCCCCCCCACCTCTCTCCCTCCCCCTTCCTCTCTCTCTCCCCTCTCCCTCCCCTCTCCCCCCCTCTCTCCCCCCTCTCCCTCTGTGCCCCCACTTCTCTCTCCCTCCCCTCTCCCTCTCTGTCACCCCCTCTCCCTCTCTGTCACCCCCCCCTCTCCCTCTCTGTCCCCCCCCTCTCCCTCTCTGTCCCCCCCCCTCTCTCCCCCCTCTCCCTCTCTGTCCCCCCCCCTCTCTCCCCCCTCTCTCCCTCTCTGTCCCCCCACTCTCCCTCTCTGTCACCCCCTCTCCCTCTCTGTCACCCCCCCCTCTCTGTCCCCCCCTCTCCCTCTCTGTCCCCCCCTCTCCCCCCCTCTCCCTCTCTGTCCCCCCCCCACCTCTCTCCCCACCCTCTCCCCATCTCTGTCCCCCCCCTCTCCCCCTCCTCTCCCTCTCTCCCCCCCTCTCCCTCTCTGTCCCCCCCCACCTCTCTCCCCCCCCCTCTCCCTCTCTGTCCCCCACCTCTCTGTCCCCCCCCTCTCTCCCCCCCTCCCTCTCTGTCCCCCCCCTCTCCCCCCCCTCTCCCCCCCTCTCCCTCTCTGTCCCCCCCCCACCTCTCTCCCCCCCCTCTCCCTCTCTGTCCCCCCCCCCACCTCTCTCCCCCCCCCTCTCCCTCTCTGTCCCCCACCTCTCTGTCCCCCCCCCTCTCTCCCCCCCCCTCCCTCTCTGTCCCCACTTCTCTCTCCCTCCCCCCCCCTCCTCTCTCTCTCTCCCCCTCTCCCTCTCTTGCCCCTTCCTCTCCCTCCCTCCTCCTTCCCCCCTCCTCTCTCTCTCTCCCTCCCCCCCTCTCTCCCCCCCCTCTCCCTCTCTGTCCCCCCCCACCTCTCCCCCCCCCTCTCTCCCCCCCTCTCCCCGGCCCCTCACCTGCCGCTCTCGGCGTTGGCTGACAGGGTGATGTTGGTGACGGGCTCCAGGTAGGCGGTGCTCACGAAGGCCGTGTACCACTCGGTGGTGCGGCCCGACACGGAGGCCGGACCCGAGCCCAGGCCGGAGCCCAGGCCCAGCAGCAGCAGCAGCAGCGCCCGGAGCCCCGGCCTCGCCTCCTCCAGGCTCCGGCTGCCGCCCAGCGCGGCTCCTGCCATGTCAGCGGCTCCCAGCGTCCGGGTGTCCGACTGCCTCTCAGCGGCTCGAGCTCACTCTGAGCCTCCGCTCAGCACGTCCCGCCCAACCTCTGTGTCCGTCAGTGACTTAGTCTGTGACTCAGTGTCTGTGTCCCGACCTGTGAGGGAGTCAACGGCTCCCAACTGTCAGTCAGTGTGTGAGTCACTCTCAGTCAGTCAGTCAGTCAGTGACTCAGTCAGTCAGTGAGAGAGAGACTCAAGTCAGTCAGTGAGAGAGAGACTTAGTCAGTGAGTGAGTGAGAGACTCAGTCAGTCAGTGAGAGAGAGAGAGACTCAGTCAGTGAGAGAGAGACTCAGTCAGTAAGTGAGTGAGAGACTCAGTCAGTGAGTGAGAGAGACAGACTCAGTCAGTGAGAGAGAGACTCAGTCAGTGAGTGAGAGAGACAGACTCAGTCAGTGAGAGAGAGACTCAGTCAGTGAGAGAGAGACTCAGTCAGTCAGTGAGAGAGACAGACTCAGTCAGTAAGTGAGTGAGAGACTCAGTGAGTGAGAGAGACTCAGTCAGTGAGAGAGAGACTCAGTCAGTCAGTGAGAGAGAGACTCAGTCAGTCAGTGAGAGAGAGACTCAGTCAGTCAGTGTGTGAGAGAGAGAGAGAGAGCAGCTCAGTCAGTCAGTGAGTAAGAGACTCAGTCAGTCAGTGAGAGAGAGACTCAGTCAGTCAGTGAGTGAGAGAGAGAGAGAGAGAGAGAGCAGCTCAGTCAGTCAGTGAGTAAGAGACTCAGTCAGTCAGTGAGAGAGAGCAGCTCAGTCAGTCAGTGTGTGAGAGACTCAGCCAGTGAGAGAGACTCAGCCAGTCAAGTCAGTCAGTGAGTGAGTGATTCAGTGAGTGAGCGACTGACTCTCAGTGAGTGAGTGACTGACTCTCAGTGAGTGAGTGACTGACTCTCAGTGAGTGACTGACTGACCGACTGACTCTCAGTGAGTGACTGACTTGACTGACTCTCAGTGAGTGACTGATTGAATCTCAGTGAGTGACTGACTGACTGACTGACTCTCAGTGAGTGACTGACTGAATCTCAATGAGTGAGTGACTGAGTGACTGACTGTCTGACTCTCAGTGAGTGAGTGAGTGACTCTCAGTGAGTGACTGGCTGAATCTCAGTGAGTGAGTGACTGACTGTCGACTCTCAGTGAGTGACTGACTGACTCAGTGAGTGTGTGAGAGACTGACACTCAGTGAGTGTGTGAGAGACTGACACTCAGTGAGTGTGTGAGTGACTGACCCTCAGTGAGTGTGAGTGAGTGACCCTCAGTGAGTGAGTGATTGATTGACTGACTCTCAGTGAGTGTGTGTGACTGACTCTGAGTATGTGTGTGACTCCCTCTCAGTGAGTGTGTGAGTGACTGACCCTCAGTGAGTGAGTGACTGATTGACTGACTCTCAGTGAGTGTGTGAGTGACTGACTCAGTGAGTGTGTGAGTGACTGACTCTCAGTGAATGTGTGAGAGACTGACTCCCTGAGTGAGTGAGTAACTGACTGACTCTCAGTGAGTGTGTGAGACCGACTCTCAGTGAGTGAGTGAGTAACCGACTCTCAGTGAGTGGGTGACTGACTCAGTCAGTGTGTGAGAGACTGAGTAAGTGATTAAGTTACAGACTGACTGACTCTCAGTGAGTGAGTGAGTGAGTGAGTGAGAAACTGACTCTCAGTGAGTGTGTGAGACCGTCAGTCAGTGAATATGAGGGATTCTCAGTTAGTGAGTGAGCGTGTAAGAAACTCAGTCAGTGAGCATGAGATTCTCAGTCTGTGAGTGAGATTGTGTGTGTGAGACTCAGTCTGTGAGTGAGTGTGTGTGTGTATGTATGTAAGACTTTCAGTCTATGGGTTAGCCATAGACTGTGGTAAACCTTGTGATTCTGGTTCAGTCTGAGTTTCTCTCTCAGTTTTGGCTGTTTTTTTTCTCGCTTTCTGTCTTATTACTGGCTTAGTTTCTCTCCATATGTGCTGTTTGTGGCTCATTTCCTCTATTTCTCTCTCTTTACAACCTAGCTATGTTTTAATTCTCTCTTTCACTGTCTTTCCCTCCCAGTTCCTTGATACGTACAAATTAACTAATTGCCTTAAGATTTGTAAAATAAACTATAGTATTATTTATCTTTCAAAGATAGTATTATCTATCTTTGCTCCTTGGTTGTATCTCTCGTGAATCACAGAATGTCCCAGCTTTGTGTGACCTTATGTACCAAAACGAAGAGTCAGAAAAGTTGTACAGTACTTCGCTTTTTGTTGCAAATAAGTCACACACAAGTGATACATATTATTTGCAAACAAACCAAGAGTTTTGCCAAACATTTATTTCTTGAAGATGATGAGATTTTGGAAGCTGTGTTTGATTATTTGGAAATGAAGAATGCAAGAATGATTGGTTATAGGCAAATTGTATCATGCTGTCTTACAGGATCAGCATATATAGTTATATTTTGGCAACTGATGACATTGGGGTTGAAAATTTGACATTTGACATTTGGGAGTTACTGTACTTTTATCTGTTGACTGGTATTTTGGAATTCACTATCAAATTTGCTTAAAAATATCTTGATCTAGAAGTCCTGAGAAGTACAGTATTAACAGGAGGTCTAGAAAATTATTATTGCTGGCCTTTGGGCTCGTACTTTTCTTGCCAAGTAGTGACTTCTACAACAACAAAATTACATTTGTATAGTGTCTTTCACGTCGGGAGGACGTCCCAAGGCGCTGGACAATCAGTGTTTCTAGTTTGTAAATGCTACTTTCATCTGCATGTACCTGTCAAATTCCATTTTAAATGCCCCAAATGCTTCAACAGCCACCCTTGGCAACAATCCTCTACATAAATTGCTCATCCATTTCATGCCTGTTTATGGAGTTTTGCTGTGCACAAAATGGCTACAAACATAGTGATTATACTTGATAACACTTACTTGACTCTCAAGTACTCTCAAGTACTGTGAGATATTTCAACATTATAGGAACTATTATTAAATGCAAGATTTACAAAGAATGTACAACACAGAAACAGTCCACTCGGCCCAATCTGTCTGTGCCAGTGTTTATACACCACAGAGTTTCCACCCATTCCTTTACTTCCTTACTGCTCCATTTATTTCTCACTCATGTGAAGGACTAAATTTTCTCATGAATGCATCTATACTATCTGATTCAATCATCGCTTTAGGCAGCGAGTTACACAATCTAACATCCTCCCAACATGACATGTGCTATATAGATGCAAGTTGTATGTTGTTATAGTTCCTCATAAATTCTGTACTTATTATTGATCCCCAGTCACTATCTTATATTTGTGTCCCCTGATTACGGACACCCCAACTAGAGGAAACAGCGTATTTATGTTAATCTTGTTGAACCCTTTTATAATTTTAAACACCTATTAGGTCTCCCTTAAAAGTCTCTCCTCCAGTGAAAAAAGGCCCAACCTATCCAGTCTATCTTGATCGCAGTAACCTGCCAGCACTAGTATTATCCTCGTAATTGCAATCCTACTCTGTACTCTTTCCATCAACTTTCTATAGTATGGAGACCAGAATTGGATCCCATACTCCAAATGTGATCTAACCAAGATTTTGTCTGGATTCAACATCACATGCTCACTTTTATATTCTAGCCCTCTCGATATAAAGCCCAAGATCCCATTGGCCTTTCTTTTAAGGCCTATTTTGCCCACAAAATATACAGTCAATCCACTTTAAAGTATATTCTGTCAAGTGCTTTCAGATGTCTCAACCACCTGGTATGGCTCTATATGTAGACTATAGACAGCTTCTTTATTTTTGCTGCCAAAGTGAGTTACTTTGTATTTTCCTACATTAAACTTCATTTGCCATCTATCTGTCCAGGCTGCTTGTCTTCCTGCATTCTTCTACAATCATCTTCACTGTTATTACACACCCACACACTCCTGTGTTATCTGTAAATTTTGATACCACACTATCTATACCTGAATCCAAATCATTTATGTCTATGCTGAACAGTGGCGGACCTAACACTGATTCCTGCAGAACACCATTTGCTACTCCTTTCCAGCCCGAGAAGATACCGTTAACTCCTGCCCTTTGCTTTTGGTCTCCTAACCATTCTTTAATCCATTCTGCTTCCTCTTCCACAATTCCACCTGTCCCTGTTTAATCATGAACCTCTCATGTGGCATTTTATCAAAAGCTTTCTGGAAATCCAGATACAATACATCCACTGAATTTCCCTTACCTACTTCAACGATTTCAATAAGGTAGGTCAAGCATGACTTACCTTTTGTAAATCCAGGCCAGCTGCTTTTAATTTTCCTTCTCCAAATGACTACATATTATTTGCTGAGTTATGATACTCGCTAAAACTCAATAAAATCTGTTTGATGTATACAACAGCTACTGAGAAAACAATGTTTGACCAAATGCTAATAAGGATATTCACTTGTGTTGGTTTATCTGTTTGAAGGTCAAATTACATTGTATTGCTTTACCAACGATTTCTCAAATGTCAAAATATGGAGCTCGCTGAAGGCCTTCAGTACTTGCCACTTTGTATTTATCAAATAAGCAATACATTGAGTGCAGTAAAGTATTGGTTAGAGCACACGCCTTGCAAGCGCAAGGACCTGGGTTCGATTTCCGGGCATGCCGAAACGTTAGGGAAGTTTCCTTGCTCTATACACCTGTGTTACCTATCAGTAAGTAGGAACCCGGTTGTTAATCGATTGGCTTTTCCGGGGACAATAATCCCTTAAAAAATTTTTTTTAAGAATTTGGTCACTCAGTCCATGACTATTTGTGGGACACTGTTGTGCCCAATTGGCTGCCATGGTTAGCCCACAAAATAAGCAGTCAATTCACTTTACAATAAAAGTGCTTTGAGACATCTCAAAGACATGATAAGGCACTCTATCAAATGCAAGGATAATTATTATTCTAAGCAAACCTTAAAAGGGTTGTTCGTGCCCTGAGGCTTTCCTTTATAAAAAATATTCCAATCATTATACTGTTCTGTTAATTTAGTGTTGACTTACTATTTATAAATATTTTTTGGTTAGTATGAAATAGTTTAGGTGACTAGGTGGCTTCATGGCATAGAAAGCATTTTTTTATCTCCAGGACCTGGATTTGAATAAATTTCTAGACTATATGAGATGAATATGTTTTTCCCCTTCTGGGTGAAGCTCTGATGAATGCCTTAAGAATACAAGTCCATAGCTGCCTAAACTGGCATAAATTGGCAGAATCACTCCAAAGGCTGTGCTATTGTGCAATAGGTTCAATAGTGTATGCTGGGATTGCATCAAGGAAGATGTTTGAAGGCAGAGGGAGCTTTCAAATAGGTTTTAGCTATTTTGAAGCTGACCTCAGCATACTTGATGATGGCATTGGATCTTAAGTATGTGTACTTCATGTACAAATACTGACTCATTTTAATGAATACAAAAATTCAAACAAAAAACCTTGGTTTGAAGATTGGAGAATGCAAACAATCATCATTTGTGGTCCTGGAAACATGGTTAAGTGACAATAAATAAGTGAAATGATTACGGATAGTTATTCCTATACTCCATGTAGACATTTCTGTTATCTTCATGTTGAGAAATGGAAAATTGAAGTTTGTTATTAGAAGTTAACATATTTTGGCTCCAGCCTGGTCGGTTAACTCTGAATTTTAAACAATACCAGCAAGTTGTGACTGACGGCCAAATCATTTTTGCTCAGCTATGTATTGGCATTTGATAAGAATAATCTCTTTTGTATCTTATTTTAGGTTCAAAAACACTTCAATTATTAGTAATGTACACTGGGTCCCTTGTAATGTGATGTGGCATTTTTGCAAGCCATATTTGAGCATGATTCAGCTTAAACTCAGATGATTAAACCTTAGCGACACATTGCATGTAGAGATAACACCTTAATATTTGAATATTATTTCCTCATGAGGCCCTTTCAGGCAATTCTGTGACAAGATGCTCTATGACTTTAGCTTCCAGGATATTTGCAAGAAATAGATTAGGTTCAAAAACATTGTCAATGATTCTCATCCTCAGATAGAATTCTTCTAAATTAACTAAAGTTTGGGTTAAATTTGCTTTGAATTAGCTCCCAAGCAGAGAAATTAAAAACATCCCCACTTATGCATCATTTTTACCCTCTGTGTATTAGCCCAGTGCCTATTGGCAAATTAACTTAGCATGAAACTTCACATTAATATCAATCCTGGAAGCAACATTATAAAATAGCTGGTGTTTTACAAGTAACTTCCTCAATATGCAGATTTTTCTGTGAGAAAGTACATTTCAAGGCCAATGTTGAAGCACTCAGAACATTGCAGATGATTGATGAGGGTCCTATCACATACTAATTGCTAACACCCCTGATCTCTATAAACATTTAACAAAAAGATCGTTAATACTGTATTATAATAATAATTCTTGTATTTGATAGTGGCTCATAATGTTTAACATCTCAAAGCAGTTCACAGAATACTGCATATTGTAAAATGAATTGATTGTATATTTTGAGAACAAAATGGGGCAGCCAATTGCGCTTAACAATGTCCCACAAACAGTTGTGGATTGAGTGAGGTAGGTAAACAGGTAAACAGAAGCGTATGGAGTAAGGAAACATGCCTAAGGTTTCACCCTGCCCAGGAATCAAAGCCAGCTCCTCTCGCTTGTGAAGCATGGGCTCTAACGAATATGCTACAGCACTCCCAAGATTAGGAATTAGTATTTGATAGACCTCAATATCAATATGACTGTGGGCAGCAGTTTTTCCTGTTACACTCAGGATACCAGCAAAAACTAGTGTAAAGTAAAACAGATCAGCGGGAATTCTCGAACTACGTAACCACAATCAGAAACCAGGCTTTTAACCATCAGTGGAAATGTAACCAACAATAGAAATAATTCTTAAATAATTTAGCATCCTAATGCACCGTGCTTACTCACATCATTCATTTTAAAATGTTAATTACATGGTTCAACTGACAGTCAAAAGGACGTGAGCAATCGCTAAGTAAAATTAATTTGTGCATCTTCTTACCCTTCCATTATCTAGATTCATGCAACTTTATTGCTAACTTATTTTGCACGCAAATTAGCTCACAGTGAATTTAAATTTCACATTTTAAAATCATTCAGCAGACAGTGAAACATGCTCAGTTATTTCAAATTTTAATACAACCATGTAATAACACAGATCATCCATGTGACAGCTGAGCCTGGCCAACAATGGTTGTGTATTATTAAGATCTGAATTAAGACGTAGTATCGACTGCTTGTATCATGGCTCAGCAGCGGATTGTCCCTATTTGATCAATAAAACAGGATTAGTTTTGATCACAAGCAAACATTCATACATTGCTGTTAATAACAAACGACCTGTCAGGGGCTCTTTTGTATCCCCGTGATCACAAAAACTAGTGTAAAACAAACAGTTGAAATGCACAAATTCAGAAAGAATCAGGTTACAACACGAATTACTGAAAACAGTAAAGCTGCACACCATCTTGGGGTAGGAATAAGGCAGCGTATTAATAGCATTTGAAATGTGGTGATTAAAAGAAATCTGAATAAAATGAGCAGAAGAACACAATCAAAATAACTTGTAGTTTCCAACTGCAATCTTGCGTTGGAAAACTTCGATTGAGGTTTGGCAGCTCTGCAGGAAGCTTCTCACAGCATTTCATGTGGAGTATCCACACCGATTTGATCATCAATGACATGAATTTAAAACAGAACTAGGCCAGGGGAAGATAAATTGTCCATATTACATTATATGGTGCAGTGCCTTTCCCTTGGAGTCAACTAACATGCATCAAATATGAATAACAAAACTTTTTCACCCTGAAAACACAAGCAGTGGACAAAAGAAAAAAATTCTGTTTAACAGAAAAAAACATTCCTGTGGCAACCTATTCATTCAACTTTTCTTGGGCTTTTCTTGAAGTATTCTTCTAGCGGAATGACAGACACTCCTCCAAACCAATTCTGGAGCCAAATCTGCTGAATATCCATTTTCATAAAAAANCAATCGTGGTCTGGAGGCCACATTTTCATCACTGGATGCCTGTTGGCACAAACAGTTATAACTCAGCAAATATAATACATTACTCAGAATTCTCTCTTCTCACTACTAACTTGGGCCTGTTGCAGTTATCACACATTAATATTCAGTGGCAATTCTGGCTGTTGACCTAAAGCAATTGTTAAGATTATTAAGTAAATTTTCTGTGTATTATAAAATATTGAAACACTTCCAATTATTCTGCCTACAAAACACATAGAGGCAATGAAAAAAAGTGGAATAGCTTTTAATACATTTTACTATGCAGAATGTCATTACCAATTTGAAAGTGCCCTTTTAAACAATGTTTCTTTCCAAAATGGTCCACCAACTACCCACATTTCTGAACTGTTCAACTGTAGTTGCAGCGATCAAAATATTTGTTTTACAAAACAAACAATATAAATACACATTGAAATCATTAACTAACTTTTTGATTCATTGTTGAATGCTTTGAGTGTTTGGAACGGCCTTTGATACCTGCCTGTGCTTCATTTTAATGTTTGCTGGAATGAGAGGCAGTTGGGTCAGCAACCTTTATGTTATCACTACTCATCGCAACAGAGGGAGACTTTATGTCATCACTACTCATTGCAACAAAGGGAGTGTTCAAATAACTGGCATCACTGGGCTGACTGGGTGCAGGAGCTAACATGCGTGAGGCTCATTATACTGCAATACGAACAAGCAATGTAACAAAGTCAAAATAACAGTAAAAAATAACAAATGAAAATGACAGAGACAGTGGGGCAGCCAATTGCACACAGCACTGTCCCACAAACAGTCGTGGATTGAAGTGACCAATTTTTATTGCTTTTTTTTCTTGAGGGATTATACAACAGCACATGCAGTCTATTGAAAGACACACACACATCCCCTCCCAACTACCCCCTTCACTCATTCAAGTACAGAAAATCAGATGCTGAACGAAAAACTGAGACATCACAATTGAACAGGCTACCATGAATGAACAGACCTTGACTAATCAATAAAATGAATCTCTCAATTCAGTGCTCTGACAACTTCAGACTATGTAATGTTATAATCCTTCAATTTTAATGTGTTCATTTTACAATTAATGCTTTGCAACTTCTGTGTGACGAATCTGTGTTATTTTTGGCCAAAGAAATGATAGTTTTGTTTAGTCTCAATCATTTTCGATAACTTATAAAACAAATACAGCAAACTCCTGATAACTCGTCACTCCAAAGGAAAGAGGCTCAGTGACAAGGTATCCAGAGTGGCGAGTTAGGCATATGTATAAATACATAAATAAATATGGCCGGAGTGTTGACAACTTAATGACTAAAGTGGTAACGACAAGTTAAGCCAGGGTCGAGTTATCGGTTTACTGTAGTCAGCACTGAATATGTAGCCTGTTCGTTGAACACCTAGGTGCTAATCACAACAACAACAAAATTAGATTTATAGAGTGCCTTTCACATCGGGAGGATGTCCCAAAGCGCTGGACAGTCAGGGGTCAGGACCCGCGCACGGGGGAGGGGTGGGGTAGGGGTGAGGGAAGGCAGAGAGGTGGGAGGGCGACCGAAGGCACGATTGAAGAGGAGGGTCTTGAGACCGGCCTTGAAGGAGGCAAGGGAGGAAGCGAGCCGCAGGGGGATGGGGGAATAATAACTAAAGGAACTAAGCATTTTGCTCAATCTGATACATTATTTTTCAAGCAAAAATGAACCAAAATAGCACAAGGAATCAAATAGTTTGTTACTTATCAAAGTATTGATCCTTACTGTTGGAGAAAAGAATTATGAGCAATGATTGGACAAATTAGGGCTCTTCAGCCTTAAAAAGAGATGGCTCAGATGTCTGACACTTTAAAGGGGTTTGAGAAAGTATATCCAAAGCAGCACTTGCAGAGTTTCAGGGACACGGTTTCAAAAAAGCCAGTTTCAGAAAATATACATGGAAGTATTTCTTTACGCAGAGAATAATTTATAGTTTGAACAGGCTACCAGGAAGAGTGTTTGAGAGTAGGAAGGATTGGTTGAGACCAAGAATGTGAAGTAATTTAAGAAACAGTACATTTAAGAAATTACTGTAATGGGAGGACAGGAGGGTGAGTATTCCGGAAGGATAGGATCAAATGGGCCGTAGGGTCTTCTTTATCTCACCTGACCTTGTTAATTTTTTCATTAAAATAGGTTATTAATATTATGAAACGTTTCTTCTTCATTTGGCAATACAGCCCAGCATCATGTTTCATTGTTTATTGTTGCCTTACATTAATAATAATAATCTGCAACAGACCAGATATTAGCAAAGAATCAAATAGACCGTACATGTAGTATTATTGATGTGGCTATTATCTCAAGTGAATACAACTTAAAAAAATAAGGAAGTAGAGAAAATCAGCCAATATATTGTCATACAAATTGAATATTTCTTAAATTCAGTATTAATTTAGAAGCTGTTTTTTCACAATTCTCTTAAGAATTTTCCAATAATTGGCAGCCCTATCCATAAATTATTTCTATTAAGAATTTAAAAACAAATTTGGGTATCAAAATATAGGCACTGGTTCCGTTCTCCATTTATAGAGTACGTTCAAATGTTAGTCTTGCATTATTTTGGTGTGCACAAAATTAACAGAGACTCCCTAAACATAGATAAACACAGGACTTCAAGAGAGAGATTAGGAGCTCTTTTCTAATCTCCCTACATAATGGTGGTTTGCTAAAATAACAGACCTTGAGAACATAGCTTGCTTTGCAAATTCAACTTCTTCAGGGGAGACTGTCACCATCTTTCCTGTAAGAGTCAACCTGGCACACTTTAGATCCTCAGGGGCGATGAGATTCTCTCTAGATAGATAGAATACAGAAAAAAGTCAAGTTACACGAAACAAAATTTGTTTGAGAGAAACTAGCTGTCTAACTGAGACAAGTAAATTCAATAGGACGTGTTACTCTGGCTTCACAAGGTCATGGTCAAGATTATGGATCACTAAGCCTTTGCTTTTCCTGGATTTTCTCTTGAAAAATCCACCTTCTGCAACAAAGTAATGATTTTGTGTCACAATGATCAAAAAAAAAGTCTCTTTTATAATGTTTTACCTACTTTGCCTTGATTATATGCGTGGAAATTGTTTTTATTTTTGTTTTTATTTAGTCACCCCCATCTAAATTTGCCACTGTTTTCTTTCAAATAAAAACATAATCAAAAATCCTTGCATTTGAATGATGTTTATAAAGTCGTACACATCTCAAAGCATTTCACAGGGATTTATTGTCAATTGCAAAAACTGTGTTTGTAGACAAATGCAGAAGCCAATTTACAAACAGAAAGGTCCCAAACCCACACACAGTCATGATGTGACATATTTAATTGACGGATAGTTGGCCAGGACACCAAAGGAAAATTCCTTCACTTTTTAAATAATATCTGGTGCACCTGAAGAAGCAAACTGTTCCTTGGTTTAACACCTCATTCAAAGGACCAATGCTCCCCCAGTACTGTCAGCCTCGACTAAAAGACCTAAAGTGGACCTGAACCCACAACCTTCTGAAACAAAGGCATGGCAGCTTCGAGAATGACTGAAAATCCACTGCAGATCATTTGGCATCTAAATGAGAAAAATGGGTTGTGCATTAGGTGTGACCATTCATGATGCATGAAATGTTAAACTACTGTTCCCTTTCTCTTTCAAATTAATTTCCAGCATTTCTGTTCTTATTTCAGATATTCAAATTTATTTAAAAAAATTATAACCACCCTTCTTTTTGCATATTTTATTTTGGCTTAATCTACTCCAGGGATGTCAAGTGGAATAACTTTCTGCTTTTAGACCTGTACCAGTGGCACACTTTTACTTTCTACCCTTGTCAGCATCTGTGGCAATTTCATTTAAGCTTGACTCCTGTCAGTGACCTTACGTGTGGTGAGAACAT
This sequence comes from Callorhinchus milii, assembly GCF_018977255.1. Taxonomy (NCBI): domain Eukaryota; kingdom Metazoa; phylum Chordata; class Chondrichthyes; order Chimaeriformes; family Callorhinchidae; genus Callorhinchus; species Callorhinchus milii. The sequence continues at coordinate 60,859,380 of NW_024704745.1, forward strand.
ATTGAGGTGAGCATACCTGCAGTAATCTCCTTCAGCCTCTGATAGTGTCAAAGAAGCATTTGGGTTTTTCATCAGATCCAACACTGAGTTGTCCTTTGGAGTGACGTAGAAGAAAGGAATGCCGGTACTGTTGTCTGGGACGCCATCACTGATTGAAAATATGTTTCCAAATGGCAACCCTTTGATCTAGCAACACATTGGTATAAAATGTTAAATATGATTGTAAAAGTAAACCTAGCTCAATACTTCAGAATGAAACAAGACAGTAGAACAAGACAACATAGTGTAAAGGGTAATTTCAGGACAGATACTAGGAAGTTCTTCTTTGGTTAGAAGGTTCATGCGTTTGTCATCTCCCGCTTGGATTACTCCAACACACTCCTCGCTGGTCTCCCCAGCTCCATCACTCCAGCTCATTCAAAACTCTGCCGCCCGCATACTGACCCGGACCAAACGCCACATCTCGCCAGTTCTGGCCAGACTCCCCATCACCGAACGGATCGACTTCAAGATCCTCACACTCGTGTTCAAATCATTAAAAGACATTTTGATAGTTTACTCCTATTCATTATCCATTTATTCTTGTTGGAAAATAAATGTATCAGGTAGATGTCAGGTGAGGTTTGGATCCGGAAACTCCTCCCCCCTGTTTACCTAGCAGTAAGTAGGAACCTGGTTGTTAGTTGATTGGCAGATTGCTTTTCCGAGGGTTATAATCCCTTAAAAAAATGTAAACGAAAATAATTTGGTCACTCAATTCACTTTACAGTATATTCTGTGAAGCGCTTTGAGATACCTCGAAGATGTGATCAGGCACTATCAAATGCAAGAAATATTATATTATTATAACATTTATGCAATGTTAAGAAATGCCCACAATCTTTTCTTTGTCCCTGTTAAAAGGTTTTGTATGCACAATGAAAATATAGTTCTAAAAACTTACGAGGTCAGTTAATTTTTTGGAGAAGTAGCATTGAACTATTTAATAGAATCGTTCACTGCAACTCAATCCATTGTAGCAGATTATAGGGGACAAACTGCAAGTACCAGCTACGCTTCATGTATGTTTATGTTGATCACATAGAAGCTGTAGTGGTAGTGTAGTACAATACTAATTAATTCTTAGTCTACAAATCTGGTAAAAGGAACATTACTTTTTATGTTTTTCAAGCGATGACATGCAATTCAGTTGATCCATACAGGAAATATGCCCAGACATAGTGTATAGGGTGAGGTTACCTGGGTGAGATTGAAGCAAAGTAAATACTGCAGACAAATCCCTTCTAGAAAAATAACAAGTTCCATGTTCCTGTCACAAATAATTACACTCGTTGATCCCATTACGACCATTTAAGAATGGCAGCAATCAAATGTAAGATTCCACACCCTAAATTTATTAATTGGTCATGTCTTTAAGTGCTCAAAATACTAAACAACATTTACATTATATAGAATTACATAAACTGTACATCAGCGAAACAAGCTATTTGGCCCAACTAGTCTGTGTTGGTATTTATACTCCACATGAGCCTTTCCCCAACCCTCTCCCTCACCATCTCCTCTCCCATATTGGTTTATATATATCAATATATCTGCGATATATCTCAGAAGGAGATAAAATTGCATCAATAATTATCCTTACTCCACATGCCTAATAATAATCCCTCCAAAACCAAAAACAATAATAAATTGGTCATTTTCAATCTACGACTGTTTGTAGGACATTGCTGTGCGCAATTGGCTGCCGCGTTCGCCCACAAATATACAGTCAATTCACTTTACAGTATATTCTGTGAAGCGCTTTGGGACGTCCTCCCGACGTGAAAAGCGCTATATCAAATGCAAGGATTATTATTATTATTATTATTATTCCTATATCTGTTTATTCCTTTCTCCCTCATGCCCACGCAGAGTTTCTTTTTAAATGCACTGACGCTTTCTGCTTCAACCACATCTTCCGGTGCCCAGTTCCACCTTCTCTTTCCACGTTCACCACTGTTTGTGAGCGCAAGTAGTGTACCAAACATCTTTGCACAAATGAAAAAAACACGAAGCGCAGGGCAGCGTCCTCCCAGAGCGCTTGACAGTGGCCGAGCTCGATGCCGAGCCGCCCGGGGCGGGGCGGGGCGGGGGAGATGACCGTCGGCGCGGTCAAAGAGGAAGGTCTATGAGGCGCGACCTGAAGATGGAGAAGGCGGAGGGGCCAAGGCGGAGACATAAGAGTAAGAGTGTTCCCAAGTTTCATAAAATGGTTGAAGGGGTAACAAGCTGCACAGTCAGGGCAGGGCTGACTGGCTGGTACCTGGTCAAGGGAGGAGAGGGTGGCCAGGAAGCCTTTGCTGGAGGAGGTGATGATGTGACGGGCTGTGCGGGCTCTCTCCTCGGGAGGAGGAGGAGGAGGAGGAGGGGGGGGATCACTCTGCTCCGACTCCTTCCCTCTCCCTCCTTCTCTGCGGTAAGAAAACATGCGAGAGGGGAAGCTGAGGACCTCCTTGGGACTGGGCAGCTCGGCCACGCCGGGGACCTCCTCCCGCCGGTACCCCACGGAGGGGTAGGAGGCTTTCCAGATGCTGCTGCCGCTCTCGAACAGGCGGTTGGGCAGCGCCTCCACCTCCTCCTCGTTGGAGACCGTCTCCTCCCGGTTGGCCGGTGCCCAGGACACAGAGTTAACGAGCACGTAACCGCTGGAGAGGCGCAGCGTCCAGACCAGGAGGGCGATGGAGATCAGACCGCACGCAGACATGGTCCATCCAGCGGCGCTTCTGCAGGTCAAACAGTCCCCAAGGCTTCCTGGTGTGGGTGTGGTGATGGTGGTGGTGGTGATGGTGGTGGTGATGGGGGGATAACTGGGGCTGCAATTTGTACAGGAGCACCATCTGCTGACCGAGGCGAAAAGCCTTTTGGTTTTGCTTTTCTCACCCAATCTCTTCTCTCTCCGGTGTGTGTGTTGTTGTGTGTTGTTGTTGTGTTGTTGTGTGTGTTGTTGTGTGTGTGTGTTGTTGTGTGTGTGTGTTGTTGTGTGTGTGTTGTTGTGTGTGTTGTGTGTGTTGTTGTGTGTGTGTGTGTGTTGTTGTGTGTGTGTGTGTGTGTGTTGTTGTGTGTGTGTGTTGTTGTGTGTGTGTGTTGTTGTGTGTGTGTGTGTGTTGTTGTGTGTGTGTGTTGTTGTGTGTGTGTTGTGTGTGTGTTGTTGTTGTGTGTGTTGTTGTTGTGTGTGTGTGTTGTTGTGTGTGTGTTGTTGTGTGTGTGTGTGTTGTTGTTGTGTGTGTTGTTGTTGTGTGTGTGTTGTTGTGTGTGTGTGTTGTTGTGTGTGTGTGTGTTGTTGTGTGTGTGTGTTGTTGTGTGTGTTGTGTGTGTGTTGTTGTGTGTGTGTGTGTTGTTGTGTGTGTGTGTGTGTTGTTGTGTGTGTGTGTGTGTTGTTGTGTGTGTGTGTGTGTTGTGTGTGTGTGTGTGTGTGTGTGTGTGTGTTGTTGTGTGTGTGTGTGTTGTTGTGTGTGTGGGTCAATCGAGGATCAGACGAGCTGCAAAGCAAATTGAGATCGAAAGAGGGTGATGGTCCTCCTCCGGTGTTTTCACGGCTGTATTTGCTGCCCACCTCGCCCGCCCCCGGGGAGTTGCATTGGACGTTGAGCTGCAAAACCCTGTGGTGGGGGGAAACTCAGCTGCAGCCTCCACCCCACCCCCCCACCCCCCCAGACACTTTTTGCAGATTTGGCCCCTTGTGATTTAACGATAGCTCACATCGTCGTAAATATTTGCTGTTTCCAATTAATTAATTCAGCCCTTCGCTTCGTATAAATGCGGCAAATATCAAATATCTGCTGTTGTATCTGACCGTCCGGATGATGCAAATATTGGTCGGCAATGTTTCAGTCGCAGCCTTCTGAAAATGATGGCAATAACTTGCTTCTTTGCAACCGTTTGCTTCCTCCCGGGGTTGTGTTTCAAAGATGCAATTGTGCCAAAAATGCGAACTTCTTTATGTTTAAAGAGTGTTTTAGAAAAATGTCACAGAATATCCTATCGATGTGCTTATTACTACATTAGTGCCTCACACTCTGCCATTGTTACTCTGCTTTTAACAATAGTGTGATGTTTATTAGATAGACCTGCTTTTCTTCTGGGGCCACTGGTAACCTCGGTGCTAGAATGACTCAGTTGGTAGCGCTCTTGTCTCCAAGTTACAAGTTAGTGGGTTCAAGTAGGTCAGGACTTCAAGCCAACAATCTCGCCTGACACTTCAGTACAGTACTGGGGGGAGGGAGTGCCCATGGAAGTACCGGCCCTTGGATGAGATGTTAAACCGAGATCCGATGGACGTTATAAAGATCCAATGACACAATTCAAAACTTGAAGGGAGTATATTCTTGAATACTTGCCATTTCCTACCGTTGAACTGAATCTACCTCCTCTCTGCTTATTCTGCTATGTTCTTCTGCAGTTTCCTGCATACTTCTGCACAGTTTGTCATACCTCCTTACTTGGTACCAGCAATAGCAAACCCTATTCCCAAATCAATATAGATAGAAAACAAAAAAAAAGCCCCACCACAGAAATTCTCTAGGGCATGCCACCAAGTACATCTCCTAAATCCAAGAAATATTAGTTATCCCTACTCTTTTGTCTTTTATTCTATCTCTTACATATGTCTTACTCCATAAATGCTAACACTCTAACACCTCCCTATCTCTCCAACCTGCTTACCTCCAACTCCTCTACCTGCCCCCTTCACTCAGCTGGCTCCAGCCTTCTACACATCCCTTGTCCCTTCCACTATGTCACGAAACTCTATGCTTCAATCCCTCCACCTTTCTTGCCCATCTTCATATTGCACCTTAAGACCATTCTCTTTGACTGTGCCTATGGTGTCCTCCCCTCTCTTCCCATTTCTGCTACTGTTAAGTTCTTCAAGACTTTACCCCATGTGTAAGGTGCTATACATATGCAAGTTGTTGCTGCCATTTTTGTAACAAATTCCTGTAATACATGTGCCTTCATTTTCTCAACTAGTTTCTTATGAAAAGCCTTCTAAAAATTGACATATACATGAACCGAGACTTCCATTAAAAAAAATCTATTAAAACATGATCCTTGTTTAACAAATCTCTTCTGACACCATTGGAAATATCTGCCTTTCTAATAGATTTAAAAAAATAGAAATCTAAAGAATCATAGAATTATACAGCACAGAAGGAGGCCATTCGGCCCATCATGTCTGTGCCAGCTCTTTTAAAAGAATTATCCAAATCAATCCCACTCCTCTACTCTCTCGCTATAGCCATGCAAACTTGTCCTCCCGTTATGTAGCATTTATTTTTCACTACCCAAAGGGGATAGATGTGCTTTTAAAATAAAAGGATCAAACGTCTGCAAAGGAAATTGTGATTAAAGAGGGATTGTTTTCCAGTATTTGCCTGTCTGCTTGCTCAACATCCCACCTGCCCATGTGATTTGCATTGTATGTTGAGCTGCAAAACCCTGACTGAGCATTCTGCACAATACCTTTAGTAGAAAATGAGCTGCAGCCTCCTTTGTTACCTTGGTCTCTGTGACTCAATAATAACTCATATCATCGTAAATATTGCTGTTTTAAATTAAACATTTCACTTTGTATAAATAATATCAAATGTCTATTATTGTATCTGACCATGTGGATGCTGCAGATGTACATTGACAGCATTTTAGTTGCAGCATTCTGAAAACTTTCCAATTTTAACAAATTATGATGTCAGGCAAAAGTAGAAAGGATGCTGTTGATATTTGGGAGGTGACTGATTAAGAGGAGCCTGTATAACGATAATAATAATCCTTGCATTTGATATAGCGCCTTATATCGTCGAGATGTCTCAAAGTGATTCACAGGATATACGGTAAAACGGATGGACTGTGGGTAAAACTTGTTCTTTGGTGAAGATCAAAACAAGATTAAAGTGTCAAGGACTAAGATTTAATTGAATTAATCAATAAAAAGCATGGGGGCACTGAGGTGGGGCTTCTCCGCTGCTTCAATTGCTAAAGCCACTGCTTAGTGTAAGACTGAGTCATACAGAAAGTCTCAGGATTGATCCAGAATCTCGTGGTGTGTGCAGTTAACTGCAATGACAATTGATTGATTGACGTGCTTTAACTTTTTTTAAAAAATCAGATCAATAAAACCAAACCCATCCATTTAATGATAGTTGCTGAAGTAAATAAGGATAATTCATGTTGTAATTGTTTTTAATTAAATAACATTTTGTTTACACCAGCTGGTTACATCGATGACAAAGGCAGAAAGAAACTGCAGTGCAATGTTAATCTATGAGGCTGAGCGAGATTGGACTAAAGGATTCAATGTTCCCATTGCAGAGAATCGTATCTCTCCATTCAGAATCATTGGAATTCCACAGAATAAATTGCTTTGTAATCCTTTCACTCTCCAATTACTAGCTCCACTTCAAATTAAAATAACAAAAACATTATGTTTCTAGATGAATATTTTTAGCGATCAATGCAAACTGAACTAATCTATGCTCCTACATGCTATCTTTGTGAAAATCATGCTCAGGCACTTTTAAATTAATATTCAAATTATTATGCTTGCATATCACCAGTGATGTTCTGCTGCATCTTTGAGGTGTGGATCTCAAACATCTGACCATTTTTTAAAGTGACGACTGCTTTCTTCCCTATTGGCAAGCTCAATTTAAGAACGCTCTTAGTTGCTTCATCTTCAACCAAAACCTGAATTACCTGGAAGAAATAATCACACAATTTACAGTAATTAAGATGGTTTGAATGCACTAGTTACATAATTGTAAAATATTCAGCAAGCATCAATGACACATGAAGAAGGAAGAAGTGAATCAACTCTTCCATCTATAGAATAAGTGGCAACATTTCTCTCTTCTGTTACAAGAAATAACTCTTCATAGTGCTTTATTTCTACTGGTAGGTGAGTCAGTGACTGGAGAGCACTGGTTAGGATAGTTAGCAAATTAATTAATGGGCGGTTAGGAGAATTTTTTTTACACATAGTTAGGATATGGAATGCCATGCCGGGAGTTGTGATTGAAGCATAATCCATATTAGCTTTCAAAAGGAACTAGATAAATACGTAAAAAGGAGTAAACATTAGTATGGAAAAAGGGCGGGTAAATGGGACTGAAAAGATTGCTCTTAAAAGAGCAGCACAGTCACAATGGGTCCAATGGCCTCCTTCTATGTTGTAAATTTCTATAGTTCTATGGTTTCTATCATGTCAAAAGTAATCATTGACAAGTATGGAGACTTGGCCATAGAAATTTCACCCTGTCTTGATATACTTCATTGATGCAGTATTTCAGAGGGTCCAGAATTTGGCAGATTCTTAAATACAGCTTTAATTTTGATGACAGTTTTCTGAAAGCTCTTTTAAAATCTGTAGAAACCAACTTGAAAGTTAAAAGTGAATTCAACAATTTGCTAAATTCTGGACATTCTAAAATGCCATGTTTAGAGTAAAGTAAATCTAGGCGCAGAAGGAATTTTATCCCATAACGAAACATGACAGCCATTTGGATCAACAAGTTGCTAGTACGTGCAACGAGTTGGTCATAACCGGTGAATGACCAATTAACCTCGGTGGGTTTTGGCCAGGACACCGGGAAACTGCCTTCTCTTTTTGAATAATGTAATGGGATCCTTAAAATCCAGCTGAACATGCAGACAGGACCCGGGTTTAACATCTTATCCAAAGGATAATATTGCTAACAGTGGAGCTCTCTCCCAGTGCAGCACTTCAGTACCAGACTCAAACCAAGACGAGTATCTTAAACCCTTAATTATCTGACCCTGAGGGGATCATTGACAATCCTTTCCTCAGAGAGAAAAGGACACACTTCCAGATGTTTTACATGTGCTGTCTTTAGTTTGATTCAATCAGCAGGGAAACCTTCACAGTGGGGAACTTGCAGCACTAATCACTCAGAGTTGCACAGGGATACTATACTGCTGCCCTCGTGCATGTCACAAGCTTATTCCGACTGGCAATAGGTATAAAAATCTGAAGATCCCAGTGTGCCACATTTGTGCCATTGTCATAAAAATAATCTGCCAATGTGGATCTTGCATTGTTTGGCCCGTGCTTAGGGCCACCTCCCCCTTCTCCCGGCTCGGAGTCAGGCTCCGCCACTGCTAAGCGCTCTGAGATGCTACCCTGCGTGGAGGGCGCTGTATAAGTGCAAGTTGTTGTTGTGTTAAATGTTAAGAAGCAGAGATAACAATCTTATTTGATTTTGGTGGCAGGGAGGCATTGGGGATTGCATGAACAGATGCAATCTGTAGACTCCAGTAGAAAGTTACCTTGTTGCCAGTTAACGCATCAACCTCAAAGCCCAGAGGTTTGATAGTAATATTTTGTAAATTGAGGTCTTGGTCACTGAATTGATCAGAATTTATATTAGGAGACTCTGACGGTGCTGAATAAGTGTCAAGAACAGTTTCAAAGTCTGGTTCCTGAACTATTTCATGTGGAAGCTGTTCCGTTCCTTCTTGTGCTGGCTTGTCCATCTCTTCTTCCATGTAAGATTGCAGCACGTGAGTCAGGTACTCTGAAATGAGCAGATTTACCAAGTGCCAAGATCCTGTTGTATAATAAATAATTAAGGGACTCAATAAATTTTCACAAAAATCTATGAAATTGCTCAAAATCACTAAATAGTTTATTGTGGTGTTTTTAAGTTGTCATTATTCATTACAAACCAGCACATACTATATCCCAGAAATGTAGTTCTCTCTAGAAGTTATTATCTCTTTGTTAATGCATGTGATTGATTAATACCAGATTCTAACCCTTGTGCATAACTTCCTTATTAGGCAACCCTGTTAAGAAATAGTAGAAATGAGGCTTTATTGTTCCATTAACAATCTGCAAAAAGAATGTACAGTGAAATTAAATCTGATTATTAAAATGGTTTTAAGTACTAACAATTTCCTGCTAAAACCACTAGTTTGGCTAAAATTGCGAAAAACTGCAGATTACAAGTTATTGCTCCACTGCAGTCTTGCTGTCTACCTGCAAAGTGTGATACAGAGAGGCATATTTTACTTCCCAAATCCAATTTGTGTACAGTTGATTTTTAAACTTAAAGATATTGTTACAACAGGTCTCAGAGGTAAGACTCACCAAAGCTTTCTGCATTTGAGAGTGTTAAGGCCCGACTTATGGCAGAAAGAAAATAGTTCCATCTCAGCTGGAAATTTGCAGCCAGTTGTATGAATTCTTCTCCCCTAAAGTTGCTAGGCTGGAATACCAAACGTGTTTAGTTAAAGCACCAAATATTTAAAGTATTAATCACTCACACTAATGACATTGGTAACAAACTACAATGCTTTGATCTTGATTGTCTTGCTGATTGGGAAGTGCTCAGTAGAAGGGACACGTGCACAATTGAAAGTATTACATTACATAACAGGATAACAATCATAACAGTGATATTAAATTAGGTCAGATATGCAGTGATTTCTAATGGAATTCCTAAATAAGGAACCCAAGTTTGGACTCCTTCTGGTAATCAGAAGTACAGAATTCCACCTGAAAGTAGAAAATAAAAATCATTGAGTTTTATAGCACCATCATATGAAAATATCTCAAAGTGTTTCATAGAGTTCGATAAAGTATAGTGACTGTATTTGTACGGGATCAACATGAAGTGGAGTTCAGGTGGGTCGACATGATATACCAGTTTCTTTATTAAAGTTCTGTTACCTAAATCCTGCTAGAAATCACCACATAATGCACTCCATTATGTCCAGGAACATACCTGAAATACAAAGTCATGTACAAGTGTTGACACGCAGTGAAAATAAGCTCTAATGTCTGCTGCAGTATCCAGCAACATTAGGAGGCTGTCAAGACCTGAAATTAAATGAATCAAACTTACACATGCATATTATTTTATCATATGTTTAATACCACAGAGCTATCTAGCACATGACCAACTAAAGAAAAATTAAGACAGAGGAATTGATTTATGTCTAAATATGCCCAAAGCATCTGAATAGTAACATTTATTTCATGTACTATAACTAAAGATACTATACTTTTAAATATCTATTGCATACAAAGCATAAATAATGTTACTTACGTTTTATTATTCAATGAAATTATAGGATCAAATCTCTTTTTGGACACAGTGGTGAGAAAATGATTAAATATCATATTACCAAGTTCTCCTTATGCTAAAGTCACTGCCTAGAGTGAAACTCAGCCAAACAGACCAGCGGGTCAGGTTTAAACTGTGGTCTAATGCTGTTAGTTTATATCAGCCAGGGTCACATTAGAGATGCTACAATTGGCCTCAGGGCCCTTGGTAAGAGAAAGGAAATCTGCATTCCTCTTTTTGCTCATTATCCAATGATCCTTCTGAAAAGTGCACATATCTGGTGAGGACAAGATGCAATTCAATTGTAAATGGCCCAGTGGGTGAAATAATCTGCCAAACACATTGTCTGGACACATGCATGAAGAATGGCCATATGGAAGGGCAATTGGACGGCCTCAGGCTCCTGCTGAACCATACCCCAGCTCAAATCTGGACCTCCGGGAGTGGGGAGATGAAAGATTAACAATCTGAATATCAAATACAGGCTCTTTGTGTCAGGAGGAATTAAGACAACACATGCTTACATTTCCATTCAAACTGTTGCCTATTTCATCCAGTGGACAGCTGACTGATTGCTTGGGTTTGCTGGGGATATCCAGCAGTCCCTGGGTGAGCATGGAATTCAGGTCAGCTTTTAAAGTGCTGACCATTCTGCGATTATTCAAAACCACGTGCATGCTCTGAAACAAACACAGAATATCTGTCTATTGCAGAAAAACAATCTCTAATAATAGATTACTGAGCTACGAGGAATTATTAGACACACTAAGGCTCTTGAATATTGAAAAGAGGCTTCATGGAAGGGGACCTCATTGGAGTAAAGTAATAATAATACTTGCATTTGATATAGCGCTTTTCACGTCTTCTAGACGTCTTAAAAGCGCTTCACAGAATATATTGTAAAGTGAATTGACTGTATATTTGTGGGCAAAACCCGGCAGCCAATTATGGACAGCAGTGTCCCACAAACAGTCGTGGATTGAAGTGACCAATTTTATTATTGTTTTTTTTCTTGAGGGATTATTATCAGGCATGTGCAGTAAGGAAACTTGTCCTGCCGGGAATCGAACCCGGGTCTCTCGCTTGCAAGGTCACTGAGCTACAGGACTCCCAGTATACCGTATACAATTCTAAACTGGATAGAGAAAGTAAACCTAGAACACGAATTGGTCCAGGAGAGTCAGCATGAACTTATAAAATGCATGACATGCTTCACTAATTCAATAAAAAAATTTAAGGAAGTCCAAGTGCATGCATGAACAACAACAACTAATTGCATTTATATAGCTAATGGAGCCTGGTAAGGACTGGTGTGATGGGGGTACAGAGTTTTTTGCAGGTCAATATCTGGGTGGCAGAGTTTTGAATTAATTGAATTTTGTGTATGGTGGAGCTGGGGAACCTAGCGAGGAGGGCATTGAATAGACCAGCTGGGAAGTAACAAAGGTATGGACAAGGATTTTGGCTGCATTGGTTGAAGGGTTTAACGTTGATGATTTGTTCGTAGATTTTCAGAAGACATCTGATAAAGTGCCTCATAAAAGACTGCTTACTAAACTTAAAAAAACTTCATATTCCTGAATGTGAATTGGTGGCCCAGATAGAAGGATGGTAGAGAGATGAAAGGTAAAGAGTAAGGGTAAAGGAATGTTTCTATAGCACAAAGAAAGGAAGTCGACCCTAAATGTTACAGTACTTAATGCAGTGGTTGGATCCATAAAATCTCTATATAACGAGGTGCAAGAGCCGTTTTCATGCCTAATGCATGCAGCCAACCCTGCACACAAGTTGGTTCCTGTGCTAAAACAAGACCATCTTCTGAGTCATATGGACACTGCTGACATCATGTCCTCTGTGATCTGCAAAGCACGAAGTGTCATAAGTGGCAACCTGATGACTCAATAGTTGGTCATTTATTAGCACATGATGCTAAAATGGCCGACCGCCAGGTAATTAAATCTCTGCCAACATCACTTGCTGTGCGCTGCACACATCCAGTGGTAGGAAGTGATATTGGCGTTGACCTAATGATCTGGAAGTTAGCCATTTTAGCGTGAGTGCCAACCAAAACATAGGAAGCAAGAGGGTTGACACTGCAACCACATTATAACCAAACGTGCGCTATAGAGGAGCAATAAAAAACTTACAACAGGCTTCTCTGTATTGTGAAGAGATATAGGGATGTAAACACACACATTCTTAAAGGGGAAAAGATTGAAGTGTGTGCTGTATACATTACCTTTGCTAGATTACAAATGCACGTTCTTCTTCGTAGTCTGTTAACAAACATACTCACTGCTGAAAGATTGGAAACAGTCATGTCAGATATATATTTAAAACATTATTAAAGCAGGTGGTTCATTTAAAAAAACGAGTTGTGGGCTGGTATTGCAAAGGGTGGTAAGTTCATTTGCAGCAAAGGAGATGCAAAATGCAATCACTACACTTCACAATACATAACATGAAGCACTTTGAAATATCCTCCAAATGTGAAAGGTAAGAATTCAATTCAATGCAAGAATTATTATTTTCTGAGATGCAGTTCATGCACATCATCCTTCAAATAGTGAATTTGCAATCTCAGGCATGATGGAAATGGAAGAATGGAATTCATTCCGGGCCACTCAAGCAGATTTCTGAATAAATGCTTAGATATTACCTTCAAAACTTTCTAATGTCTGGTTCATTGTATAAAACACAGCAAAATCAAAATAAGAATCCATTAATACTTCTTTTTATATCATTGACATAGGTTCACTTTGTTTGTATAGCAAACAGAAACAATGTGGATTCAGCTCTTATTCGTATTCATGAACATCAATTTTCAATAGATTTGATTGAATTTTACAAGCAATTTTTTACGATAGAAAATCACAATTAGCATCCAGTTGCTCATGTATTGCTGATTCTTTTGTGTTCTAATAAACATGTTATTATTAGAAAGGGAACAAAGCATTTAATTATTTGTTTGGGCCAGAGCAACCTATCCACATTATTGACTGAGGACACAGAAAAGATTTGATGGATAAGCCACTGTATTTTGACTATTTAGGCTCATGGAATTACATTGAACGGGTCAAATTAATGCAAGCAGCTAAGAATTGTTAGCAAGTTCAGAAGTGCCTTTCTGCCCATTAAAATAAGCCAATTATATGTCTTGAAAACATTTAAGTAGAATAAGTACTGGGGCTAATTAAAACATGTGCCATCAATATTTCTAATTCTATTTTCAATACTTCTAATCTATTCTTACAGCCAGACATCCTTCCCAAGTATCAATCAATTGCACCAATGGAGATACAGATTTGCACACAGGGATATCTTGGGCTGCAATGTGCATCTTATTGAACTCTCTATTGCACTTAAATATGAGCTGTGAGTGGCTTCATGGAAACAATACAATAACTTAGAAGAGATTGATTATAGCAGAAGTACTCTGTCAGTTCAAACAGCTGCGAATGAAAAGTTCATGTGAAGGCCATACTTTTAGATTCAAACCAATAACATCAGAGTTGGTCCTACACAGGTTTCCCACAATCACACAACTGCTGCAACACTGGTAAATAAAGCTTCAATAATTAATTGACACAAAATAATACCTCTCATTTTAAATGTCTGCAGTAGCAATGGTGTCCCTTCCAATGCATCAACCAGCCAACTTTTAAACTTCTTAGCAAAGGATCTTGCACTCTGAAGATGCTGTACAGAAAAGTCAGCTAGGAAGTCCCGAAGGAGGACTTCTTCAATCATCTGTTAACACAGTAGAAGTGAACAATAAAACCCTGAACAAACTGGCCTTTCATATTATATTGCCTAGAAGTAAATTTGAAGCTTATTGTTTCTCTCAGAGATAAATTTGTGGCTGTTTGTGGGACATTCCTGTGCTGCACAAATTGGCTACCACTTTTACTTACAAAATACATATTCACTACACTTTACAGTAAAATCCTGTGAAGTGCTTTGATGATGCTATAGATTGCTATATCAAATGCAAGGATTATTAGGGATCTTTTACAATGTGAGGAAACTCAACATAAATATGTTTCAGAAAATATGGAAAGAAAAATAATAATCCTTGCATTTGATATAGCGCTTTTCATGTCTTCTAAACGTCTCAGAATATACTGTAAAGTGAATTGACTGTATATTTCGTGGGCAAAACACGGCAGACAATTGTGCACAGCAGTGTCCCACAAATAGTCGTGGATTGAAGTGACCAATTTTATTATTGTTTTTGTTCTTGAGAAATTATTATCAGGCGTGTGGAGTAAGAAAACTTACCCAAGGTTTTGCCCTGCCAGGAATCGAACCCAGGTCTCTCACTTGCAAGGCAAGTGCTCTAACCACTGAGCTACAGGACTCCTCAGACTTATGCATCTTCAAATGGATTAACAAAGGCCTGAGAACAAGTTGCCTGTTGCATGTCTGTGTCCAACCCTCCAGAAATTTGTTAATCTAATTGATGCCAATCCCTAACTGGGATGAGGGGCGGGGGGGAGGGAGGGGGAAGCAGGACAGGAGACTATTTTGGCCACAGTCTGACGGTCGGAATGAAGATTGGCATCCAAGCAGATTTCTGGAGAGTTGTCATGAGACACATCCAGGTCCCTGCAGGATTTGCTATCTACAAATCCTTTTACATATTTGCAAATTAGCCCCCCACCCCACAGCCCCCCTGCAACCCCCAACCCATTGTTTCTGAGTGAAAACACACACAAACTAAACATTATGGTGAACAGGATGGACTGTGGCGCCACAGAAATGTTCCTAAACCAAATCTAAGCCACATCTCCAGTTTGTAATCTGTTTGGAAGGCAAACCTCAGGTTACCCTTTATATGTTACAAATCATTCAGCACCTTGTATATCATGTCACCATTCCACATTGCCTTCTGGTAGCAATTACACAGTTTAAATAACTCAGGTAACAGATGCCAATTTATAGTTACAACACTTTCAATTATCAAAACATGAAGGTGCAAAAAACACTACAGATTTTTAGTCAGTTTAGTTTCCATAGAGATTCTGTTTTAAAAAAGCACTGTTATTGATGCCACCTGGAATTATTTTAAACAACACATTTTAATGTGTCCTGGCAATACTTTTGATGAACTTGGTGTAAGGAGCTTTCAGTGTTGTGTTTCCAATACAGGTGGTTACAGTTACAAATTACCTTGTACAGCTGTGTATCGTAACAGCAGAAAAGATGGCATATATCTGGCAAGGATATTGTATTGATGACATCGTATGGCAATGATTTCCAAAACAAAGCGAGAAGACCTTTAATCTACAATATAGAATTATAAAGAGATTTTCTTGTAAATTGATTGGTATCTGTGGTATCCCTTGTGAGCTGAAATTTAATTTTCATTTAATGTTGCAATAACCATGCTGTGCTAAAACATCTCATGCTGCTAAAACAACACAGTGCAACAACACGTTGCATAGCTTAACACCAAAAATACATTATCACTCTAGATAAAATTTAGAAAACTCGCCTTACTCTGTGACACTTTCTGCATACTTATACAGATGCCAGATGTCAGGTATCTCAATATCTACAAATAAATCATGCTTATACGCAAGGGTTGACTTTTGAATAAATATTTGCAATGTTACAAGTGTGATTTTTGCACATAAGCAAATTGGACTTTGAAGATTTTGGAGCTTGTGTGCTATCTCCAGATAGTACATTTACATGATTAAAAGCAATCAATTGCAGTCTTGAGGCATATTGGTTAGAGCACTCGCCTCGCAAGCGAGAGAACCTTGGTTTGATTCTCGGGCAGGGCGAAACATTAGGCAAGTTTCCTTACTCTGCACACCTCTGTTTATCTAGCAGTAAATAGGAACCCAGTTGTTAGTCGACTGACGGATCGCTTTTCCGCAGATAATAGTCCCTCCAAAATAAATACTGTAATAATAATAATTTGGTCACTCAATCCACGACCGCCACTGTTGTGCGCAATTGGCTGCTGCTTTTCACCCACAAAATATACACTGTGAAGTGCTTTGAGACGTCATGAAGATGTAATAAGGTGCTATATCAAATGCAAGGATTATTATTATTATATGCTATATATAGTTGAAAACCTTATGAGAATATTTTGTACTCTGTTCAACTTTATTTTACTCTGGTCATTATAAGCACAGAAGGTATCTTAAATAGTTATCTTTTTATGAAGCTTTCTCACTCTCTTCAGAAGCTCACAGATTAGGGTGACCATATTTTGTAAACCAAATATGGGGACACATGTAAAAAGGTGAACTCACCACAATTCCTGATGCTGGTAGTACTGAAGAAACCTTTTGTTGGATTCATGGCTGTATTTCTTTGATGAGTGTATGTGTTTTAGAATTTTATTGTTCTTACTCAGTTTGTTTGCTGAACACAAGACAGGGCATATTTGGCCAGGGTCAGAACAACAACAACCTGCGTTTATATAGCCCTTTTCATGCGGTGTAGCGTTCCAGAGTTCTGGACAATGGTGGAGTCTGACACTGAGCCAGGGGGAGAGGGAGGTGGGAGGTGACTGTAAGCATGATCAAAAAGGAAGGTCTTTATGTAGGATGTGAAGGATGTGTGGGAGGGGGCAAGGTGGAGGGTTTGAGGGAGAGAGTTCCAGAGCTTTGGGTGTAATGGCTGAAGGCACAGCCACTGCTGTTGGAGCAAAGGGAATGAGAGAAGCAGGAGGCCAGAGTCAGCCGAGTGGAAGCAGCCGGTGGTGGAGTGGCAGCTAAGCATATCCGATAGGTAGGGAGGTGAGAGGGTACGAAGGGATTTGAAAACGAGTGAGAGGATCTTGAAATTGATCTGTTCAGTGATTGGGAGCCAATGGAGCCTGGCAAGGACTGGTGCGATGGGAGTACAGAGTTTTGTGCGGGTGAGTATCGAGGTGGCAGAGTTTTTAATTAATTGGATTTTGTGTATCGTGGAGCTGGGGAGACCAGCGAAGAGGGTATTGGAGTAGTCCAGTCGGGAAGTGACTAAGGCGTGGACGAGGGTTTTGTCTGCCTTGGTTGTGAGGTATGGACAGAGTCACATTGTCCATCTCCGTCATCCAGGGAATGTCCCCGGAAATCACGAATAAATGGTCACCCTATTCTAGAATCATAAAACTTTCAGCATAAACGTAGGACATGGAATTGTGCTTCCCCTTTGAGGCTGTGAAATCTAATTTAATCTAATCCCACATTATTGCTACAACTTCCTTTATATCTTCAATTGTCATGGGTTTGTAATTCCCTTTTAAATGCCATAATTGACTTGATCTTCTGGTAATGCATTTTACATTTTAATAACCCTTTGTGCAAAAACAATTTTCTCAAGAATCCTAAACTCTTATTTATCAGGGAACAAAGCTAAATATTTAGTCGGGTACAATGGCAAACATTTTAACAACTTGCTCTTTACTTCATTTCTTGCCCAAAGCACTGATGTTAAACAAATACAATATCGTTACAATCCCAGAGAGAACAATAATGGAGACAGAAATTTAGATAAACCGTTCAACCAATTAATTAAATGTTCTTTTTCTGCAGTTTTTGAGTCAAGTGGGGGATAACGCAGAGAATGAAATTAGTTGATAAAATTATAAAAGTCATGAAAACAAGAATCTGTTAAGAGTTATACTGAGAGGCCTATATTCACAAGTAATGCAAGAAATGAAACAAGAAAAAATATTCACTTTGTCAGTAGGATTAATCTACAGATACATAATGTCCCAATTGATTATGAAGGATGGTTGTATTGATTCAAATAACTTATGTATCATTACTGTGTGGCTCACAGTCAACCTGTAAACATACTAGAGGAGAAATTTCACCTGTAGTTCTCACAATAACAGAAAATCAGCTTGAAAGTTAATAAAACAATAACAATCCTTGCATTTGAGGCTGTACTTTAGAGTTTGCCAAAGTTTTGACATGCTGAAATTCTTCATAAATAGAGTAAATCTGAGCCCACGTTGATTTTCTCCCCAGCTGTATCTTTGGCTGAAATAATAAACAGGCGATTTATTTTGTGGTGGGGGGTGGGGGGTGTTGAGAGTAAATTGCGTTGAATATGCAAGCAGCACTTCCAATGTGACATGTTGTGGCATTTTGTAAAAAAACATGGAGTTTTGTGATGGCTAAAATTTTCACAGAAATATTTTTTCCTCTTATCACTGAATTGAGATTGTTTGCTGGTATTGTGCTACTCATACCTTGTCAAATCGATTACTTCGGATATGCTGCAAAATATCCTGACAGTGCTTGTAATATACATCTGCAACCATGGTAAACTAGCAGGACAGAATAGGAGGGAAGAAAATTGTTCAACTAAAATGTAATTAAAATGAAATTGACTATTTGTTGTAAGGAGGATGGAGAGAAGAGGAGGTTCACTTGCCATCTGAGTAGAATATTTTTTTCCTAGTTCTTGCTCCCAGGAGGTAAACCGAGTGAATTCACAGATTGCATTACGTGGACTTTCTGCCTTCATTAATAATAACAATGTTAGAAAACATCCCACAGTTTGCATATATCAACAATGATGGTTACTGTCAACAGAGGCTTGTGAAGAATCACTTCACCATGTAGAAGTAATGTTAAAATCTGTACCAACACCGGTATATGATGATAACTGTTGTCTTGATCAAATGAATGTAACAGGTTAAAGGATGCAAAATCAGATCACATCGCTACCCAACAGCAATGCTTAGTTGCATAAAAGCAGTGTGTTTTTTGATCGTTGTGTGTGCTTTACTTCCTTGGTTACTGCTTATTGATTATCTGCTAAAATGATGTTCAATACAAGTGAAATGCTGGATTTCAACAGCATGCAAACACCAGCAATACTGTGTGGAGAGGGGATTATCATAATCATCTTAACCAAACAAAATAACCGCTCTAGGCTAGCAGCAGAAAGCAAGTCCAGCCAATAATGAGGCACCTCATGGCAAAGGGCAAGCAACATCCAACCACGTTCTGAGAGGTTGCGAGAACAGGGACTGATCTGGCACATCTTGTGCAAGTAAAATAAAGAGAAAACTGCAAAGTTTTGCACTGAATGGTGATAAGTGCTTGTTAAGTAGATGTTTGGTACATCCGCCTTGGGACATCCTCCTGGCGTGAAAGGTGCCGTACAAGTATAATTTGTTGTTGGTAAGTAAATCTACATGTAAACATACATGTGAAGTACATTTACCTGTATCGTGTGAGTGTAAGGGGTTTTCTACTAAAATTAGTGAACCTGGTTATAATGTTGTCGCCATAGCCACAGCTGTGGTTCGTCAAAAACTTGTACAACACTGCTACAGAAGACTATCATATTTCCAGTGACCTTGTGAGTTATTAAATCATCCAACACTCGCATTGTATAAAATGCTCTATTCAAATTAAACATGAAAATACAAAGTTACGCTATAAATATGTGGTACAATTGTGCAACAGGACACTGGATGACATTTCCAGTTTCCATCTTCTTAAGCCAAGAATCAAAATAGATGGATTAAATCAGCATGCTTTCTGTCTTGCTACCAGATGAAATTGGGCTGAGACAGAACTAAAATTACTCATGACTGTAAGAACTTTTAAGTCCTTTTGCTGTTAGCATATGATTCAATGGTCAAGACTCCACGTCAACCACAGTGCAGAAGGTCAGCACCCACAAACTCACACACATACACACTGATACCAACATATGTATACACATACATGTACTTGCATGTGTACACATGTACACAGAAGAAGAAACACTTCACCATGAACCTTAAGCTTATAAAACTAAAATTAAATAAATTAATACATCAAAATGATTTTATTTACAAACCTTTTCATATTTATTACCGGCACTAAAGAAACTTCCTTCTTCTAAACTGGAAAAATCCAAGCTTGTTTTCAGGGAAGAGAAAAAAAACCTCAAGGTTAATTAGTAGAGCACACATTTAATTAGCCATTTAATTACTATGGATCTTCTGATATAATAAAATTCAACTCCTAACTGCTTACATAATTGCCATAATGCTTTCCAGGTTAATACCATGAGTGCAGTTTTCTTCATTTGATTTAACAGTGTGCAGTTCCAAGTACAGTATTTTGTAAACTCCTTCTGATGGCTATCACCGATTGAATACGGGTAAAGATGTGGAGACTCTCAAGTGGATAAGTTCATAAACTGCTTAACAGATGTGAAATGCACATGTAGAACATACATTAAATTTACCTTTCAAACTGTTTGTTGGTCATCAGAGAGGAGTACCGACCGTACAGGGGAGAATGCCTTCTCACACGTATTCCTTCATAATGATACCTATAAAATTATTTTTGGTAAAAGTCAGGATTTTCTCAAAGTTTTACTAACAATACCAATTCATATTTTCATGTTGTACAGCAAATCCTGGGGACTGAATCTCTATGCCCATTTGCTATTATCTCTATGCTTCAATTCTGCAGTGAGAAATGAACTTATAAACTAATTGCATTGCACAATTACTACTTGAATTTATTTTATTGCCCTCCATGCAGGATACACCCCTGGAACGTTTACATTGCTCAGAGTGTAAAAAGAATTACAAAGCATAAATATTTTTGGGATAGGTATTCATCTTAAGGCTGAATGGCTCAAATTTGCTTTGGCACATTGCTTTTTGGAATTTTTGCTTTGTTGCCACTAACCTCAGTTGATACCCTGGATTTGTTTTATTAATGGGATCATTTGGGGTTAATTATTTGAACCATTTTGGTTTAAATGAGTTAGCACTCATTCCAGCTTCTAAAAATGGGGTGAAAAATGCAGCAAAGTATTCGCAAATGAGAAGTCACTGTGCTAATAACAATTTTTGGTTAGTAAATGAAATTGCAGGATTGATTCTCACAAAAATGCTATTTTGCAGCCAATGTTTCTATTTGTGACCTTTTGTCAGATTTCTGTTTTGTTTTTTTGAAAAGGTTGAAAAAAGATGCAAAACCCATGATCATGATTCATAGCTTCTGAGGGTGAGTTGTTTGTTTTTGTGCCTTTTTGCATCTGAGAAAATGCTTAAGAAGTCTACCAAGAGGACAGAGAGCAAAATATTTAAATCTTTTTTATTAATCCTTGCATTTGATATAGCACCGTATCACCTCTTCGAGACATCTCAAAACGCTTCACAGAATCTATTGTAAACTGAATTGACTGTATATTTTGTGGGCAAAATACCAAAACAGTCTTTACTAGTTGAAGAACTGCATTTCCAGCACACAATAAATACTGAAGTAGACCCCAAAGCCTGAAATTCCACTTAGTCTAAGACTGGAAGACCATTTTGTCTTAAAATTTAAGATTCCATGGAACAGTGGAAAACCCATAAATCCATTTTCTGCAATTCTTAAAAAAGGCTTCAAAATTAATAATACTAATAAAAATAATCCTTGCATTTGATATGGTGCCTTGTCACATCGTTGAGATGTCTCAAAGCACTTCACAGGAAATACTGTAGGTTGTGTATTTTGTGGATGAAATTGAAGCTGAATTGTAGAATTTTCCACAATTGTACATCATCTTAAATTTTAAGGCAAATTGGTCTCACATTCTAAGCCGAGGTGAAGATTTAAGCCTCTAGTCTTTAAATGATAACTGAGGAAATTAAAGGGTTACCTTGCACAACCTCTCGTACCCAATCGCCTGGTTCGCAGATCGCTGAATACCGAACGAACAAGCTTTAAAAGGTAGATGGATTCATTTATAACAATTTATGGTTAACAAAACAATAGTGAAAAGGATCAAGTCAAGAATTTCCTTCTTCTAATGTCTTGCTTTATTGAAAATACAGGTTGAAAAGAAATTTAAAAAAAATCTATTGGAACTCTTTGAAGAAGTAATGAAACTATGTATAAGGGCTGCTTGGTACATATATTGGGAAGAAAATCCACCTGGCTCTAGATTTTCTCTATTTATATGGTATTTCAGAGCATCCGGAATTTGACAAATGATTCATTTCAGTGTTAACTTTGAAGATGGTTTTCTATAGTTCTTAAAAAAAACTTACACAAACCGAGCCTTAAAATGAAGGCTGTATTTAAGATTTTTCCAAATTCCACACAATCTAAAATAGAGTAAATCTAGACTCAGGTGGAATTTCTCTCCAGTAATGTAGTTGACGTTGACACTCCAAAGCAGTGCGAGGGGAGTGCCTCATTATCAGAGGTGCCACCCTACAAATGAGACATTAAATCGAGACCCAATCTACCTGTTTAGATGAACATTACAGGTCTGGTGGCATTAGCTGAAAAGCGAAGGGAGTTGCTGGGCACAAATTAGCTGCTGGGTTGGGCTGCAGGAGGGGGAGCAAGGGGTGCTGTCTGTGAAGATGGAGGAATGTTCTATAGTTGTTCTCTGGGGTTCGCCAAGTCTTTATGAAGAGCTTTCTCAAAGTTAAAGTGTTAAATCCCAGAGAAGTCTAATATTCTAAGGTTCCTATTTATGGGAGAGAAAATCCTCATTGGTCTGTACTTTCTTGGCATTTGAAAGGGTACAACATTTGGCAAATTCCCAAATAAACCTACTATTTTATTTTACAGCTCTTTAAAAAACAACCTACGGACAATAAGTTTCATTTGAAGACTTTATTGCAGAATTTGCCAAATTGTGCGCCCACTTAAAGGCTAAGTCAAATTGGAATGTCTTCCTCCACGTGCGATAAACATGTGCATGAATGTAAGTCGAGGTGATGCAGAATTGAAGACAGCTTAACTGTGCCACTTGGTCTGAAGGACTGAAGGATCACGTTACAAGTATTAAAAATACACAGTAGTGCATATACAGCATACACTAAAAACCAGTCACTCCCAAATCAACAAATCATTGCCTTGTGTCAACTCTTACTGAGCATACCTTTCCAAAGGTAGCAGCATTTATTGGGTTGGATGTACTGTGGTTGCAATATTCCAGGTAAAACTGGTACATCAGCCCACGTGGAATGCTCCAGCCTTCGCAAATGTGAAAGTGTTCCAGCAGCCTGGGAACCGAGAAGAACAACAGCCGAGTTAATCGGGGATCAGGTTGATTTCCAACGGTGGCAAAAGGAGAGATCCAGCAAAACGCTGGAATTCCGATGGGCGATGTCCTGCTGTAGCATTGCGCCCACACCGCGTAATTAATGTGGATCTCAGCTCCACCGCATCTGATCTTTATGCATCGTATCTTTCTTTCTGTGTAAACATTATGTGTATATAATCCGTTATGTTTATACCATTCCAATGCACAAGACCGTGCGGCCCCAGACCTCCGAGGTTTGACCGAAAATGACAGTTTTTTTCAAAAAAAAATAAATGTATTTTATCGAAAAGGATTTTCCATCCACAGTCTCTTTCGAAACGAAACTCGTTTTATTGCTGGATCCAGTGCTCATAAGGCAATAGAAACAACTGAAGGGTTCACGTGGCGTTGATGCTACATTGATCCCATCAAATTAAAAAAAAACATCTTAAATCAATGTTGTTTTCCAAACCCCCAAAAAACATATTGCTTTCTCTGCTGTGTAAATAAACTGTAATTTCGACACCTCCCCAAAGAGTAATATTCCATTTCAGAGACATTTAGGATGGAGAGGCTCTGTCGGAAATAAAATCGTGTGTGATAATAATAATATTATTATTAAAATCGTTTATACAATGAATATGCGTTAGGATCTATATAGGATATTGAACGACTTTGAATCTCTCACCAGTGGATAAGGTCAGGGTGGGAGCTCCTGGTTGCTGTCTGTTCCATGATACTCTCTCTCTCTCTCTCTCTCTATATATATATATATCTCTCTCTCAGGACACTGCCTCCCCACAGGTCCCTGTCTCCACGCCCCAGATCTGGCACTTGGCTTTGGAACAGTTGAGTCGAACGCATTCGACTTCAAAAATAATTAATAACAAAAGCAGTGAAAGCAGAACAGCAAACATTACAGGAGCAATTCGAGAACCCAGTCTCACTCTACCACCACCAGCACCACCACCAGCAGCAGCAGCAGCCCGTGGGCACAAGGTACCCATTTAAACCACGTCACCTCTTTCCCAGATGCAAATTCTCTTCAGTTCAGTTCCTCAGCCCCTTAATAGTCCCAACCTTAAATTTACTTTCTTGTATTTTAAGTACAATTTGGGGAAACCTTACCTGTTGGGGTTTAAGGGCTGAATGCCATTCCTCTTAAATCTCACTGATCGTTATTCAGCACTCAGGGATGCTACCCTTTTGAAGGGCACTATATAACAATCCTTAACTTTGGTATAAGGCCAGGAGGACATCCCAAAGTGCCTCCCAGGGTTTACTGTGAAGTCATAGAATCATACAGCACAGAAGGAGGCCATTCGGTCCATGGTGTCTGTGCCGACTCTTTGAAAAGAGCCATCCGAATCAAGTGCAGCCAATTTGGACACAGCAATGTCCCACAAACAGCCATGAAGTGAATGACCAATTTTATTTGGGAGATTGTTGGCCAGGACACAAGAATAAACTGTCTTCGCTTTTCAAATAGTGCCATGGGATCTTTAAAGTCCACCTCAACAGGCAGAGGTGGCCTTAGTTTAACATTTTATCCGAAGAATGGATATATAAATACAAGTTATTATTGTTGAACTAAGCTAAACAGACTGGTCAACCGTACCTTATTCAGAGAAAAATAACTTCATCCTTACACCTAGGCTCTTCACTTTCACAGCACTGTCTGGGTCTTAAGGCGGGTTTTAAAGGTGAGGAAAGAGGGGCAAGATGGAGGGACACTGGATTGAGAGCAGGGCAGAATGGCAGAAAGCTCACCCACTCATGGTGGGGTGGGGCGGATCAGGCAGGAGATATGAAGGAGGTGGTGTTCGCTGAGTGGAGGGAGCAGCCAGGGTGATAGGGTTGCATGTTACAAAAGTAGCGTGGCGCTAGGCCGTGGAGGGATTTGAACTCCAGAACAAGGATCTTGAATTTGATCTGCTGGGACACAGTGGAACCGATCAGTAATGTGAGCTATAAGCTCATGGAGCTCAGTGTGGGAGAGGACAAGCTGTAGTTATGGATGGTCTGCAGCTTGTGAAAGGAGGAGCTGATAGGATGGAGTAGGAATCCAGCGAACTGGGCATTTGATTGGTTGAGCCCAGATGTGATGATGGTGTGAATGAGGGTCTCAGCAGCCTGGGAGAGGGGTAGTAGTGGAGGTGGACGACGCTGCAGTGAGGAAAAGTAAAGTGACAGAGCCCAGATGTATTGCTTGAAGTACGGTTGGGGTTGAACAAGACACCAAGGCTGCGCACTGGCTGAGTGAGATGCAAGTGGAAATCTGTGCAGATTAATTCAATTAATTAATTCAATTAATTCGAATTCAAGATCCTCACCCTCACCTACAAGGCCATTCACGGCCTTGCTCCCTCCTACCTCTCCGACCTACTATCCCCCACTTACCTGCCCGTACCCTCCATTCCTCTGGCTCCGGTCTGCTCCCCATCCCCGCCCTATCCACCCTACCATCGGTAGCCGGGCTTTCAGCCTCTCAGCCCCCAGGCTCTGGAACTCCATCCCCCAGTGCCTTCGCCGCCTCCTCCCTTTCCTCCTTCAAGGCCGGTCTCAAGACCTTTCTCTTTGACCGTGCCTTCAGCTCCCCTCTCGACTCTCTACCCCCTCCTCACTCCCTCCCTTCCCTCCCCTCACCCTGACCATTTCCCCCCTGCTCGGGTCCTGACCCAACTGTCCAGCGCCTTGGGACGTCCTCCCGACATGAAAGGCTCTCTATAAATGAAATCTTGTTGTTGTTGTTGATTAATGCAGTCAGTGCCTGAAGTGATAAGGCACTGATGGGAGCCAAGTAGGAGAGCCTCAGTCTTGCGTCTTTAGCTGAAGAAAGTTAGACAATACCCAGGACTTGAAGTCTGATGGACAATCGATCAGAATAGCAGTGGTCCTGGACTTAAAAGGACAGTTGGGCAACATATAGATGATGAAAAGGAAAGATTCAAGGATGTAGTCCGACTTAAGATTGGCCAATAGGCCAAAAATTTATATTAATACCAATTGTTTGTATGGAAAGCTTGTCATTTGAGAGCACAAACAATGAACTGTTAGTGAACTGTTAACAATGCACTATGGAGCTCTGTAGTTCAGTGGTTAGAGCACTCGCCTCGCAAGCGAGGGACCTGGGTTCGATTCCCGGCAGGGCGAAGCCTTGGGCAATTTTTCTTACTCCATATGCCTAATAATAATCCCTTAAAAAAAATTTGGTCACTCAATCCACGACTGTTCGTGGGACACTGCTGTGTGCAATTGGCTGCCATGTATCGCCCACAAATAGTCAATTCACTTTACAGCATATTGTGTGACGCGCTTTGAGACATCTAGAAGACGTGAAAAGTGCTATATCAAATGCAAGATTATTATTTAACCAATCACTAAGAAAACTGCTGTCCCAGCAGTTTGACTCTGCATCCCATTTTTCTGACCCACACATCTATCAACACCATGTACCACAAGCATCATTGGCTTCCAACACATCAGACAACCAAATTTGGGTCTTCAAACTCAGCGAGACAAAGCCCCAACTGATAGGTAGTCCTAGCTGGACAGTCAGCAGGGAAGTCGTCTTTGCCAGACAGTGTGCAACACTACATTTTTCAAGCACTTTGAGAAGTTATTTTATGTGAAAGATGTTTTATAAATTCAAATTGTTGTAATTTGCTCCACTTGGTTTGTAAATAAGTTAATGTGTCTTACAAAACAATGTAATGCCTTTGCTTCTTTGTGTTATTGTTAGGTTACTTGGTCAGAAAACAAACAAAAAGTATATAGTTTAGAATAATACTTTAGTTGCAAAGAATACTTTTCATGGAGTACTGGTCTACTCTACTGTCAGTTTCTACCTAATTTATTGTAATATTCAAACATTTGTATTCTGAGTGAAACAGAACACATATAATTCAATATATATATACAAAACATAGCAAAGAAAATTACAATATAGTAGTTATTGAACTACTGCTAAGTAAAACAATTTGTTTGAAATATGACAAATGGTACATAATAAATGCCAACATACTGTATACTAATTTTTCATTTATTTAATTAAAATGTTACATGCAACACTTGTTTTAATAAATAGGGTACATATAATATGAAAAATCAATGAACATGCAATACATAGATATAAAATACTTTTTTTCCAATGTCCCAGCTTCACTTCTTCCTCTCACGTCACTCCCTATACAAACTCCTCCAATCAGGTTTCCGTGTTGCCACAGCACAGCCCTGGTCAGTGACAAATTACATTCTGTCCATCTGTGACCAGGGCTCCTGTCTCCTCGTCCTCCTTGACCTATCCTCTGCCTTTGAAACCACTGATCACTCTATCCTCCTCCACCACCTCTGCCCTCTCACCTCAACCTTCATGGTTCTGTCCTTGAGTAGTTCTACCTCTGACACTGTCTCCATTTTGTCGTCCTTTCAAAGTGAAAGGCGATATATAAATGTAATTTTGTATTGTACTGTTACAAAGACATTTATTAGTATTTACTTTTTTAATGGCTATAACATTAATATAAGTACTTTACATCTATTAATATCTAAAGGCTTACAAAAACCTAACCTTTGGTGAAAATAATTTTCAACCATTAATCACTCAATACCACCTATTTGGTGAAATCAAGAATTGACCAATTGCTAAGAAATTCTGAGTGTTTTTTAATACGACATAACTAAGGAAGCCTAAAATTGAAGCAAGGAAACCTTTTGTAGTTTGGATAATTCTGGATAATAATGTGGAGTGTTCAGTGTTCCTGAAGTGAGCACAAATGGCATTGGATGAAAACATTTTGTTTGGCTCTGATGCCCTCCAGTCAAATTGCTTGCCAACAATCAACCTCCAAGTTCCCATATAAAGATTAGTCACTGAATCATGGTACCAGAAAGTTACATTTGCTTGTGAAACCAAATCCAAGAATGAGTCAGCATCTTTATAAGATTTTTTCTGTAACAAAATGGCAACTTATGAAATAAGTTAACATCTTTCATATACTCTTTTTAGCATAACTTCAGTTCTGTTATTCCCATTATAGTAGAGATCCAATATGAATAGGAAGTGCTTTCCATCTAGCTCAGGGGCAGTTTTCATGAGTTGGTCTAAAAGGAAATAAAATGGTTAAAATGATACATTATCAGGCCCAACTAATTAAACACAATTTGAAAGACAGTATAATTCTGAATTGTGTAACATCTGAAAATAAGTTAATCAATTTTAGATACTTGTTTTAAAAAAAATCAAAAAGATTTTTAATTGATAATAATGAACAGGAACTACACATAATTACGATTTAATTTTGCTTCCAATTGGTAACAGGAGTTAAAAAATTCTAAATGAGGAAATAGTTTTTATAAAATCATTAATTTCTGTGAACATGGCACAATTATTCAATGCAGATAGAGATTCTATCATTAAGTTGCATGACAATATTCTGCTTTTCATGAGGTGGTCTCCAACAGATACCTGCAAAGTTAACTTCTCTTACGACACAGTACTTTTTCAAAGATCCCAGAGGCACCAAAAACGCCTCTTTTGTGCTGTAAATGTCTGGTACTACGTTGAATTAACAACAACTTGAATTTATATAGCCCTCTTCTGCAGGATAGTGTCTTGGAGCACTTACAGGAGGAATACAGAATAAGGATTTATGAAACTGCAAATGTCAATGTGTTCATGCTAATTGTTTACTGCAATAGAACTCCAATCATTGATGGCCATAAAATTCCAACCTGCGTTATAATGGGATGCGACCATGAGTTGGCCGTCAGCCCTTCTGCATTGAGATATTACCTATCACACAACAGGATGCGTGCTTGCAGATGTGTAGAAAGCAAGCCGGCTTAGTCTCCGCTTTAAATTTTGTGGTTGCACTTCAAATCCTGTTGTTACACTGATGCCTTTTAAAGCTCGACAATGAGACTTTGAGCATGATGACTTGCAACAACTGGATTTCAATTTAAGTGGAATGACTGATTTGGATGGCACAATGTTCGTATTTTCAGCTAAGAAAATGTCAGGGTCCATAACCCAATCATGTTATAACAAAGAGTTTATAATGGGGGTTCTACTGAAGTTCTGCTAGTTGTAAAAATGCTTATTACCATTCGAGACTGCAGTTTCAGAAGTGCAAGCACCAGACAAGATGGAAATCAAACTAGTATCATTTGCAGAAGTATCAAAGATCCTGTCAACTCCCAAGCCTGACGGCAGAAAAACAATATCCATTGCAATTTCTTGATTTAGATCTGTCAAAGAAGACACGATAAGGTTAATTAGGGTTTATTACATGCCTTGACATACGATAATTTTTTATTGATTTCAAGTTCAAATACATACCAACAATAGTGACACTGTAGTAACCATGATTCAAGGCAGACGTGAACTCCTTAGCATTCTTGGTGGAGTCAAGCAGGGTTGAAACATAACTTGATGGATGAAGGTTATGCTGCCTCATTAGTTCTTCTTTCTGTGAATATTTAAACCTGTGCGGATAACTTTCAGGAAGTAGCTGGCCAAACGGCAAGATTTCTTTCACTTGACGTTTAATATTGGGCCACTTTGAACTTTGCCAGGAGTAATCGAAGGCAACTTCTTTTGGTTCAAAGTTTGCAACTTCTTCTATTCCATTGACACCTAAAATAGGACTTTTTATAATATAATAGAGCTCCAAACAGGATTGTATAGTAATACTGGTTTATGCTAATGTATGAGCATCATTTATATACTAACACATTTTCTTGAAGCACTAAGTACTACATATCAGAGATTGAGCTTCTACCTTACAATGGTATTTATTGGTCTGTGAAAGTTCTTTCAAAATCACTTCAACTTGCTGTTTCTCTTCCTGCTTAAAAACACTCTCAAAAACTTCTTTGATCATGCCTTTGACAAACATCCTTAAATTATCTTTCCTGCTCCCTATTGTTTCTGTGTAACATTTCAAGACGTTCATCCTATGTGAAAAGTGTTCAGTAAGTGCAACGTGAAATCGAGCTTTCTGCTGGGCTACAACAAAGTTAGACACTAGTTCTAGAAGATATGGTAATTACTCTGAAGAAAACTAACGTAGGGGAACCCCATTGTAGCTCCCTTCGATAAAACATGGTCTCATTTAAACTGTAGGTCTCCTGTGGACTTGGGCTAACCAGAAATGCTACACACTTAGCTTCTGATTCTAATTAGCCAGGTTCCCATACTATGCAGACTATTTAAATCCCTCTCCATCATCCTGTTTTCTTTTGTGTCTAACCTCATTATTTGCGCTATTTTCCCAAATTGCATCACACTAAATGACATCAATTAAAACAGGTTCAAATCTATTCGTAACTGAAAACTCCTATCTTGGAAACATCCCAGTGAATCTACATCGGCCTCTCTTCATTGCATTTAGATCCTTCCTACAATGGGATGCCCAAAACTATATTCCAACTTTGTCCTAACTAAGGTCTTCTAAAAGTTCACATGTAGTTTAATTAAAATTTAGCAGAAAGTTGGATAAGCTACAGTAAATTAAAATATTCTGAAAGAACTTTCACATAGTACTGATAAACTATGAAAAATAGGAAATATGAATATATTTACTTAATGTTGTGGAATATCATTGTTCACTGTTTTTGGAGTAATAATGGTAAGAAAAATGTCCATATTTAAGCACACCTTCATCAGCAGTATATATTCCTCTTCTGTTTCTTCACTACTGGACAATTGATCTGGATTAGGAACAAGTTCTTCCTTGATGGATTTGTGAGAAGGTTCAGAAAGTCCAGATCTGTCACAGCAAAAATATCAGTTTAGTTTTTTCTTTGTTTACTTAGATTTCTTCCCAATTAACCATAGAATTACATACAAAATTCATGAATGTTTCAAGTTTACTTAATATTCAATTCAACATAGACAAAAATACTCGCATCTTATTAACAATGTTGAGTCTATTGTAAACCAAACTGTGAAATTCAGTTCCTTGCTCTCAAAATGGGTGAACCAAGGGAGCATAAAAGAGAATCACCAAATACCCACGTATAGTTTTGGAATTTTGACTCTGGCTAACCCTGATTGTTTCTGCATACACTTCTAGCAGGAACCAATAAATGATGATGATAGGTAGTTTGACATCACATGTGCCTAACCTGGGGAGACAGAAATCAACTACCAAGCCTCCAATAAATGTTCTGCCTGAGCTGAGATCAATTAATTTGACAGACAAGCAAACAAACTCAACCAGATTCAACACAATAACATATAGTGCATTTACCCCCTGAGCCATTAGTGGAGAAGCACCACTTAGCTTGATTTTAAAAATGAGAATACAGAAAAATACCAAAATACAGAAGTAAAGTATCTCTGTACAGGTTTAATTGTTAATAAAATTTTGTATACCTACTTGATTTGCATTACTTTTCTTTTTTTGCTCTGCTCTTCATTCCCTTTATTACATCTATACTTTTTTAGGGAGAGAGATAAGACATTATGCTAACTTTTGAATTAGTTACGTTTATCACTGTCTAACATCTATTTTTAACATCATTGAAAATATTTTAAATAGTAAAAACAAATATTGTAATACTTTTGTTCCAATTTGATAAATATGTAAATAAGAAAAAGATGAATTGTACGCATTACCTAGTTCTATTCAGGAATAACATTTCAATACATATTAAATATCTTCAATATGGAATTTGTTGAGATATTACAAATTTACCGAGGGCCACTGCCAAATAACTTCTCTTCTCTCAGGACTTTCCAACTTATTCCTTTAAGCACTACGGTACAAAATGAAGCACCTTGCTCGATTGAAACATTTGGTCACAACACATGGAGCTACTGTATGAGTGAGCAATGCCTCAAAAATCACTTCCATCCAATACAACCTTACTAATAGAATATTATTTTTTGAAGTAGAAAAGATCACTAAAATATTCGAAAACAATATTGATGTTTATTTTACCTTTATGATGAAAATAAAAAAAAACTAGCATCCCTCCATATAAAGGGTTAGGTGGATAAAATAAAAAATGCTTTTTAAGTAAACCATACCCCTATTGAATGGGAAGATTACAATTATTTTCCAGTGAAACTACTTCTCCAGGAAATGTGATGTGAAATCATGGATCAAATCAGCAACAAAAAATGACAATAACATAATGCAAACTGTTGGCAAAATCTGAGAAGTTTAACAATCAAGTGTAAAATCATTTTGGAAAAAAGAGGTTCAGAAATATACAACAGAATGTAATTTAGGGGGTTTAAAATACTCTTAAAAACTTTTTATTTGAAAGTTTTGAACAACAGTTAACACATTTCCATCCATATTCCCTTTGTATAATTAACACATTTTTTGTGGCTTTCAAGAGTGTAGTGAATGTATAACATCTATTCAAGGCACTATTTGCTTGTGTTAGTGGTCGAAATATCTTGGATATTGCACTGCAAATATTTTCAACATCGCCACTGAGTTTAATAAAAAAAATTACAATCTTTGGTTCTAGGAAACTGGTGTGGAAAATACAACTTCCATGGACAGTATTTTAAACATCATTTATGTTTCCAAACAAAAATAGCAACAGACATAAAATTTAGAGAGGGTCCACAGATAAACTGCATACCTGAATGTGCTCTTTGTCTGTTAAGCATTCAGCTGACGGAGAAGGGGAATTATATCTGACAGAAGTAATAATTCCTTGAACGACTAAACGTTTATGTTCCTTATAATTTAGACTTTCTATTTTTTCTTTGACCTCACCCATTGACGTGAGAGTGATCTCTATGATGTGGAAAGAATATGAAAGAATTATGTGGAAAAAGTATAAATCACATTCAACATAGGAAAGTATGAAAACTCAAAAAAAGGAACTTTGTGCAATTATGTTACGTAACAGAATAAGTTTCTCAACTCCATCTTCTCTGATTTCTCTGTCCTCCTCTAGCTCAATTTCAAGGATCCAGTCCTCATTTTTAGATACTTCAGATATCTCCCTTCCAAATTCTTTGAGATCTATCTGACACTGTCCAAGGTCACCTAAGTGGAATTTTAGGCCTCAGTTGGGTTTAATATTTTTTGATTACTCCCACTCTTCACTGCAATAGCAGTCCTGATGTTATAATCTATTTTTTTAAATAAAGGAAAATTGTAAGTTGTAAAAAAAAATTATCTATCATGTACTTATATATGGGTTTCAAAGAATGCTGCAACGTACAGATTTTCAAATGTCAAAGTTAGAAGATATTTTGTTCTTCCAATATTTGTATTTTTTTTTCGTGGTTGAAAACAATCATAATAGGTCCCAGAAATTTAGACTACCTGCCGCTGCTGAAGAATGGTAGATTGAAAACATGTAATTGCATGAAATAAAACTGTTTCTCTAAAAACAATTAACTCTAATAAAGGAATACTTTTCAACCTATACCTTTTATGCTTTGACTGTATTCCCGAAAACTTGATGGGAGAAGAGGGAAAGAATAGTGTCCTCCGACAAAAGCTCTTTCCAGAAAATCCTTCTCTTGCTGTGATTTTGCCCACTGAATAAATCTTTTGACTCGACTGTCAGCTGTGTAAGGCCTCCCCTTGTGATAACCTGTAAACAACATATATTTACAAATATTATTTGAGGCATTGTATTCCACATTAACATTTATCCAGCACTGACGGCAAACCATGTTACCCCTGCTGGAAAAGTACATATTGATTGATGTCTCTTGGGGACATAATTGGGTACAGTTGTGATGCTTACTGAGGGTCTGCTGAGCTTCACCTTCTGAGTTCATAAAGAACAATCACTAGAATGAGATATAGGAGGGGGCTTGGTGCCCATGAAATTATACTCTAGCAAAGGAATTAAGCACTCTGGGATCCTACTCTATGTGAGGGGCACTATATTAATGTAAGCTTTTGTTGATGAATCAGCATTTTCAGAAAATGGAAGGAGTAAGAAAATTGAGAAAAAATGAATAAAATTACGACCACCAAAAAATAAGTTTAACTTAACTTTCAGATATAAATAAAAATGATGTTCTTTTCATATCCATCTAACCCACATGCAATTACACCATATTTCAAAATGAAAGAACTTAAAAAATAAATTGCTTTATCATTTAAAAGTAAGTTATTCAGAGCTTTTTAAAAAGTAATCAAGATTTATAGGAAAACAAATTACAAACTAAAAGTCTGGTATTTGAAAGTAATTCAACAGCAATTTACATTTAAATAAGCATCTTTCATATCAGTATGATAACTCAAAGCATTGCACACAGCTGACCACGAATTCACTTCTAAATTGCACTTATTCAATATGGTATCGATTTTTGTCAAATTCTTTTCATTTATGTTATCACCATCTTTGACTGGATAACTGCTTCTGATTTGTCACCATAGTTCAACATATATTTTAATTTCTATGCCTGCACTTCTGAAATAAATTCTATTTTGCAATCACAGATAAAGAAATGTTCAACATCCATAGCCTGTATAATTATGTGTCTGTTTCATAAGTGACAATGGGAAAATGTATGCTTTATATAATTATGAATGGAGTATAATTTCATGGGCATTAGCCACCCTCCTGTATCTCATTCAAGTGACCTTTCTCCATCAGAATCACAAAAATAGCATGGCTAAAAATAAACTGTTTAGAATTTCCCCAAGTCCAAGCAGGAACCATGTATGAGGTCCATCAGCAGATAGGACCCAGATGTCAGCAGTGGTGAAACCCTGAGGCCCATTCCCAGCACCAACACATATGGGAACTGACACCTGTAAACCACCAGGCAGAGTGAGTACTGCTTCTAGTCCTTTCCTGACATTTCTTAGATTCCTAGTAAGGGAGATCTGGGGAAGAGAAAGAGGGTGGGGGAAGAGAGAAGATCAGCATGGTATTTGTAAGTGAGTCTGGTACTGGCGAGGAAGGAAAGAGAATGGTGAGTCAGCAAGAGAGGGAACTGGAGAGAAAGACAGTAAAAAGACAGGTGGAGAAAGATTGACATTGGGCATGGGAGAAAAAAAGGCTGGCACTGTGGGAAGGGAGATAATTGGGCTTGGATTACGTGAGGGAGAGACTGCAACTATATGCAAAACAGAAGGGGAAGAATCTACCTTGTATTTCCAGGATTTTCGGTTTCGTACATTAGTTCAAATTATACCCACAATGGATGCTGATATCATACTATGTTTGTACAAAAGCATAGTTTTGTTTAACTACTACTTACCTGTAACGTAAATCTGAGTCTCACTGGATGAAGTTAAATAAGTAATGGGTTTTCCAGTTTGCAAATTGCTTCCAATAATTCTCATCTGAGTACACACTAAGAAGGTCACTGATAAAAAGATAACAAAGGAAGTAAACAATTGTTTTCTGATCTTTGCACCCCTCCACAAAGAACAATGTAATCCCCATATCAAACTACAATTTTGTTTTACATTACTTCAGTTAACTTTTGAAGTGTCAGATCATTTGTTGAAACACAATAGTCAGTTTACATGATTTAACATGTTTATCCCTTCCAGATTTAAATATTATACAAATTATTTTACATATTATCAAGAACAGGATCTGCAGCAAACTCTTTTAAGACAGGGACACATGAAACTGTCCATCCAAACTAACCAGCTACATTTCCCTGGGTATATCATTATTTAATTGTATACAGTTTATTTGCTGATTTATCTAAATAATATGAACTATGGATGTACAGTAAATCCTGGACCTGCCAGCGTCACCCACATCCCAAGAAAGAGTAAAACATCACTTATGCAAACAGTGTTTATTGTTCAAATAAACAACATTCAACTGTTAAAAAAAACTATATTTTGCAACAGAGTAGTCATTCCATTAACCTATGTGATCTGCACTAATAGTGTGTTTTAGAAGTAGAAGGTCAATAATACAGTAATAAAGCTACTCCTTGCACCTAAATAAAAATGTATTATTAATAACAGAGCACAGAATTTCACTGGTCTGTCGGTAGTCAGGTGTTAAAAAACGCTCTACATCTTACGAAGCTTGCTGCATCAGATAAAGTCCAATAGCAAGAAAGCAGAAAGTAAATTAAAAAGACCAGAGATGTTCTCCATATTGAGGGGAATCCTGTATTAGGTGGCCAGCTGTCAAACATAAAAGGTCACTTATTAATTTACGTTTCAGCAACAATATGGTATGCAGAACATAAATTAGGAAGAAATATACATTTGACAAACTTAAACAATATTCAATACCTGGGTGAAGCTTCTCATGAATTTCTGGCTGGGAAGTCGAATAAAGCTCCAAAATAAATGGTTTTTCACTGGTTTCATCCACCATCTCAACAAACCGTCGAATCCAAAAATCCTCATCATCTAGATAATGCATTTTAAAAGAGAAACCTTTAAATAGCTCATGGCTGTTAGCATTTGCTAATACTATATATTTTTTAAAATGAGCATTACAAACATTATACCTGTCTTTCTGATTCTTTCACATCTGCCCACAAAGGTGACAAGGCCTATGACATCACAAGTATAATTATCAGGCAGTGTCTCCAGTTTATTCCTGGAAACAAAAAATATGTTGCTTTATGAATGAAATTAAGGATTTGCAAAAGTACCATATTCAAAATGTAAAAAGTCTCAGCCAAATATTCCCTGATTATATACAGTATTTTGAATTAAACAGCAGAATTCTTTATTGAATACAAATCTTATAATCACACACATTGTATACTAATTTGCACAAATACAGTAATTAAAACAAACCTTGGAAACCGTGACTAATTTTACTTTAATATTCACCAATAATATAATAATAATAATCCTTGCATTTGATATAGCGCTTTTCACGTCGGGAGGACGTCCCAAAGCGCTTCACAGAACACTGTAAAGTGAATTGACTGTATATTTGTGGGTGAACGCGGCAGCCAATTGCGCACAGCAATGTCCCACAAACGGTCGTAGATTGAAAATTACCAATTTATTATTGTTTTTGGTTTTGGAGGGATTATTATTAGGCGTGTGGAGTAAGGAAACTTGCCCAAGGTTTCGTCCTGCCTGGAATTGAACTCAGGTCTCTCGCTTGCAAAGCGAGTGCTCTAACCACTGAGCTACAGGACTCCACAAAGGGTAGATACCAAGGGTAGATAATATTACTAAATTATTTGACCAAAATCAGAATTCATTTAGAAGGCCCAAATTCAAACTCTTCAAAAAATTAATATAATACTACAATGAGCAAGACAGATTTTGAAGGATTTAAAGTATAGCGACTGTATTTCGTAGGCCAACGTGGCTGCCAGCTAGATGATACCATGTATCTAATACCCTTTCAAAAACTGTTGTGGCTGTTTTAACACTTTGCTCTGTGACTACTAAATGTGAATGGTATTTTTTTTAATCTAGGTATCATGAGTACAACTGTAGAGAGGCAAAGTTCTGGTCAGTTACCTTGTAATAAAGTGATACTTAATCTCTGGTAGCCTCCACTCAGGTTTAACTTGATTCTGTGGAATAATCTTGATATCAGCTGTTGGCTTCTGAGAGTTCAAAGAAATGTCTACAACAAACAAATGAGCTATTAATTACAAAGATTTTCTATTCAACATAGTGCACTCTGAAAAGCAACCCAATGACTCTGTAAGTAAATGCCAGTGTGGTACTAAGCTCTGTGAAGCTGTTCAGGTTCTAGTTTGTGCTGAATTAAGATTATTTTAAGCAGAACACCAATAGGAACCTCAGCACCTAGCAGATGGGAAGAAAAAGAAAATTCAGCCAATGATCCCACTGATGACTCTCTCTCCCCACCATTGAAAAGAGGCTTTGTATGAATGTCAACTTTTCACCTTTTTATATGATATATAATAATCCTTGCATTTGATATAGCGCCTTATGTCTTTGAGACGTCTCAAAGCGCTTCACAGGATATACTGTAAAATGAATTGACTATATTTTGTGGGCAAAATATATCAGCAAATACTGATGTATACTTCAGTCATTTCCATGTGCGTGGATATGCACTTTCATTCAGAACCCTCCAGAATTACTAATAGTGTACTATTTCCTCTTTCCCATGCAAGTTGAGTGATGACATTCTGCCTTCGGACAAATTAAAATATTAAAATGATCTTCTGTGATATTCAGATACAGTTCAGAACTTTGCCAATTGTTTGGTTCACAAGTTGTCAATTTTGCTTTTGCAGCTAACTGGAGTGACCTCTGCTGCTGGGCGTCATTTTGCTGTGTTCTTGCATGTCTTTTTCCATCCAAGTCCAGCCAAACTGCTCTTTAAGAGAGCAACTCATTTTGCGGTGCTCTTGCAGTCCTTTCAGCATTGAAGTCCAGCAGAGTGTTTCTTTGAGCGGGCAATTCATTTTGCCGTGTTCTTGCATGCTTTTCTGTGGTCCAAGTCCAACTGTGCTGTTCTTTGTTCTTCAGTTTAATTTAATTGTTTTTCTGTATTTTGTCTGGCATATTTATTTGTCTTTACTTCTTGGGCATCTTAAGAAAATGTACTATTGAACTCGTACAGACAGTGTTACATCTGACGTCACATATTTCTCATATGTTACAATAACACATATATTGGAATTATCTCATCAACGATTGTAGATACTGGCTATATCATTTCTGTATGCGTGGAGTCCTGTAGCTCAGTGGTTAGAGCACTCGCTTTGCAAGTGAGAGACCTGAGTTCAATTCCAGGCAGGGCCAAACCTTGGGCAAGTTTCCTTACTCCACACACCTAATAATAATCCCTCCAAAACAAAACAATAATAAATTGGTCATTTTTAATCTACGACTGTTTGTGGGACATTGCTGTGCGCAATTGGCTGCCGCGTTCGCCCACAAATATACAGTCAATTCACTTTACACTGTGTGTTCTGTGAAGCGCTTCGGGACGTCCTCCCGACGTGAAAAGCGCTATATCAAATGCAAGGATTATTATTATTATTATTAATGCTCATTTTTAGTGCTGGCGTTTTCAGTGATACCACTCACAAACCATTTTATGTGCTATAAACCCTGTGTGCACACCTTAAGCAAAACTGCCATACATGTGTGATGAGCTTGTTTAGGTCATTGTTCATCAACGCTAGGACATCCCGCCCCCAAAAACATACGCCCATGACATTCCCCCATGCAAGATCTTTCCGATGAGGTATGAATCATGTCTCTACATTAATCGGTTATTGCGTAATTGGCGGACAGACACACACGCACAGACATTTCGTCTTTAATAGTATAGATATTATAGCTACAACACAAAACACTTTCTCATTACCAATTTCATTGCAGATTTTTATCTCCGGGTAGTATGAAACAGGCCGAGTCCGCTTCTGATATCCATCTTTTACAACATACTGCTGTATAAGTAATACTGTTCCAATCTCCAGGCTCCTAAATAATCTTGGACATAATGAGTTCCATAGAACTGCTGTCATCATACCAGAGCAACAGGAGTGAAATAAAACCTCATACAATCTAAGGTGACAACACATGTGTGACCTAAAGCTGCTGCACAATATATGCAGGTGCAACACTTTAGGAATCTACTGCATCAGAGGCAATACAGAAACAACTACGCATGCAAATTGCAACCTTATTTTATTTTCTGCCTTAGATTTATCAATCTAAGATCTTAGCCCGCCTGCAACCAGATTATGGCCGTCAGTAACAACAGAAGCAATAAGAAAAACACCACAAAATCTAATACCATTTAACGTAGAATCTCATGTTGCTTCCATCACTTTATCATAGCGTAACATCACTCAAAATTGCCCATACAGAT
Organism: Callorhinchus milii; assembly: GCF_018977255.1. NCBI lineage: Eukaryota > Metazoa > Chordata > Chondrichthyes > Chimaeriformes > Callorhinchidae > Callorhinchus > Callorhinchus milii. The sequence goes on from NW_024704745.1 coordinate 60,899,249, forward strand.
ACAAGTTTAGAATCTATTATGGTACAGCTGAGTGTTTACAGTTAAGAGGTTGTACAGTAACATGACTGTTTTACACCCACACTGGTACACTTTACTAAATTCCTGGTAACATTGTGCGGTATATAATTAGTAGAAAAATGGATTTAAAAGTTTCATACAAATGTTGGTAGTTACTTTTGGTCTTAAAATTAGAGGCTTCTATTATTTCATACTCACCCAACAAGCTTAACTTAAAGATTCAATAGTGCACAGGATAATCACTTGCCTGATAAGGCCAATCAACATTTTTGCAAGGTTTTCCATAATGCCGTAATCTGGATTTGTACATGACTTTCACCAATAATGGGGGTAACTTCCACCTTCCCTTCCAAGTCATCTCCAGCTCCTTTAGAGTGATTATCTTTAGACCTGTAAATTAATAAAGTAAGAAGAAACAGAAGAGTTAACCAGGAAGCTGGAAAATAAGATTCAGATGTGTTAAATTTGACAGTCAAGTCAGAAGTAAACAAGTTATTGCATTGCAGAACACTGGGACCTGTGAAGTGTTTTGAGATGTCTCAATGATGGGTGAGGCACTATATCAAATTCAAAGAATATATTCCCGTATGTTTTGAATAAAATCTCACCCTTTCCAGTGACAGGTTATGAAAGTTAATTTAATGAAGACTGTTAGACTAGGACTTTGTACAAATCAGTTAGAAAGGTTTTGAGGTGCCATGTATATGTTACATTTGGATCAATCACCAACAGATTAACCTGCAAAAGCCAGTTTTTCCTCCGGCCCCGTATATTATTGTATACAAATAGGGAAAATAATTCTGTGTACAAGTGACACAATGTATGCAGAAATTAATTTGTATTTCCTTCTTTGGAGAAATTTTGGGTGCTTCTATTTTGTCTTGTATCAAAAACGTTGTGAGAAATCAACAGAATTTCTGTTGTAGTTTACGTCCCAGAATGTTTAGAGGCCATTATCATAAAGATCATTTTGTTACAACTGGAAAATGAGCACAAAGCAATCTGTGTTTTGTTAAAACAAAACACAAAATACTGGAAATGTGAAACAAAAACAGAAGTCGCTGGGAACACTCAGCAGGTCAGGCAGCGTATATGGAGAAAGGAAAGTGAGTCAAGATTTCAGGTCCACGACCCTTCGTCAGAACTGTTCTGATGAAGATTTTGAGCTCATAGTCCTATGACTCATAGGACCATGAGCTCAAAATCTCATAGGGCTTTGGAACCCATAACCTTCTGATGACCACCTACGCTGGAAAAGGGTCCATTAAGAAAGTTTGTGTTATTCTGCAACAAGTTTTGGTTGGCAAACACTGGACTCTTGTCTGTCCCCAAACACATACAAAGCATTTGTGCTTAGAAAAGTGCATGGGGGTGAGTTTCTTTCTTCAGTTTTGCAAAATAAAAAATCATGTTGCAGTTGATCAGTTTGACGTCGGTGCTATAGGGTGGGATGACAACCCTTTGCACATATACAACGAGCATAGGACGTGTCCTGTCATTTCCATGACTAAATGATAATCATGTTAGTTTAGCAGCTCATAAATAAAAGTACTCGTAGCTTTTACAATAAACAGTAGCAACAATAATAGCAATCCTTGCATTTGATATAGCGCCTTATCACGTCTTCGAGACGTTGCAAAGCGCTTCGCAGAGTATTCTGTAAAGTGAATTGCCTGTATATTTTGTGGGTGAAAACGCTGCAGCCAATTTTGCACAGCAGTGTCCCAAAACAGTCGTGGACTGAGTGACCAAAAGAGTCCTGTAGCTCAGTGGTTAGAGCACTCGCTTTGCAAGCGAGAGACCTGAGTTCAATTCCAGGCAGAGGGCGAAACCTTGGGCAAGTTTCCTTACTCCACACAGAGCCTAATAATAATCCCTCCAAAACTAAAAACAATAATAAATTGGTCATTTTCAATCTACGACTGTTTGTGGGACATTGCTGTGCGCAATTGGCTGCCGCGTTCGCCCACAAACATACAGTCAATTCACTTTACAGTGTGTTCTGTGAAGCGCTTTGGGACGTCCTCCCGACGTGAAAAGCACTATATCAAATGCAAGGATTATTATTATTATTATTATTATTATGAATGCAGGTTGCGGCTGTGGTCACCTTCAGTGCTGACATCCTCCTGCTCGCAGCCCATCGCCCTCCACTCCTCCCCGTAATAATCACTGTCGCCCCAGAGGGGCAGGTAGTGCCGTCTGCAGGTGGTTAAAGGGCGCGAACCCGGGAGGGAGGCGGGCAGCCCGGCAGCGGGAGCCGGGGAGGCTGCTCCCAGGGCCTCGGCCCTCTCGATCACAGGCACCCCGTTCGGCAGCGCCGAGAAGCGGCTGACCCTCAGGAGGCAGCCGGAGCTCAGCAGGTTCCTCTGCACCAGGCGGTTCAGCTGCGGTGACAGGAGGTACTTTTTGACCGGGACCCCGAGCCCCGTCACGGTCACATCGTACAGGGAGGAGCCGGAGCCCGAGGCCGGGCCCGGGCCCGGGCCCGTGCGGTCCCTCAGGTACCGCTCCACAGCCAACACCAGGACCTGGGCTTCACCCTCCGCCATGTGAAGGCTCGAGCCGGAAGCCGCGCGCGCGCGCGCTCCCTCTCTGCCTCTCTCCCGGTCTAACGGTCACTGCCTCGCGCGCCCCACCTCCTGTCAATCACTTGTGGCGCCAAAACCAGCAGCCGGAGGTGTCAAACTGCTACCCCGCCTCCCCCCGCCCCGCCCACTCACTCCGCCCCGCCCACTCACTCCGCCCCGCCCACTCACTCCGCCCCGCCCACTCGCCCCGCCCCCGTCCCCTCGCCCGCCCCCCAAACACACTGGGCCACAGCGGGTCAATGGGTTGGGTTTGCGCTGTTGCTCTCAGTGTTCACAGCGACTTCTGTTTTTATTGCAGGTTTCCAGCAACGGACCCGTGTATTTTATACTCTTATAATTGCAATTTGAACCTGTAAAAAAAACTCCCCCCCCACCCCCCCACCACCACCACCCCTCCCCCCCCCCACCACCACCACCCTCCCCCCCCCACCCCACCCCCCCCCCCCACCACCCCACCCCCCCCCCCCCACCACCACCCCCCCCCCCCCCCCACCACCACACCCCCCCCCACCACCACCACCCCCCCCCCCCCCCCCACCACCACCCCTCCCCCCACCACCCCCCCCCCCTCCCCCCCCCCCACACCACCCTCCCCCCCCCCCCCCCACCACCTCTGAAGACCTTTTCTTACACAGTTTGAAGTGCAATCTGCTGCTACCTGTTGGAGACCACACTTTTTGGGATAGTGTTTTGGTTGACTTTGGGCTACAAACATATTTTTAAATTTCTGGCTATCCAGCACCCCCACCCCCCCCCACCCCCCCCCCACCACCCCCACCCACCTCACCCCAGAGCCTCAAACTTCAACTTGTTCCTTTTCTGTCAAACACCTGTCTCGCTGTCGGGCTTTTCAGTATTTTAGTTCTTTTATTTCGTCGTTTCGCACCAGTTTTTATTTTTGGATTTCCAGCCCTGTTAAAACCTACGCTTTTTATTTCCAACGTTATCGCATTTTATTTTTATATTTTCCCACGTTATTGTTTTTTTTGATTTCATATTTCCAACAAATATACAGTCAATTCACTTGACAGTATATTCTGTGAAGTGCTTTGAGACGTCTCAAAGGCGTGATAAGGGGCTATATCAAATGCAAGGATTATTATGTTTTATTTCAAACACAATTTCTATTTCATATTCCTGGTGTTTTATTTCATATTTCCAACATTTGCCATTTTTAGTATTTATTAATGTTGTCGCCTTATGTTTGAACTCCCCTCCATGGCTAATGCTGATATACAATCATTATACCTACTTTGCAGCCCCTTTTTGTTATTTTCTCTTGTTACGATGCAACAACAACAACTTGCATGTATATAGTACCCTTCATGCCGGGTAGCGTCCCACAGCGCTTAGATATGGCTCATTGCAATCCATGTTAGAATTTATATCAATCTTCAAGTGAAAGTTCCCTATTAAGACAACTAACTCTGGAATTTAAGAAAGAGACTTTCACTTCTGGGATAAACCCAAATATGTATTGTTTTTTGTTAGTTGATGGTTACCATCTACAGATCGGTTCTCAAATGTGATAATTTCAGAATTTGTGCCTGGTTATAGCATATACACGAGTTGTAACAGAATCTCTTGTGTATTGCAAAGGCAACAAACCAGGGAGCAACTAAAATGTCAGTTCAACTAAGTCACCTACTTATTGCTGTTATAAAAGTTCAATGAAGACATCCTGAGATATTACCCAAAATCAAACTCTGGAAATTATTGCCTTTTGCAAAAGAGATTTTTTCTGAAGAGTGTTTGACACATACCCAGGTAAAGAATAATTGCAATTCACTTTATCTGTGTATCGTTCAAAGTCATCAGCTAGGCCTTACTTACCAGTTCCCCAAATCTCCATTAAATTTGTTTATGGCTTCAAATTTGCTAACAAGTTGCAACTACAGCAATTGCTTATTTGGAAATTCACGGAGGGAGGGGATTCTGTGAGGCATTGTATGTTTAATTCTTCAGAACTGAAATGTTTTGTTTCATGTTAAGACAATTTTATCTATATAAAAACATAAATGACAAGTGGATTAATATGGTTCATATTGAATATATAAGGTGAGCCATATCTGGTTCCCCAATTCCCCTATGCTGCTAAATTTCATTAAAATATAAAAATCTTTGCAATGTGATTGACTATACACCCGCAAGGTTTCTGCTCCTTCAGGATAGATCTACTTAATAATGTTAGATTCCAGTTTATTATTGAACTAGTTCCTATGGGTGCTTGATTCTAATTAGAAATGAGAAAATACATTTGTGCATAAATACTTCATTCAATCTGTTGTTTCAGATGAGAAATGATGATGCCAACATTTTTTATATATTGCTGTTATTATTTCAAATGCTAAGATACAATATTTTCTTTGTAGCATATATTGTAATAAATCGTTATGTGTTAATGCGAGCAAATCAGTCATCATAGAGCAAGTGCGTTTGATTTTTTTCAGAAGGGTTATGCTTATGAGCCGTTGCACTAGGTTCCGCAAGCCCTATCCTCCCTTAGCTCCCCATCTTCAAATTCAATATCCCTTTATTCACTTTCAAATCCATTCCCCTGCCTGACCTGACCAGACTCACCCCACCTCATCCCATTCCACTCCATTGTGGAGTCCTGTAGCTCAGTGGTTAAGCACTCACTTTGCAAGCGAGAGACCTGAGTTCAATTCCAGGCAGGGCGACACCTTGGGCAAGTTTCCTTACTCCACACGCCTAATAATAATCCCTCCAAAACCCAAAACAATAATAAATTGGTCATTTTCAATCTACGACTGTTTGTGGGACATTGCTGTGCGCAATTGGCTGCCGCGTTCGCCCACAAATATACAGTCAATTCACTTTACAGTGTGTTCTGTGAAGCGCTTTGGGACGTCCTCCCGAAGTGAAAAGCGCTATATCAAATGCAAGGATTATTATTATTATCGTGGGCAAGATTGATGGAACTCGATCGCAAAGTACACCACCTTGCTCCCACCTTCCCAGACTTCAAATACCACATTAAGACCTACCCTTTGACCACATTTTCAGGCACTTCCCCTCACTCCCACCCCACCCCCACAGCTCAGGCTCTCAATCAGTTGTATGAAGTGCTTTGAGACATCCTTCCACTGTAAAGGCGCTATAGAAACGTAAAATGCTGTTGAATAATATGCTTGAATACATTTGAAGTTGTATTGTATTGGAGCAAATAATTGAAAATCGGTTCTTCTGGTTGGATTGTGAGATTGTGACAGTGTCAAGATTTTATATGAACTCAATTTACTGAAAATAGCTTTCAAAATGTATAGTATTAATGCATTATTCAAACTATTTGATATGGAAATTGTTTTCAGGTAGATGCGGAACTTGCATTCAAACCGTTGGCATTATAACAGGTAGAAAATAGAAAAACGTACTCCAATAATAATCCTCGCATTTGATATGGCACCTTATCATATTGTCAAAATATATCAAAGAGCTTCATAGTGTGTAGTGTCAAGGTTACTCTAGTTTTGCATACTCTATCCTGTATAAATTATATAATATATTGTAAATATTAATATTGTATTGGGAAAATATCCTTGTAATCTCGAAGGTCACTTGAGGTTTGTTAATCTTAAACCAGTGCCATCTGGTTTTCCACCCACTAAATCAAATAGCCTTCTGCTCTCAGATTTACAAAAGTAAGTAGAATCTAAATTTATGACATGTTAGATACTAAATGAATATTATTATGGCAATTAAAAAATAAGACAAAGGCATAAAATTACTGCAGCAAGATAGTGATTGATCCAGTGACTTGAATCATAATTCTACAAAGAAATTGCTTTGTCCTTTCTTGAGCAGCTTGGATACAGGTATTGTACGCTAGACAAAATTGGACACAATTTTTGTGGGTAAAATGCAAGTGTCATCAATTTTATATTTTGATGTGGCTTTACTATTTTAGCTTTTATTTACTTTTTTTATTATTATTTGAATAAAATAACATGTCTGTTTCTGTGTATTGATATCCTTCCATTTTGGAGCCGGAACCCAGTGGTTTCCAAAGGCATTCAGATGACTGAATATTGGTCTACCCAGGTCAAACTTTTGACATTTTTCCAGTGTTTCATTGGGAGCCTCAAGAACTCGATGAAATAACCTATGTTAGCAGCCTGGGGAACCGAGTACTGCCATAATAAGTTATCTCATTAGAAGCATCCAACTAATTAAATAGTACTCCAGGACTAACCCAGAGCAATCATTTGTACTTCCCTTAAATCTGCTTACTGCTGGAGGGATATGTTCATTAATATTTTGTTGCTTATCAATGCTCCTTGCACTAGCCTAACTCTCAGACCACTGTTCATATATGATTTCTAGTCATGACAGCCAATAAATCATCTCTATATGTAACTGAAAAAAAAACATCAAAATGCCCAAAGACCTAAAAAGATGGGTGCTTCCATTATTGCTTCATGGCATATTTGGAAAAATTTAGCCATTTGAAATGCTTGGATGTGCAAAGATATTCTTCACACTGCTTCAAGTTTTAATATTTCATCTATTTTATCAGACATGTTGCAGATTCTCATTTTAAAATTGGTCTCAGAGCAGGCCGAAACTGGCTTTGAATGCCCCTGGCTGGTGTTACCACTTTTCATCAAGGAGTACATTTTCTTTTAATGTTTACTTAAGGGCCACTTGCTAGGAAGGCTGAGATAAGACTACATCCTTAGTTGTACATATGCAGAGCTGTCCTCAATAACAGGCAAGAAAGACCTGAAGTGGACAGTGAAAGTCTGGTTTCCAGTTTAAATTGCTGTAATTGTGGAAATAATGTCACATCTCTGATATAAAAGGAGCATCAGTAAATGTTGCTCAGTATTCCTTTATATGACTTGCTGTTAAGTAATATGTAACAACACATTAATTAATACAAATACTATATGTACTAAAAATGATTCATTGCAGAATATTGTTTCCTCTTGAAATAAAAATAAAATCAGTGATCGTGAAACAATTCTTTTGTACTGTATACATCAGAAGAGTATATCCCCCTCTCTCATTGCTATTTAATATGTGGTTGTGTCTCCTTTGGATGGATAACTGGTTACTGATTATGTCAAATTTAGGATTTTTCCAATGTTTAATGTACTGGCGTGTGTGGATATGACCCCATATTGATGTTATTAAAATATGGAATGTTGTGCCAGATGCCATATTTCAAGCAGAATCCATATTAGTTTTCAAGAGGAAACTGAAGAGATATCTAAAATGGATTTGCAGGGGTATGGGGAAAGAGCAGATAAATGGGACTGAATGCATTGCTCTTTTAAAGAACCAGCCCAGACACAAAAGGTCAAATGGCCTTCTTTTTAAGAGCAATGAAATTGTGTGTAATGCAGCTGTGCTTTCATGATCTTTTCACAATGCAAATTATATCATTATGTTAATTATCAACAGCTTTTTCAAAACCATATGGGAGCCAGTAAACAACTGTTTATTCCAAATATCTCTGTATTTTCTGAAACAGAACAGATCCCACTGGTGAAACATTGCATATATATTAACGTTGTGCTGACACTGCTAGAGTCCCAATTAATTCAAATTGTATTTGTTTAAATTAGTCAATATACTGGGTAAAATTTCATTAAGGTTGGATTTGTAATAAATAATGGAATTGACAAAAGTATAATTTTATTCAGGATGTGGTTTGAAAATTCTTCATGTTTCTCTGCTGTCATCAGTCTAGATGGGCTATAGGTTTCTTTCTGTAATCAAAGTACAAGAAATCCTGCAACAAAACCACATGTTTCTTAACACAAATGATGAACTGTACTGGAGGAATGATTGGTTTTTATAATAATAATCATTGCATTTGATATATCACCTTTAATGCCAGGAGGATGTCTCAAAGTGCTTCACAGGATTTACTGTAAATTGTAGTGACTGTATATGATGGATATATGTATATACAAATTGTACAGCAATGTGCCATAAACAGCCAGAAAGTGAATTACTAATTTTATCTGAGGGATGATTGACCAGGAGATTGGGAGAAATTCCCTTCTCTTTTTGAATAGTGCCATAGGATCATTAATGTACTTGAACAGGCAGATGAGACCTTGGTTTAACATCTCAAATGAAGATGATACCTTCTACAATACGTGCACCTCCAGCACTGTGTTAGAGTGTCAGACTAGACTAAAGACCGGATTTGGGGTGGGGGGAAGGGGAGGGATTGAACCCACAGCCTTCTGACTCAGAGGTGAGAAGGCTACCAATTTAGCCAGACTGGTACATGCTTTTCTGCTCTAATAGAAAAAAGGCCCTCCACAGACTTGCTCCTTCCTCTGTGACCTGCGACCGCATATCAACCTGGCCGCTACCTCCGCTCAGCAGACTGCGACCTGCTCCAAGTACCCCATACGGCCTGCCCACCATCGGCAGTCAGGCCTTCAGCCTCTTTGCTCCCACCCTTTGGAACTCCATCCCAGATGCCCTTCGCCTCGCTCCCTCCCTTGCCTCCTTCAAGGCAGTCTCAAGACAATCTTCTTTCTGCGCCTTTGGCCACCCTCCTACCCTCCCTGAACTCCACCCTCTCTGATCCCAACCCTACTGCTCGGGTCCAGATCCCTGACTGTCCAGCGCCTTAAAACACATTATACAAATGTAATTTTGTATTGCATAGACCTTGACACAGCAATTAGAAAAGACAAGATATTTCCATTTCACAATTATGGAAGATAATTTTCCAAAAATTAATCAACTAATAATAATAATAATCCTTGCATTTGATATAGCGCTTTTCACGTCGGGAGGATGTCCCAAAGCGCTTCACAGAACACACTGTAAAGTGAATTGACTGTATATTTGTGGGCGAACGCGGCAGCCAATTGCGCACAGCAATGTCCCACAAACAGTCGTAGATTGAAAATGACCAATTTAACTATTGTTTTTAGTTTTGGAGGGATTATTATTAGGCGTGTGGAGTAAGGAAACTTGCCCAAGGTTTCGCCCTGCCTGGAATTGAACCCAGGTCTCTCGCTTGCAAAACGAGTGCTCTAACCACTGAGCTACAGGACTCCACAACTGCTCAAATACTAGATTTTTTTAATTTTTAAATTGACAAATAAGGTATATTTTATGAATGTAACTTTGAATGTAGATCCAATGGGAATTATATTGAAAAATTATCAGCAAAGTGGTCTTGAGATGCATCTGTAATATGCCATGAGATGACACCAACCTTCTCAACCTTCCCAGTTTCTGTCAAAAATCTGACGAAAACAATCAGACATTCAGATGGTAACAACAACTTTAAATGGGTCGTACATTATTCTTGGTTTGGAAAATATAATTGTCATTCCCACAATGGTTTTAATCAATGTTGCATTTCAAATCATAATTCTGGACATACATATGTTCTTTATTTTTACAGAATGTCTAAGGCAGTCTTTAGGGAATCTGATATTGTTCAAAACCAGCTTGATGAATTACTGGAGACTATAGTATGCTTAATGGTAAAATGGGAAAGTCCATTATAAAAAATTACCAAAGAAATTGCTAGTTTTATCAATCGGCAAAATTTAGAGCCCAATATCTTCTCTGCAGCAATGCCAAGAGACTTTGAGAGAGAGATTGCCTTTCAAATTAATGTCAAATATGAGGTTTGTGACATAGGTACACACACTGGGAACTGGATTGAGACAGCTCAAACTTAATTCATGTAGAAGGCGTAAAAGTAACAAGCTTTTCATCCCATCAGTGTACTCTGCAGTCTTAACCAATTCCACAGATGGAAGGAGAAATGTCCTTGCACAGTTCTGCTGCTGATAAAGAAAAATGGAACAATTCCTGCTGTAATGTCTCCCTAGACACAAAATTTAATTCCAAACTTACACAGCTTCAGTTTGAGTTTGCACAAAACATAAAGCAGATGGTTGAGATGTTAATTTACAGAAATAGATATGGCTCTGATTGTCTATAGTCTCTGAATCCTTTCTGTACTCGGTCCCCAAATCCCAGAGTTGCTATTATGGATTCTGAAAGTTTCCTAAATCATAATTTTATTTACTTCAATAACCAAATTAAAAATTAATTGGAATGCCCTTCTGATGTGAAAGGTGCTATATAAATACAAATTGTATTGTAAATTGATGTCCACAATGACCTTGTCCATAGATAAGTCCCACCTCAAATCTTATTGCTTTAAAATAACATTGTGAATATTCTTATAAAGGAAAATTGCATTCGTAGATATACAGTGTTGAAAATGAATCTTTTAAGAAACAGCAACATTTAAATTGGTGTGAATACACCTTCCAACTTGGCATAATAATTTGTTCCGAAGACTCTTTTCAAGTTTGATTGGCCCCCAGCTTGGATTTGCACTTACCAGGGAGCCAATACTACTTTTTATTAACCATGGCAGCAGCATCTGAGTGTGATTTTAAAGCATACTGGTTGAGTTATGCCGTTATCTTATATTTAGCTTCCAAACCCATTATTCTCTATGATTAAGGGAGCCTAATTTCCAGCTATTGTGCCTAAATTATTGGGTGCGTTCATACCCGAAACCGATAATTATTAACTGAAATGTTATTTTTTAACAGATTTGCAATTACATTGAATCATTTATGAAAGATTTTATTTTTCAACCAGCCTGAAGCATAGAAAACCATAACACTAAACTGAACCAAATTTAACAAGGTAAAAGTAACCGACCTTATTTTATTTGGAGAGGATAAGTTTTTACGATCCTTTTGTACCTAAAGTTGCCAATCATTAGGGTAAAATTTGCACCAGTTCATAATACATTCCTTGTGTTAATTAATCACTCTGACATATCAAACTCCAAGGTGGGCTAGTATAATAGCAGAACATTTTTCGAAAACTTGCCTCAAAGTTGATATTGTTTGAAGAGAAAGAGATGCAACTTTTGCTTCTGATTGTGAGCAGTTTCCCCCTGGCCATCTTTAATCAGGAACCTGGGAGCACATGGATGGTATTTCTGCTTCACATAAGCTATGACCTTTCCAGGAGGTGCCTTAATTTCTATCTAAAGCATAAATAATATTGTTAAAAGCATGTAACAAATTTGGTAATTTTACAGTTAACAACGAAATTTGCTCATGTGACAATGCTACATTTTCTATAGCTGAACTATGATGTTAATTGTATTTTGTATGAATTCTTTGTTGATAAATCAACTGATAAAACCCTTTAATAACATGCCATTAACTATTATTGTGGCTCAATTTTCCACACAATAAATTTTGAGGGATTCATCCCCAGATGTAACAGCATTAATATGACTGCTTCCCAAGAATCAGAATTTTATTATTTTTGTGGCATTTTATTCAATGTTGCTTTTTTTAAACTTTCTTCTGAAGATCAAAGAGACAGATATAAGGTGAGGGTAAGGACGCTGTCAGACAGACAGTGGAGCCTGGCATGCCTGGGTGATGGGAATATGGAGTTTGATGTGGGTAAGCATGTGGGCGTTGGAGGTTTTGCTTAGCTGGAGTTTATGGATGGTAGATTTGTGGAATTCATTTGGAAAGTCTAGGTTGGAGGTAACACAGTCTTGAATAAGGGTTTCAGCAGTGATTCATAAGAGATAAGAGATTATTATTATAACAAAGATAATATCTTCACTGCATAGATTAAATTTAGTGAGCAGTTGGAACAATCTAAATAAAAGGGCAAAGCTGAATTTCATGCAATTTTAATTTCAGGAATCTTAACTAAGCTTTCACATTCTTGTCATACTACAATTGTTTATTTGACCTCCTTACAATGTAATTGCTGTTCCATTCTGCGCTCCACACCAATGCCATGTAATTGGCGAACCTCGCAATGGAAACAAAAGGATTTTGCTTCACCTTTGAAGTTGTGGTATTGACATGTTAATAATAATAATAATAATCCTTGCATTTGATATAGCGCTTTTCACGTCTTCTAGACGTCCCAATGCGCTTCACAGAATATATTGTAAAGTGAATTGACTGTATATTTGTGGGTGAATGTGGCAGCCAATTGCGCACAGCAGTGTCCCACAAACGGTCATGGATTAAAAATGACCAATTTATTATTGTTTTTTTTTGGAGGCATTATTATTAGGGGTATGGAGTAAGGAAACTTGCCCAAGGTTTCGCCCTGCCTGGAATTGAACTCAGGTCTCTCACTTGCAAAGCGAGTGCTCGAACCACTGAGCTACAGGACTCGACTCAACTCTGTTCCAATCTCCCATAAGGAACAATGCAATAGACAGTCAGAAAAGCATTGTACGAGGCCATCTAGCGTGTATATCTTTTTAGGCATAATAATGCTTTATATTGATAATTTTGTGACATGTTCTTTCCTTTAATGAAAACGTTTGCATAAAACCTGGATCTCTAAAACAATTTTGAAAATAAATTTTTTATTTTGTGAATTAGTTAAAAGCCATTCGAACTTCCCAGTTCAGTGGGTAACAGGGCCATATAGACTAGACAGGCTTCCTGTTCAATGCTTTGTCTGTATTAAGTTATGGTAGGAACATGATAGTGTTGGTGGAACCATATCCCAGTTTGTATAAATGTTTTCACGAGAAGATGGGAGAAAATTGGAAAGAGAAGCAATGACTGAATAGGCAGAGAGGTTGAGAGAGAAAGAGAAAACTGACATATTTGATACATTTAGTGAATTTTAACCTGATTTCTTCTTGTAATTAATATTAATGATTTTAATGTGTGAATTCAAGCATAATGATCTATCTCCTTGTAATGAAGATTTGGAATAGACTTGCGACCAAAACTCACCTCCCGTAAGTTAAAAGGGCAGATCATGAAAGAGCAACTAAAAGGTTGGCTCAGGTGAATCACCTCCTGTTTATTGATATTACAAATCTGTGTCTCAAGTGCCTTGAGGTTTCCAGGCTTCATGCTATGCTCTTCTGAAAAATATATAATTTCACTTGCAAAAATTTTTAATGTGGTATTTATTTGTAGATGGATGACCAGCAATAATTGAAGAAAGGAGATAAAGAAAATATATTGCAACATGTTTCCCTCAGTACTGTCTAAGCCCTTCATCACCCCCAAAAACTCCACAGAAACCTTGTGCGTTTAACTGTATCAGCCTTAATACCATCACCAAACATAGTCAGATCATTTTCTTACAGCTGAGTGTTAAACATTTCAAATTATTTGAATGTTTACATCAGAGATTTCCTAATTTATGGGTTTTGCAATAGTGTATCTCACGCTAACATATTTCTAGAAATGCAGTGACTTTAAAACGGTTGACTCTCACATAACGCTTAGTGATAAATGATCTCTTTCTAATAAAACAGAATCTGGTTGCCACGAAATCTAACATTTCTTTCAATCTTAAAAGTTTGTGTTGAAGAATAGATCCCAAGGTCTTCATTAAATGATAACGGGAGGTTTGGATGAAAAAGCCCTTTTGACCCACAGATGAGACTGCTATCAACTGAGCTAGGCTGGCCACAAAGGGAAATATGGAAGAAGAAAGGGCCATTAGTCCTTCAGCCTACTCCTTGCACAGACCACATAAAATGTATCCTTTGCTGACTTTCCCTCACCCATTCTATCTTCTTGGACTGGTTCTCTAATGCAGACTGCTTGATCCTCAAAGGAAACCAAAATATTGTCCAAAATATTCTTCCATTCCCTTAACGGCAATATTGTCCTCCATTGTTCCACATAACCCACTATCCAGGCACAGAAATACAGAAATCATTGTGTCGCATAGAACATATTTGTTCTTCTCAGTCCACACTTATTCATTTAACTCCTAAACCCCAAGTAGATACGTATTTAAAGAAGTTAAAATGTAAACAAAACTGCAGCTTTTAGCAATCAGAGTAAAATAACCTCAATTGTGCGAAGTTCTGGGAAGGTTTTGATGTGATGGAACACCACCAATACAATACAAATTTACAGTTATGTAACACTTTCACATCAAAAAGACATTCTAAGGCGCTTGAAGGTCCTGGCTTGGCAACCGAGCTGGGTGAGAGTTGAGGGGTTGGGGAGGGGAAAGATGACCAAAGCTGCCGTCAAAGAGGAAAGTCTTGAGAAGGGCCTTGAAAAAGGTAAGGGAGGGGATGAGTCAGGGGACTCCAGGACTCTAGAGTTCCAAAGAGTTGGGCAGACAGGCTGAAAGCTTGACCTCTCATGGTTGGGGGTGTAGCATGAAACAGGCCTGCTGAGGGAAGGGAACAACTAGGTTGTTACAGTTTGAGGAGATGAGGAAAAGGATCTTGAGGGATGGGGAACCAATGGATCTAGGTGAAGATGAGATGTTGGGTCACAGAGCCTAGTGTGGGAAAAGACGTGAGCTGCAGAGTTCTAGATAGTCTGCAGCTCGTCTAAGGAAGAGTTGGGTAGTTCAGTGAGCAGAGCATTGGCGTAATCAAGTCTTGATGTGATAAATACATGGATTAGAGTTTTGTTGGTCCGAGGGGAGAGTTAGTAGCGGAGGTGGGCAATATTATGAAGGTGGTGGAAAGATAAGCGGAGTACAAATGCGGGATTTAAAGCAGAGTTGGGAGTTGAACAAGACAGCTTCTGTAGAGATTCTGTACCGGCTATGCAAGCATCCATTGATATTTGATTTGCAAGATTGTAATTTTCGCTAAAAACGAGAAATGTACCAATATTGATAGAATCTACTTTCTAGAATATCCATTTGTTGTTGAACCAGCAGCTGATCAATCTGTAACATAAAGAAAAATATGTTAACTAAATAACAAATAACAAATTTAGTATCTTGTTCACTTGATCAAAACAGTAAGCTGATTTGGCATGATACTTAGTTTCAAAAATTACAGATGTAACATATTGTACCTCTGTATTCTGAAGTTATTTAAAAATAATAATCCTTGTATTTGATATTGCACCTTATCACATCTTTGATATGTCTCAGAGTGCTTCACAGAATATATCATGAGAATTACATAGAATTATACAGCACAGAAGGAGGCATTCAGTCCATCATGTCGGTGTCTGCTCTTTGAAAAGAGCTATCCAATTCAGTCCCACTCCCTCACTCTTTCCCCACAGGTCTGCAAACTTGTCCTCCCCAAATAATTATCTACTTCTCTCTTAAAAGTTGTTATCAAATCGACTTCCACCACCCTTTCAGGCAATGCATTCCAGATCCAAACAACTTGCAGTGTGAAAATTTTTTTCCTCACCTCCCCTCCCCTCTGTTTCTTTTAACAACTATTTTAAATCTGTGTCCTCGGGTTACCGACCCACCCGCCAGCGGAAATAGTTTCTCCTTGTTCACCCTATCGAATCCCCTCATAATTTTGAAAACTTCTATTAAGTCTCCTTTTAACCATCTCTGCTCCAAGCCTCTCCTGATAACTGAAGTCCCTCATTCCTGGTACCAACCTGGTAAATCTCCTTTGCATCATCTCCAATGCCTAGACATCCTTCCTAAAGTGTTGGTGCCCAGAACTGAACACAGAACTCTAGTTGAGGCATAATCAGTGTTTTATAAAGGCTCATCATAACTTCATGACTTTTGTATTCTATGCCCCTATTTATAAAGCCTAGTATCCCATATGCTTTTTTTTAACAGCTTTTATACTGTATACTGTAAAGTGAATTGACTATAATTTGTGGGCCAAATGCAGCAGCCAATTGTGCACAGCAGTGATCCACAAACAGTTGTGGATTGAAGTAACCAATTTTCTTTTTTAAAAAGGAATTATTACCCCCGGAAAAGCAATCTGCCAATTGACTAACAACCAGGTTCCAACTTACTGCTTGGTAAACAGAGGACTGTGGGGTGCCCTGCACCCTCCCTGATCCC
The DNA here is from genome assembly GCF_018977255.1 of Callorhinchus milii. Classification (NCBI taxonomy): domain Eukaryota; kingdom Metazoa; phylum Chordata; class Chondrichthyes; order Chimaeriformes; family Callorhinchidae; genus Callorhinchus; species Callorhinchus milii. The sequence goes on from NW_024704745.1 coordinate 60,915,655, forward strand.
AACCTCCGCTTGGGCCCTAATCCATGAGTGTTCAGTGCCTTGCGACGTTCTCTCGACATGAAAAGTGCTTTACAAATGTAATTTTGTATTGTATTGTAAGGAAACTTGCTCAACATTTCACCCTGCTTGGAATCGAATACTCTAACCACTGAGCTACAGGACTATATTATCCTGTGTCATTCAATTAGCCAATTTATATATGTTTTTGGTGAATTGTGATGAGGGAGTAATATTAAACAGATTTCTCAGGAACTCTCTGCTCTTCTTCAAAGTAATGTTATGTGATCCTTAACATCCCGCTGAACCACCAGGACCGAGCCTTGCTTTAGTATCTCAACTGAGGGATGGCATCTCCAACAGCTACTTCACAAATATCACAGAGATGCTACCAGGCACACCTTCAGTGTAGCTTTGCTTACTCACAGAGGAGCTGCCAATCACACCTGCAGTACTGCTTCATTCAACTTGAGGATTGAATCTTTAACCTGAATCTTTTGCCTCTTTAATATAAATATTTTGTTTACCAAAAAGCCTCTATCCCGATAACTGATGGTGAAGTGTCACAAGCAGTGAGCTGGAATTTGACTGTGCGGTGTGACCTCCTGGACATCAGCATTGAGAACAGCATTGGGAATATCTGCCTCGGGCATATCTGAATAATTTCTATTCAATCCTTTAGGAATTTCTAAAGTTAAGCGCGTGATAAACCCATGACTTTTCTCTTACCTGAGTGAGGTATTCCAGGCCAGAAGGACAGTTATTAGGCAGTTGTGGAAGATGCATCCAAACTGCTGGCTGCTGTGAGGCTCCATAGCCTGAGTAAACACCAAGAGGCTCAGTGCAGTTTTGTGTTTGAATTCCAGTCTGCTCATGAAATGAAAATGTTTTAAAATAACAAGTTTGTTAATCGCAATTTTATAATGGCTATTTTTACCCTGATTATTATAAAATATACCCTCCCGAACAGGCCGCTCCCTTTGCTTGGCGAACATGTCCCCTGCCTTATCCTCGCCACCATTGGTGGGCGGGCTTTCAGCCACTCTGCCCATTCTCTCAGCATCTCCATCCCTTTGACTTGCTTCCTCACCTCAAGGTCCATCTCAAGGCATGCTTTTTGATCACACTTTTGGTCATCTTTCTCGTCTCCACCTCCTTCGGCTTCCACTCGAAACTCGGGTGCCCTGCCAGTAGTGTTAAGGTCTTTGGGACAGCCTCCTGACGTGAAAGACACTATAAAAATGTAAAGTATATTTTAATAAAATAAAAATTAAAACCACCATTTTAATAAAATCAGAAATTTAGTAGTTAATGAATGCCAACAGCCAAAGTTCAAATGTGACACTCTTTGGTGTATTAAATGTTTTGGTATTATTGAATATTTTAGACATCAAAGCAACTTGCACAAGTTGAGATTTGAGACATAGATTCATAGATGGTACAGTTCAGAAACAGGCCATTCGACTCATCCAGTCCGGCTGGTGATTATTCTCCACACACATATCTAGATCCTATCCCTCGTCCCTTATCCTGGCTTTTCCCTCATATCCCTCAACCTTATTGTGTTCAGCCTTTTTTTGAACAACTGACTGTTGCAGAGAATTCCACACTTCCACCACTCTTGGTGTGAAAAAGTTTTCCTAATCGCCGTTCAGCACAGTCCTGATTCTAAAACTATGCACTCTAGTTCTGTACCTTCATAAATAATCTTTCCCTAGCCACATGCCTTTTAAATTTTCCTGGATGTTTTTTGTCAATTAGTAATGAGTTGTGTGGCAGCAGGAATGACACAGAGGCTGAACTGCTGCGAACATGTTGTAAACCAATGAATATGTATTTTATTATAAGTCAAAAACACTCTGAATAATAACCTGTGTCTAAACCTAGAGGGCCTGATACCAGACAGTGTGGGTTTTGAGGAGAGATTATGTGTGTCTGCTTCCTCTCATTCTCTTATTCAACAAAAATGTTATTACAGGAATCGAATTCTAAGATGTCCTACCTAGTCTTGGACAACCCCTCTTATGCATAACAATAAGGTAGACATTTTAGAGGTCAATTTAGAATTTATAATATGTTGGAATTAATTTTGGAGGTATAGCAGTCAGACGGGGCATTTTCAAAAGAAATCTGAAATAAGCTCCATGTTGGTAGCACCTCCTAATCATAGGCTAGGGAAAGGGAGAGCTAAATTGTCCTTTTAAGAAAAAAGTGATCGTTTCCTTGACTGACTTTTTCCCTTCCTTAACCCTCGGGTGAATTGTAGCTCCACAACTTATGCTCAGACTGATATCAGGCACCTCAGCAAAGACTACAACAACAACAACAACAACAAGATTCCATTTATAGAGTGCCTTTCACGTCGGGAGGACGTCCCAAGGCACTGTACAGTTGGGTCAGGACCCGAGCAGGGGGGAAATGGTCAGGGTGAGGGGAGGGAAGGGAGGGAGCGAGGAGGGGTAGAGAGTCGAGAGGGGAGTTGAAGGCACAGTCAAAGAGAAAGGTCTTGAGACCGGCCTTGAAGGAGGAAAGGGAGGAGGCGGCGAAGGCACTGGGGGATAGAGTTCCAGAGCCTGGGGGCTGAGAGGCTGAAGGCCTGGCCACCGATAGTAGGGCGGTTGGGGCGGGGGATGTGGAACAGACCGGAGCCAGAGGAACGGAGGGTACGGGCAGGTAGATAGGGGGATAGTAGATCAGAGAGGTAGGAGGGAGCAAGGCCGTGAATGGCCTTGTAGGTGAGGATGAGGATCTTGACTAGGGATGAAACCTTTCCCATCTGTATGGTTCAGTTTCACATCAAAATATTTTATTTAAGAAATAAATTGTAGGAAATAAGCCAACTTTTGTTTTAGCTTTATTCTTTCGAAGCATTTTTAATTTTTTACCTCCTTTACATGGGACGTTAGCCGCGTGAAGGGCCCTATATAAATCCATGTTGTTATTGTTGTTATTTAAGCAGAAGGTTTTAAAGGCTTTAACAAAGCAAGTGCCATCCTACGCTGAGATTGACAGGTCCTCCCATCCCCCTGAATGACAACTTACAGCACCACTGGCAGGAGGTGAAAAATAACTAGCTTTCCAATACAAACCATTGCAATAGTTTTTGTGGAGTCCTGTAGCTCAGTGGTTAGAGCACTCACTTTGCAAGTGAGAGACCTGAGTTCAATTCCAGGCAGGGCCAAACCTTGGGCAAGTTTCCTTACTCCACACAGAGCCTAATAATAATCCCTCCAAAATCAAAAACAATAATAAATTGGTCATTTTCAATCTACGACTGTTTGTGGGACATTGCTGTGCGCAATTGGCTGCCGCGTTCGCCCACAAATATGCAGTCAATTCACTTTACAGTGTGTTCTGTGAAGCGCTTTGGGACCTCCTCCTGACGTGAAAAGCGCTATATCAATTGCAAGGATTATTATTATAGTATCAGTACACCAAAGCAAAAGTCTTATCGTTGCACCAAAATATTTTTGTAGTGTTGCAGTCACTTAATGTCACAGATTGATATACCATTAAGTCTAATAATGTATTCTTCAACATATCCCTTTGAATGTCGATCACATTAATAGTGAAGTCATTCAAAACATTTTCTAATCAGCAACCAAGGTAAATTACTTTGTTGCAAGGCTTCCAAATGTAGCAGTTTAAGAGGGTTGACTTTATTTTGGAAAATGAGGAATTGAGAAGTAACATTAAGGCAATGGATTGAACTGCCATATGAAAAACTTTAAATAATAACAACAAAAAGGGTGTACCATTGGCTGGCTGTGGCTGTTCTTCCTGTGCCTCATGTGGAGCTGAAAGAATTATACAGTTAATGTTAGTGCAGTTCCATCTAAAAGTTTAAATTAAGTCGTTCCATAATATATAGAGTTGTAAATATAATGTATAATCATAACAAGGAAGGTAATGTGTTTGAATTAAAATATAAGACTATGATAAGAAAGGTGATGGTGTTGTAAATGTATGTGGTTATTTATAGTAAGTTCCAGACATCCTGAAAGATTCCAGTGGTGTTATTTTAATGTGTTCCAAATTGGTACAGCATCCTTAAAGAATTAGTGGATAATTCTTTATAATGTCTCAGTAAAGATCATGATTGTGGTTGACTGGCTAAATTGCTGGAAACACTATAGGAAGAATAATTTTTATGTGTATTGCACTGAATTGGTTTTACTACATTACTGGCTGGAGAATGGATACATATAAGTGAATTACAAGACAGTAATCCAATCTTGGGATTCAGATGACATCATAAATCAAGAAAGCTGAGTTTGAGCAGTTTACGTTTGTTATCTGAACTCTTGAGATTGGATTATAGCCTTAAATCCAATTATACATTCCTGCTATCATTTATAATATATACCAGGAACTTTACTTACTTACTGTTGTCTGGCTCGGTTTCTTGATATGGAGGTTTTGTAATGTCCTTCGAATCTGAAACCAGTTGGGTGTGACATAGAAGAGAAGCTATTATTGATTTTGTAATGAAGGATCAAGGCTACATCAGGTCATATAACAGTGCTTGGGCTTTTTTCAGCAAATATCCATCTTTTGCTCTCTTCCTAACTAAAGGCTGTGACTATTTCTGGGTTTTGGTTGCATTTTTTACTCAAGTAACCATTCTTCATGAATGAACCTAGGTATAAGGATTTAATTTCCCTCACCTGGGCCCATAAAAAAATTGGATACATACTTCAAAAGAAATAATTTGAAAGACTGTGGCAAAAGAGCAAGGGAACAGGATTGAAGTGGATAACTCTAGTGGGGAAGCTAACACCAGCACAAACATATATGAGCTGAATGACTTCTTTCTCTGCTGTAAACATTCTATGATTGGTAAAAAATATATATTTTTGATATATCTTCATGATGTCAAATCCTATGCTAAAGATATAGTGAAAGATTATTGCATAATAGTGATCAGTGAATCCTGCAGTGTTAATGCGATGAGCTAAGAAGAACAAATAGATAAGGTGGCGTTTTTCTGCTTTGAAATGAGGAGGACCTTAAAGATGGATGCTGAATGGGATTGAGAAAGTAAATCTAGAACAATACTTTCAGATATACCAAGGCAGCAGAACAAGTATGTAGGGAATTTTATAGCAAACACCTGGAAGTATTTTTTTTTACACAGAGGGTAATAAGCAACTGCAAAGAGTCATCAGGAAAAGTGGCAGATGCCAGGACTCTGGACTCATTGAAGAGATAATAATAATAATAATAATAATAATCCTTGCATTTGATATAGCGCTTTTCACGTCGGGAGGACGTCCCAAAGCGCTTCACAGAACACACTGTAAAGTGAATTGACTGTATATCTGTGGGCGAACGCGGCAGCCAATTGCGCACAGCAATGTCCCACAAACAGTCGTAGATTGAAAATGACCAATTTATTATTGTTTTGGGTTTTGGAGGGATTATTATTAGGGGTGTGGAGTAAGGAAACTTGCCCAAGGTTTCGCCCTGTCTGGAAATGAACCCAGGTCTCTCACTTACAAAGCGAGTGCTCTAACCACTGAGCTACAGGACTCCACATAAGATAACCTGATACTCTAAGGTGAAGGCAACAGGATTGGTATTCTGACTGTAAAGTGGGTATTCTGGTGAATGAGATTAAATGAGACAAAGAGCATGTTTCATTCATATATCCTTTGGAATTAAGCCCTAGTTGACAGATTGTTAGACCATAAATTATCACAGCTAACCTCAATCCTGTTCTCATCAAATACCACACACAAATATTTCCCAACAGATGTCACTCTATAATGATCTGAGTGGGTACCCCTGCCTAATTTTTTAAATTTAAAAACGTTTTCCTCTTCAAACGTTGCTTTTCTTTAATATTTTGGTCAATCATTTAATCTACTCAGGCTATTTTTAAGAAACTATTTTAGGTTATTGTTTGGGATATTAAAAAATGATTTAATGAGCGCATGATTCCGAGCACTGAGCCACCCAACAGTTTTCACATGATTGTGTTTTTGATTGCATTTACTTTTCAAAAATCAAAAACCCTTCATATGAATAATTTCTCTCCTGACATTTCATTGTAATATTTCACATTTCATATAAATTCTTATCTCCAGTCATGAAACAGTGGCTTCAATGTCAGGCTCTGTTTGAAGAGGTTGCTGATCGTGTTGTCTAATTTGTGACATTTTCTTATTAATTTACACTGACTAAGAAACTAAAATTAAGACTAAGATTTCTGCTGGGGCAGTGGTCAGGGCACTAGAATTCAGATATGTATCAGCGAGGAGGATGGGGTGGGGGGTGGGGGGGGAAATCAGCCAAGGTTCCTGCATCTGATCAATAACTCCCTGTTTGAGAATGAGCTTGCTATGTACATTGAGTGAGAAAAGTATTGGATTAAACTGAGATTTCCTTCACTTATTGCACTTACAAAGGAAAATAATCATTTTTGTAAGATAGCCAAGTGCTGCTACAACTCTTGAATTCCACCCATCAGGTATCAGTGCCTTTAGTAGAAGGAGAAGAAATGGATAGAACATTGACAACACCATTCTCCCCTCCGCGCTCCCATCACCCAAACACAAACACATACAGTTCACTGTTTGATCTTTTGAAGTATAATTCACAGAGAAGCTAATAAGTTTCACTTACATGTTTCATACAATAAGTATTTTTGTGTTCCCAATATTTTTGTGTTCCATTCTGCACTCTGTCTGCTTTATGCTGCAATGTGACAAGTGTGAAACCATCCATCCTAATCTCAATTCCCATCTCCATCCCCATTTCCTTTCATTGTCTTCCTATCCATGTGTTTGTCAAATCTTCTTTTAAATGCTCCCAATCTGCAAATTGCCAATTTTTTTAATTCAGTCTTATATCTGAAATCATTTTCTGTAGTTTCTTGAAGTATTGCAGAAAAGTGGATCTATTTAAGAATTTGCCAAATTCTGGATGCTCATTAAATGCTACATACATAGAGTAAATCTAATTGGGGAGGAATTTATCATTGTTCTTTATTGGATGCTGATCTGCAGTGTTTCTTGACTGATTTCTTAAGATTTGAACTTGGTTTAAACAGGAATAAAGAGTAAAGGAATATTGAGAATTAAAAGAATATCAAGATCAAATTTAAAACACTATATTGTATTACCAATTAAGGGAAGGTGCAATGCATCTTAAGTGTACATCCTAAGTGCTCTGCTCTTAGTTCAAGCAGAGTTTGTTTCATACAGCAAAAGAAATGTAATGACCAGAGGGAGAACAATCTATAGAAGTGCTCATTATTTATATCATGTTTTCATAATTGACTTAAATGTGATTCACTTCACCATTTTAAGTGTTTGGCAGACCAACAAAAATAGTTTGCTATTTACTTTTGCAATGGAGATTATGTTTCTTTTTTTTTGTAAAACAGATAACAGTTTTTCCTAGCAGAGAGTTAGGTACTAGATCTTGTGACCTTGTATTTTCTGTTTGAGTTTGTCTCCCTTCTGTTCTCATACTAGGCTACAATTCTGTCCTGACTTTTGTGGACGTACACTCATATGTCCAGGCCTCGGTATCCACCTTGATTGAGTTGCAAAGAAGCGAATTGCTTCTGCTCAAGCTCTGCACTTTCAGCTAGTGGAACCATTGTTCAATGGTAGGGATGTGTGTCTGAGTTGTGGGCAGGAGAATGGTAGCAATGCTCTCACACATTTCATGCTGAGTTGTGTTGCTTATCAGGATGTTTACAGGGAGATCTTGTTACAACAACAACAACTTGGATTTATATAGCGTCCTCCACGCCGGACGGCGTCTCAGAGCACTTCACAGTAACGGATCCTGGGGCTGAGCCAGGAGGAGGGGGGGAAAGGTGACCAAAGGTGCGGTCGAAAAGAAAGGTCTTCAGCCGAGACCTGAAAATAGGAAGAGAGGGGGCAAAGCATGAAGAAGGGAGTTCCAGAGCCTCGGGTCGTAGTGGCTGAAGGCACTGCTATCTACTGATTGAGGGCTCCAATATGTACTTGTTGGATTTTATGGGGGTGGGGGGAGGATAGGTGAGCAGGGTCTCCTTGGTGATGAGCTGCTTCCAAGGTGAGGAGCTTGGCCACAGAAAGTCAAAGTCAAGTCCATCCAATGTGGCTGTTTCAGTCGTCTGGTTCCTGAGCGAGGTAGGTCTCCAGTATTCCAAGATACTGTTGCTAAGAAACCAACCAGCCTGCCTTGGCAGCAGGACCTGGAGGGGAAGACTAATGTCTGAGAGCACTCAGCTTCTGCTAATTCTGAAGCCAAATCCCTTACAGATAGAGTAGTCCTAGCTGGATAAGCAGCTCTGAATGTAGCTCAGTGGTTGGAGCACTCGCCTCGCAAGCGAAAGACCTGGGTTCAATTCCAGGCAGGGTGAAACCTTGGACAAGTTTCGTTACTCCATATGCCTAATAATAATCCCTCAAGAAAAAAACCAATAATAAATTGGTCACTTCAATCGACGACTGTTTGTGGGACACTGCTGTGCGCAATTGGCTGCCGCGTTTCAACTACAGTCAATTCACTTTACAGTATATTCTGTGAAGCGCTTTGAGACGTCAAGAAGACCTGAAAAGAGCTATATCAAATGCAAGAATTTTTCTATTATTAACAAGCTAAGCGGTATTAGCCTGTTAAATTACAGCAGTACCCCTAACCCACACTCTGGGATCCCTAAACATGGTTCCTACCAACCTGTGCCTAATAGTGTCTTAAAATTGAATAAACAAAACCAACAATAACAACAGTTTACATTTATATAGTGCTCTTTGTGCGGGGAAGTGTCTCAGAGTGCTTAAGCATGATTCATCCCTCCAGGGAGAGAAGGCATGTTCCATTCAAGACATAGTGAAATTTCCCATTGTAGAGGGCACATACTTCTATATATTTCTATCTATATGGGGAAACTCTCAGTCTGGTTTGGGTAATCTTAACATGGTGATGGATTCCGCATGTGTCAGGCACCTGGCTGGCTGACCCAAATAAAATGGTGACTAATCCCATTCAAGGTCATTTATCTTGTGTTAACCTTGGCAATTAAATTTTGTTGGGCTATTACTTGACGATGGGTTCTCTGTGCCCATCTTTAATTCTATTCTCACCTGAGGTCAACACAAACATACTTACAAGAAGGTTATGGTTAGCAATTAGGGGCAGGAATCATGGTTGATTCTCCTCAAAGTCAATTGTTACACTCTCACAGTTTCCCTAGCTGGGATCAGCTAACTCAGCATACGCTATTGAGCCTGATTCCTCTGTGCCACCGTGGCACTTCAGGCAGTGTATTTACCTAATGAGCAAGAAAGGGATCTTATTAGCTTGCATCTAAATATAGATATATTGCAACTCATCAGTTAGGCTAAAATTGGTCATTCAGGTCATGGAAGCCATTGTGGTGTTGTTACTGGTAAATAATGCTGTTAAATGAATTTCTGTAGGCCGTTATCAATGAATTTCCTTCCAGCTGTGATCAATTCAGAGGCTACTGATATATTATATGGTAACTGTTTCATCTGAGTGCCTAACCAAATCAAATTAATATGTAAAAAAATGGACAAATGATGGTGTAAATCAGATTCATTCCTCCTATTTTTTTCTAAATGAATTCAATCACTGGTCTGCAATTTATAGGTTATGGCTAAATACTAAACATATATGGCACATTTAATCTTCATGCTGTAACTGCATATTGCAAGCATTAGTGCACATTAAACTTTCAATCTTAATTTCGGAGTGCAAGATATACAGGCAAATTTAATCAATCTAGATTTTAAACTGTAACAATGCTCTAAAGGGAAGCCTGACCATTGCATTGATCAGTCTTCAAAACAATTCATCTTAACTATGTACTGAAGGAAAAATGCTCACCTTTTAAACCAGGTTACGGTAGTTCTAAAATAGGAAGCCTGAGTAAATGCATATGGATTAAAGTCAAAGTCTTTCTGAGTAAGCACATAGCATTGAGTGCTTTTTATCTGTTACTTAAGTTTTTAACACTACTTTTTCCTTGAAGGTAGGGAGGTTTATGTTTGCTAAGTATCTGCAGCAGCTGATGCACAATTTTGAAAAGATAAAGCACAAGTAATTAAATATGATATTTAATATAAAATTTAATATATTATTTAATATTCTGCACTTCATATAAAAGGTCAATCATTTACATACTAAAGAAGGACGTAAACACTCAAAATGTACAAAAATGAATTATTCAGTGGGGATATTTTATACTGATTGATAAATATAGCAATTTTTTCACTTTGCAGCAATAAGATCACCAATTTTAAAAATTAGAATGAGTTCAACTCCAATGGGTAAAAAAAACATCAAGAAACTTCCAAGTTCAACACCTACTGGACTGTGCTGAGTTAGTTTATCTCAGCCTGGGTGAAGCGACAGCAATAGTATTAATAACTGGCTCAGCATATCTGAGATGGAAAGGATTCTTGAAATTTCTCCAATTCTTTGGTTTAAGATCATTGTCTTAAAATAAAAGATTATGTAGAATTTTAGAAACAGTTTTAAATTCAGAATTAATTTGGAACAATTTTCTGCACAACCAAAGAAAAACCATGTTGAGAATCGGCTTGCAAATTAAGATGGAATTTATGATTTTCCCCCAAAATTCTGAGTCCTGTAGCTCAGTGGTTAGAGCACTCGCTTTGTAAGTGAGAGACCTGAGTTCAATTCCAGGCAGGGTGAAACCCTGGGCAGGTTTCCTTACTCCACACGCCTAATAATAATCCCTCCAAAAAAAAACAATAATAAATTGGTCATTTTCAATCCATATGACTGTTTGTGAGACATTGCTGTGCGCAATTGGCTGCCGCGTTCGCCCACAAATATACAGTCAATTCACTTTACAGTGTGTTCTGTGAAGCATTTTGGGACGTCCTCCTGATGTGAAAAGCGCTATATCAAATGCAAGTATTATTATTATTATTATGTTCTAAAACTTAAAGAACTTTGGACTTAAATCAAGAATTTCGGACCCATGATTGCAATTTAGGGACTGACATTGCTCTGTTTGCTAATCTCCAGGAACAAATAAATGGGTAAAAGTTCTGAAAGATACTCCAATGGATTAATCATCTGGGTTCAGTGATACTCAAGTATTCCAACTCCCTTGAAAAAACAGCAAAAAGCTGCTGTGTAAAGGGGAAAGAAAACACAAATTTAACTTCTAAAGACCTTATTAAAGGCTACTGAATTAAGAAACAACTGGTTTGTTCAGTGGCTGAAAAGGCACTTCAAAAGTAGCAGAGCTGCTTTGATTCTCTGGCTGAACAGAGTTTTGCACATATCATTTACAACTATAACTTTCCCCATGTGTATATGAGGTCAAAATTTCTCTCTTGGCCTTTTTCAGAATAGAAATTCTACCACCTTTGTTTCCAATGTAGGTCACAATTACTACATTCATAGTTGCTAAAAAGAGCTTTTTAACTTGAAAATGTTACCTTTAAAATCATTTTTAGCCCAGTATCTGTCAAGGAAGTGTTCACTATGGAATTGGTTAAGGTTTTTCCTGACACATAACAAAATTGCATTTGATAAGGTGTCTATCATGTTAGAAGGACATCTAAAAGTGCTTCACATGATTTACTCTAAAGTGTAGGGATTATGTATTTTGTAGGCAAATGCGACAGTCAATTTGCACACAGCAATGTCCCACAAACAGCCATGAAGAGAAATATGTATATTTCCTAGAATTAATATTAAAGCTTCATCTCTGCTTTTTTCTAAGTTGGGCATTTACTTCCAGATCCTAGATCCGTTGGGCTGAATGGCAATCTTCTGCACTGTAAACATTCTAGATGCTCTGAGTTACTAAGATAGAATTTGTAAATAGCAAATCTTACAGATAGCCAGCTGTATCTCTGAGCAAGCCTGTGGAATAATGGCTCAGTTGATTGTGGAATAAGATATTCTAGCATCTATGAATTGACTTCCCTGAAGTTTGATTGTGGCCAAAATGTGGCTCCCGGCACCTGAGGCACCTGTCTTTGGGGAGATCAGTCTGAAATACACCAAATAGTTACAGGATCTGCTATATACAAATCTTTAGAGAATCTCACAAATTAAATCCCGGTGTTGGTTTAAGTTCCTAATGTTCCATAATAATAATCCTTGCATTTGATAAGTGCTTTTTCACGTCTTCTAGACATCTCAAAGCGCTTCACAGAATATACTGTAAAGTGAATTGACTGTATATTTGTGGGTGAAACATGGTAGCCAATTGTGCACAGCAGTATCCCACAAACAATTGTGGATTGAAGTGGCCAATTTTATTATTGTTCCATACGGTTATCTCTAATGATGTGTAATCAGGAATTTGAATCAAAAATTGTTCTTAATCAGGTTGAACATTTGGAAGTTATTGTTTATGAAATTTTTTTTAAAAAGAAGTATTTCATAATAAATCCAATTTTTCAAAACAGGCATTTAAAATCCATAACCAATTTTAAAATTGACTAAGTAAGTAAATGGTAAACAGTTGAAGTCATTTGTTTAATGAACTCAGACTCTTCAGATTTCATGAGTTTTCTCACTTGTCTCTCTGCCAATTAGTTTATTTACCTTGACTTTTTTTCAGACAAATTGCAATCTCTAATCTTTCACTTGTCATTGCAGAAATGTTGTCTATCTGTTCCTAATCAAAGGCAAACACTTCACGTTCCAGTTAGACTTTGTTGCTGTTATGGTCGATACAGCATCATATTCCAAACAACTTCTGGTGAAATTCGTACCTTATGCCTTACTGTTTGGAAATGAAGATTCAAAAAAACAAATAAGTACCTGATAAGTAACTGCAATTGTTTAACTACCTGTAGCCATTTAAATAGGCATTTAAACAACTCCTAAAGATGGGATTGTTGTATACAATTCAACATAGAGAAGGGAATTTCCCTCCCATTGGCCAAAAATTGCCCCAGAAAAAATAATCATTCACTTCATGGATATTGGTGGGACATTGCTATATGCAAGTTGGCTTATGCGTTAATACACAGTCACTGCTCTGCACTTTGTAATCAATTCTGTGAAGGACTTTGAGACAGTTTGATGACGTGATATAACTAATTAATGCAGATGAGATTAAAATCTTTTGAATTTGTCAGAAAATGTATGATATAAGATATGAAAAATATATTTTTCTTCTCTTGTTATGTTCTCATTAGTGCGATTACATTGCAAGGTCAGTAGATATATTTATCTTTTATGAAATGATTGCTCTTATAAGCACCGTGCTGAAGCTCAGCCTTGTCCAAGACTTTATCCTGTTCCAGCAAAGAATATCCAGATAGCAGCAAGAGTGATAACCTGTCTGTCAGCAATTTATATGCTGAGGTACAGCCATCTGGATAATGCTGAGCTGGTTAAAGTCTATATTGGCAATATTTACACTAGTTCTCATTTTCCTTTTCGAATATGGGGCTAACACAACAGTGGAGCGTTTACATTGTTGAGCTAAAATTTCAATATAATATTGTATTTTCTACATAATTAATGACAATACTTGCATTTGATAGAGTGTCAAAGTTCTTCATGGGTAATTGCTGTGAGTAAATGCGGCAGCCAGTTTGCGCGCAGTAATGTCTTTATCTGGAGGATTGTTAGTCAGGACATTGGATCAAACTCACTTCTCTTTCTAAATAGTATTGTGGGATTAAAATTCTTGTTCTGAACAGGCAAGTGAGATCTTAGTTTAATGCCTCATCTGAAGTATGGCACCACTTCCTCGAAACTGCATTGTAATAAGTCATAAGTCAGTTGGGCTTATGAGCTCAAGTCCTGGAGTCCTGTAGCTCAGTGGTTAGAGCACTCGCTTTGCAAGCGAGAGACCTGAGTTCAATTCCAGGCAGAGCGAAACCTTGGGCAAGTTTCCTTACTCCACACACCTAATAATAATCCCTCCAAAAAAACAAAACAATAATAAATTGGTCATTTTCAATCCATATGACTGTTTGTGGGACACTGCTGTGCGCAATTGGCTGCCGCGTTCGCCCACAAATATACGGTCAATTCACTTTACAGTGTGTTCTGTGAAGCGCTTTGGGACGTCCTCCCGACGTGAAAAGCGCTATATCAAATGCAAGGATTATTATTATTATTAAGTTCCAACACGGGTCTTGAACTCACAGCTTTCTAATCCTTTTTATCACAAATCCATATCACTGTGCTTCTTAAATGTCTAATGACCAAGTTGTGGTTATCTCCTGGGGGCAGGGTGCCTAGGGTAGAGCCGGGTCTTTTTGTGGGTATTGCCAAGGGGAGGAGCCTGGCAATGGAATATTGGAATTGAGTGGATCCAGTGTGGCAGCCTTAGTTTAGTAACTGAGCCAGGCAAGTCCACAGTACTTCAAAATGCTGTTGGTGACAGACCAGTAAGACTGACTCATTAGCAGGACTTGGAAGAACAGACCAGTCACTGGGGGCAACAATGCCTAAACAAGAATCGTTATAGCATGGTTACTCAGTTACTCTGACACCTACAGTAAGGTTGCTGCAAGTGGAGGAAATAATTGCAGTTTATAAATTGTCACTAGGCTGGACTGTCCCCCCCACCTCCGGAATAATGTAATGGCCATCAGGAACTCCAGCCGAAAAGAGCACTAAATTGAATGATCACAAGATTAGTCAGATAAATATCAATAATAATCTGTATATATGATATAACGCCTTCCATGTCATGAGAACGTTTCCATGCCCTTCACAGGATTTTTACTCTAAAGTGTAGTGACTGTGTTGGGTCCCGACCCAACTGTCCAGCGCCTTGGGACGTCCTCCCGACGTGAAAGGCGCTCTATAAATGAAATCTTGCCCTTGTTGTTGTTGTTGTTTTTAGGCGAACGCCTACAAAGTACCCTTTGATCTCCTAGGTGTGATCGTAGAAATAGGTGCGATCAGTGGGATTTAAATATAGATAAAGAGGGGGCTTGGCAGAGGGAACCAGGCAGGAAATTCCAGAGATTAGGGATGCAGTGGCTGAAGGTACGACCACCGATTGTGGCACAGAGGGATTGGGGAATGTGCAGCGGCCTGTATTAGCTGAACAAAAGTGGAGGGCAGAGAAGTGGGATACAAACAGCGAGAGTGGTAGTGAGGTGGTGGAGCGTGAAGAGAGATGCATTCTGCTTACCTAATTTTGAAGAGTATTTGGCTCAAGCCTTGGGAATCCCAGGGTGTGTGTTGGGGTACTGTTGGAGTTTAACCAGCTAAAACCATGTAGTTTGCCATTTAAAGCACAGTCTGACAAACTTCACGTTGCTTGTCCCAACTAACTCCACCAACATATTTTTGTAAACCAAGCAAGAGGGCCCGGATTTGATTGCTGGGCAGGGCGAAACCTTAGGCAAGTTTCCTTATTCCACCCGCTCTACCATCAGTGGCCGGGCTTTCAGCCTCTCTGCCCCCACACTCTGGAACTCCATCCCACGGTCCCTTCTCATCGCTTCCTCCCTTGCCTCCTTCAAGGTCGGTCTCAAGACCTTTCTCTTCAACCATGCCTTTGGTCTCCCTCCCACCTCTCTGCCTTCCCTCACCCCTACACCACCCCCCCCTCCCCCATGCTCGGGCCCCGACACCTGATTGTTCAGCGCTTTGGGATGTTCTCCCGACGTGAAAGGCGCTCTATAAATGTAATTTTGTTGTTGTTGTAGTAAGTAGGAACCTATTTTTTAGTTGATTAACGGATCAGTTTCTGGGGATAATAATCCATTAAAAACAAAAATGGTCACTTAATCCACGACTGTTGTGGGACACTGCTGTGCTCAATTAACTGCCACATTTCACCCACAAAATATACAGTCAATTCACTCTATAGTATATTCTGTGAAGCGCTTTGAGACATCTCGAAAATGAAGTTAGGTGTTATATTAAATGGAAGGATTATTATTATTAGTAGGTTGCAGGGTTAACAAGAGCTGAGCGGGGGGAATTCCTGTCCCCTGTGAGTGATTTGTCCTTCAAATCCTACCAATGAACCAGGCTGGCTGTGTTGTCATCAGCAGTACCCTGGAGTACTTACTGAGGATCCCCCGGCTCAGAAAATGCACTACCAAGAACGCCACAAAGTGTTGAATCGATTCCAACATTCCGTTGCCAAACATGTCACTTTGAAGCTAGTTCAGCTAGCTCCAAGGGGATCTGCTTACCTCCTCTCCCCCGGGAGAATAATCACTAGTTGGTCACTAGCCAGTATTGTGTGATGATAGCCAACAACAAATCTATGGATATAAAGTTTAAAAAGCAGGAAAATTAAAACAAATACAGCCAGCAGATTGTACGCAAGTTTGAATGTAAGCCAACATGTCCCATATGAGGAAACAGTCATGAACTCTGCAGCTCAGTCAGGCAAAGATTGCCAGTTGAAGCAGGTAACTGAACTAGAGCAATCTTCACCCTCCAGTCATTGTCACAAACAGACCACAATAATTAATGCAATCCTGTTTTGCACCCACCCATGACCAATTGCTAGCTTAGTGCTTGGACTTAAATGGCAAGAATTGATAGAGGAAAAATCCCTCAGAGTCTACGAAATGACTCAACTGCCGAGGTTTGATGAAACTGATGACACAAGTTAGAAACTATGGATAAAATGTGGAATAACAACTCATGTTGTTTTTATGTATAACAAATAATAGTAATAATTTGTGCCTTTGATTTAGTACCTTTCATGTCAGGAGGACATCTCAAAGTACGTTGCAGGATTGTTACAGTAACTTGGAGTGACTGTGTATTTGTAGGCAAATACAGCAACCCAATTGCACACAGCAATGTCCTACAAACAGCTATAAAGAGAATGGCCAATTTTATTTGGGGGATTGTTGACACAGACACTGGGAGGAACTCCCTTCTCTTTTTGAATATTGCCGTGGGATCTTTAAGGTGCACCTAAACAGGTAGACGGGGCTTCGGTTTAACATCTCATCCAAAGGACAGCACCTCCAATAATGCCACACTCCATTGGAGTGCATCGGAGTACTGCATCGGAGTATCAGGTAGTGCCTGAACCCACAACCCAGGGGTGACTCAGAGGTGAGAGTGCTACTAACTGAGCCAGGATGATACACAATTGTTGATAAAGATATCATAAAAATCTTTCTGATCATGCAACACGTTTGGAGGAAATAATTAGAATCTTGGATTTAAAAGAAGCTCTTTTGATGCACAGCAGAGTATTTTGAGGACAAATAACCGAAGTCTAATACAAAGCTCAGCAGAAGAGTTTCCAGGACAAGTTAAGGATTGGAGTCTTTGAATCCAACACTTTTTTGGAAAAAATATTAGAGAAGCTATAATGTTGCTCACCTTTTGTACTCCCAAAGATACAGAGCTATGCTATAAATCATCCAGAGGAAAAATAGCTATTTTGTAATACTTGTTCCAGATCGAATTCAGTAAAAGTTATGCAGGAGCTTAAAAGCACTTAACAAGAAAACCAAAGTGAAAATGGCCCCTTGCACTGGATAAAGTACTTTGGGATGTAAAGTGTCTTCTCCAGGGAATCCCAAATATGCCTTGCTGACCTAAGAGAGTTCATGTCCAACCTGAGATCTTATGGGAACAGAATCATTGTTGCTCTCTGAAAGATATGGACGTTACAACCCATGGGGAGTCTCCCATTACAAGGAGCCATTTCTGCTGCCATTTTCCGTCAAACGCTTTGTAAACCTCACATTCTTCAATTCACTCAGCCTGATTCCTCTGAGTAATGTTCTGGCATATATCACTTGGAGAGTTTGCAGTATCTGATTGGCTAGTATTTAGGTGATCACTCATCGCAGCCCTGTATCATCTGACTTTATGGTTGTGGTGAATGAGCCGAGGACTGGAGATGGGCGGAAATCCAAAGCCTGAGAAGAATGTTGTTTGGAATAAAAAAGGTTGGAAGAAAGCCTCAGTGGGGTTTCCACTAGACAAGCCACTTTTATATTTGATGTCAACATGAAGTAGAGCAGAACGTACAGTGAGTCTGACTGGGGAGAGAGTTAGATTGGAAAATAAAATTCTTTAGAAGCGAGTTTTAAAAGCGAAAATTGGTTTAGACAGTGGAGGTCAATTTTATGCTTTAAATGACGTAGAATTAAAAGCGGAAAAGTGCAAATATCACAGCAGATGTGTCAGATGGTGAATCAATCTGAATATTACTTCCTTTGAATCTTGTTAAAAAGATTCCCTATACTTCTCCCCCAGAGTCCTGAGACTCTTATTAACTCCTTCACCACAGTATGAAGCAGCTCCTTCAGGGGAGACAAAATAAACACACAAATCTCTCATGTTGTGTATTTAAGCAGTGACGCAGTTGTAAAGGAATTGTCATCCAATGATAATTTTCTCGCTTTATTTAACTAACAGTTTTGGCTACCCAGAGATTGCCAAATGCTGAATGGTTACCAGAAGTCATCATCTCTCAATGTCACAGCACTACCAGTTGTAGGGACATGTCTGCTGCTATTATATTGTATGCTACACATGTCCAGTCACCAGGAAGAGATTGTTGTGCCGCTGACAGTTGACAATGTCAAATTATGTTGAAGGATATAGAGATATATCCACTTTCTTTCCAAGATCCCCAAAGGCACAGGCTGCCCACATCAATGCTTTTATGATACCACTGGATTTTCATGATTGCACGGAAAAATGCACTGCAGTCACTTCAACACTGTCCTGAAGGACTGAGCAGAGAAGAAGTAAAGGGCACTCTGGTTGTGCTTATCTCTCTTCACAGCAAGGTCCTAACACAGGTCAAGCTTGCGGCCTATAAAATCAGTGTGAAAACAGTCCTTCTTTATGGATCTGAGCTCCTGGGGATGCAGTGGAGGGGTTTCCTCCGGCTCTTTTGCAAAGTTCGGGATCAAGTAGTGAGGTGGATTTGTGGCAAACATGGGAAGCTCTGCCCCAAGGAACTCTTTTCCCAAACTTTCTTTCCTCTCGCCTTCAAACCCCTACTGAATAGACATCTTCACCCATGCCTGTTGTCAACATTCCTCTTTCACCCTGCTTGGTGCTCTGTATCATATTTATAAAACTCTTCAAGACTTTTGTTCTGTGTGAAAAATACTGTACAAAAGCAAGTTGTTGTTGTTGAAAGGTCCCATCACCCAAAAAATATACAGTTAATTCACTTTTTAATTCATTCTTAATATTGTACACAGTTAATTGGTCATATCTGAAACACTTTTAATGTTACCATCAAGGACACTGCATGAGAAGTGACCACACAGAATATGTAAGTTTATGGTAGGCGGTGGGGGAGCTGAGATTGCAGAGAACGTGGCAGCCAATTTGCCCACAGCAGTGTCCCACAAACAACAAAGAAGTGAACAGTAAGTTTTATCTGCGGGATTGTTGGCCAGGACACTGGGAAAAATTTCTTCTCTTTTTGAATAGTGTCATGGGATCTTTAACATCTATCTGAACAGGCAGACGGAACCCTAGTTTAACATGTCAAATAAAAAATACTGCCCCTTCAATAATGCAGCTTTATCCCGACTCTGTATTGGAGTTTTATCCTGGAGTGTAAGTTCAGTGTAAGTTCAACGACATTCTGATTAAGTGGTGAGGGTGCTACCAATTGAGCACACTGACACCCATTCAGATGGATATTAAAGATCCTATAATGATACTTGAAAAGGATAGAGGATTTCTGTCAATGTGACAATTTGATCCGGATAAAGGTCGTGACTATTTTTGTGTGCATGTATAGCAGCAATACATGCTAGCAGGAGCCTTGAGGTGAATGACCAGTTTATCTGGAGTACTGTTAGCCAAAGAAGCTCTCTATCCTTTTCAAATAGTGTCACTGGATCAGGAATTCAGTTTAATGTCTAAACCAAGGACAAACTATTCAACAATACAACACTCCCCAAATACAATCCTCGACTGTCAACCCAGGCTATGATCTTAAGCCCTGACAAAGGGCTGGAACCCATACCTTCTGACCTACAGTGCTACCAATTGAATCAAACTGACACACAAATTGTACAACATGCAATGCACTCTTACAATGCTATTGAAGTGCTTCCTGCATTGCTTCACTGAAAGAGCATAAGTTTCCACATCCTGTTGATGGAATAGAATTTTGTCCCTGAAGGTTATGTTCACATGCCTTCCTTGTTCCGTCTCTGTGACCTTCTTTCTCCTTAAGAGTTGGAAAGGGATCTGAACAGGTGCTTCCTCCTCCAGCGTTATATCCTCTGATATTGACTGAGACAGCAGTGCTAATGATTGAATTGTGCTTCAGCACCCAACAACAATAACAACAAATTACATTTGTAGAGCGCCCTTCACGTCAGGAGGACATCCCAAAGCGCTGGACAGTCAGGGATTTGGACCCAAGCAGCGGTTTGGGATCAGGAAAGTAGGGGTGGGAGAGTGGATAAAGGCATGGTCGAAAAGTAGGGTCTTGAGATGTGCCTTGAAGAAGGCAAGTGAGGGAGCGAAGTGAAGGACTGTGGGTTGGAGTTCCAAAGGCTGGGAGCAGAGAAGATGAAGGCCCAACTGCCGATGGTGAGGTAGGCCAGGCGGGGGACGTGGAGCAGACCGGAGCCTGCGGAGGGGAGGGAGCGAACAGCTCGATATGGCATTAGCAGCTCACAGAGGTAGGGAAGGAGCAAGGCCATGGAGGGCTTTGAAGGCGGGTACAAGGATTTTGATCTCTATCGTCTAGGAGATGGGGAGCTAGTGTAGCCAGGCAAGGGTGGGGTTGATAGAGTCACAGAACCAGGTACAGGAGAGGACACGAGCTACAGAGTTCTGAATAATCTGACTTTTACTCCAAGGTCATCCTGGAGGCAAACAACAATCCAAAGACCTTGTTTTCCACTGTCCATCACCTCCTCCGTGCATTCCCTCAAGCCCCCTCTATCCTCACGTCAAAAGGCAAGCGCAAAAAGGTCCTAGACTTCCTTGCCTCAAAAATTGAAAACATCCACTTGGCTGCATCGATCTTCCCCCCCATGTCTCCTTCCACCCCACCCAGACCATTCACACCGCCTTTTCCCTCCGCCACGGCTCCTGCCACTAGCCCCTCCTTACACTCCTTTGTCCCCATTTCTCGCTCCTCCCACTCAACCATAATCACTCAATGAAGTTCACCACCTGCTACCTCGATCCCCTCCCCCCCAGTTGCTGGTCACACTATATTTTGTATATATTATATATATTGTATCACACTGTATTGCTGGTCAACTCCTTCTCTCCCCCCTGCTGGCCAACAGTCAACCAGTCTCTCTCCTCAGGCTCTGTTCCACTCCCCCTGAAAACCGCTGCCATCACACCCTCCTCAAAAAATCCATCCTCGATCCCTCTAATTGTCCCATCTCCAACCTACCCTTCCATGCCAAAGTCCTGAAATGCACTGCTGCAGGTCAACTTCGGTTACATCTTTCCCTCCACTCCATCCTTGAGCCCCTGCAGTCTGTTTTTCACCCTGCCCGCAGCACACAGACAGCGCTTGTCAAAGTCATAAATGACATTCTCTCTATCTGTGACTAGGGCTCCCTCATGCCTCCTCATCCTCCTGGATCTCTATAGCGCATTCGACACAGTCGACCATGCCATCCTCCTCCATCGGCTCTCCTCCCTCATGCACCTTAGTGGCTTGAATCCTACTTAACCAACCACCTCCATTTCATCTCAGCAAATGGTTTCTCCTCTCGCCCCCGGCTGGTCACCTGCGGGGTACCCCAGGGCTCCATCCTTGGCTCTTTCCCTTATCTATATGCTCCCTCTGGGCGATGTCATCCACAGACATGGGGTAAATTTCCACATATGTGCGAATGACACAAATATACTTTGCCTTCAGTACCAACTCCAGGACAGTCACTGTTCTACCAGCTTGTCTGACAGACATCAAGGCCTGGATGAGTGTAAACTTCCTGCAGCTGAATATGGTCAAGACAGAAGCCATACTTCTTGGCTCCCGTCAAAGTCTTCACTCCTGAGGATCTAAACTCCTAAACCATCCTGGACTCTCCCTCAGACTCACCGAACCAGTGTGCAACCTAGGCATCTGGCTCAACCCCCCAACTGTCCTTCCTCCCCCACATCTGGTCCCTGATCGGACCGCTTTCTTCCACCTCCGTCACATTGTCCACCTCTAACCGTACCTTATCCCAAATACAGTCGAAACCCTTGTGCATGCGTTTGTCACCTCCCACCTGGATTACTCCAACGCACTTCTCGCAGGTCTGCCCAGCTCCACTATTCGAAAGATCCAGCTCATTCAGAACTCTGCCACCCGCATACTGACCCAGACCAAACACTGTACCCACATCTCACCAGTTCTGGCTAGGCTCCAATGGCTCCTCATCACCTGGATCAACTTCAAGATCCTCAGTCTCGTGTTTAAATCCATTCAATCCCTGGCACCTCCCTACCTCTCCGACCTCCTACTCCCCAATCCAAAACCTGGCGCCTCCGCTCGACTGGCACCAGCCTCCTGCTCATCCCTTGCACCCTCCGCCCCACCATCAGTGGTTGTGCTTTCAGCCACTATGCCCTGAAACTCTGGAACACTCTCCTTCACTCTCCGCCTTGCTCCCTCTCTCCCTTCTTTCAAGACCCACCTGAAAACCTTTCTATTCGACTGTGCTTATGGCCACCACCCCTTCCCCCCAGCTCGTAGTCAGGCTCCGGCACTGTTAAGTGCTCTGAGATGCTACCCTGCATGGAGGGTGCTATTTAAGTGCAAGTTGTTGTTGCTATTGTTGTTCCTCTCCACCCTCCCTGATCCCGACCCCAGCTTGGGTCCGAAACACTGATTGTCCAGAGCCTTTGGGACATCCACCCGACGTGAATGGCGCCATACAAATGTAATTTTGTCGTTGTTGTTATAATTTGACAATCTGATAAGAGGCAAAATGAAACTAATTGAGAATATAAGAATAAAAAATTGCCACATTTTGCACATCTCCAATATATGTTATGTATAACTCCAAATGCATACCATCATCGGAAATATTATTTTTAAACCATTATTTTATGTTGATATTGTTATTTCATGTGATGCTATTCATGGCAGAAGAACCCCCCCAACATTTATTTAATAAGCTCAGCCATGAATAACACAGAAAAAGCTACTAATGCGCCTTTGGATAAGACGTTAAATTCCGGACACGTCTCCCTGTTCAGGTAGACGTTTAAGGTCTCATAGCACTATTCGAAAAGAGAAGGGAATTTCTGCCAGCAATCTGGCCAAGAAAACTCTAAATAAAACTGGTCACTCAAGTCATGACTGTTTGTGGTATGTTGCTGTGCACACATTCACTGCTCATTCACCTACAAAATTCCTAACCTGTGAAGTACTTTGAGATATCCTCCTGACGTGAAAGGTGTTATATCAAATCTTAATGATTATTTATTATATTTTTTTTATGACATTGTGCCCCAGCAATGAGTCAAAATGCAAGATAGAAAGAAAATTAGCACCCAAAATAAAAATAGCACACCACCTCTCCGTCCCTGAAACAAATAAAGGAAAAAGAACTGGAGATGTAATTTCCTCTGCTGGTACTGTATCCGTTTTTCAAGACTGGGTGGTCTTCAATGGCTTTGCAAGCCTACTGATTCAGTTCAACCTTCTTGGCTGTCTTCTTTATGTTTTCTGACATTCTGCCAGTTCTTCTTATCCAGGAAACTGTTTAAGTCAGCCGCTTTCCCTTGTGACTTGCAACGTGCGGTGGATTTGGGGGAAATTGGTGGTCGTGCCAAAAATGGCTCGTTTCCTCTCCATCACCTCATCTGTAATACACTGCAACTCTTGTTCTGTAAAATATGGTTCGCATTTCTCAGTTATTGAGGCTTGTTGGTATTACAGTGAGGTAAATGAGAGATTGATCTCAAATTTGTTAAACTGGTCAAAACTATTACTGAAACAATTTTCTGATTTGTTGTCTTATGCTGGGTTGATTATTATTAATAATTATCCTTACATTTGGTATTGCACCTTTCACATTGGCAGAACATCCCAAAGCGTTTCACAGGATTCTCCGTAAAGTACTGTGACTGCTTTGTGGCCGAATGCGGCAGCCAATTTGTGCATAGCAATATCCTATAAGCATCCAATTTAAACTGTAAGTTGGTCAGTGAAGGCAACCCTGCAGTCAACAACAGCTTACATTTACTTAGCTCCGTTCACATGCTCTGAGATGCTATCCTGTGTGAAGGGTGCTATATAAATGCAATGTGTTGTTGTAAATTAAAATACTCGAACCATTAATGTCAATATCATGACCATAAACAACATTATGAGACTTTATTGGAGGGTGTAAACCCTTTTTGCCACCAATGTTTCTGCATGTGCACAGGACCTAAGATCTTATTTCATCACATACACCTTGTAATATATGTGAAACCATTCATGTATGTTACAAGATACAAAATAATAATAATCTTTCATTTTATATAGTGGTTTTCACGTCGAGAGGATGTCTCATAGTACTTCACAGGATTTACTGTAAAGTGTAGTAACTGTGTATTCTGTAGGCAATGACACCACTGTGGAACTGAACTTGGAAAGAAAACAAAAAAAATTCTCAAGTGTCAAAGCCTCCTATTGAGCACCATTCTTTCTGTAAGGTAAGACAAAGCCTAAATGCATTAGACAAATTCATATGGTGCCCCACTTTAAGGTAAGTATGATGCATAGGCACATAAGTACTAACAAATATTCCTTACAACCCCATACAGAATGATTTCTCATCGTGTAAATTGGACGGATATAATTCTCATCCTATAAAACAGACACGTCTTCACTTTCCTACAGACTACAGGGGAAAACATCTGTTTCTTTTATCTTGCAAAGTTTGGTGATTAATCTGTAACTAAGAAAGCTAACTGTGAATCTTTTCTGACCCCCTGGGTCTTTAATAGTTGTAAATCCAGTTTGTTATCAGACATTTTGTCTCCAGGTCTCCAGTGGTGCTCGGGCTTGTTTGTACAGCTGGAGTTATTTGGAATTCACAATTGCCTGGATATTTCTGTTAACCTCTTAATTGCCAGGCTTGCTTTAGTTTTCTTATCCATCTATTTTTAGTTTTATGTTCCAAGGTTAGAGGAGGAAGCACTGCACTCTCCAAGAGAATTATCCCAGGAGAGATCTGTAACGGGAATACGTATTTCTTATAGAATAATTTAAAATACATTAGCAAACCAAAAGCGATCTGAGTGCAAACCAAGCAGAAATGATAATGCTACAGTTTTTTAAAAACAAATCAATTTTGTAGGCAACAGGGACAAGTCTGAGACAACAGCGATAAAAATGAATTACTCCAGGTAGAAAAAGACAAATGTACGTCTTTATCAATTAAATCTTACGCATCTTCCAAAGAGGAGAAAAAATAATTCTAAAAAAAGATTCTTGGGTCAGAAAGTTGTGGATTCAAGTTTCACATTGGTACTTGGAACTCATGTAGCCTAAGATGACACCCCAGTGAAATGCTGGGGATGTGCTTCATTGTTGGAGGTGCCGTCCTTTAGATGAGATATTAAACCGAGGCAAACATTTACTGGCTAACAATCCCCCAAATAAAATTGGTCATTCATTTCATGGCTGTTCGTGGGACATTGCTGTGCGCAGATTAGCTGCTGCATTCGCCCACAAAAATCACACAGATATCGTGTGAAGCACTTTGGGATGTCCTCCTGATGTCAAAGGTGCTATACCAAATGTAATCTTTAAATAATTTAATATAATTGTGAATTAATAATATATTATATAATAATTGTAATTAAATATTTTTTCAAAAGGAAAGTATCAGTATAGTTGAAAATATAACAAATGTCAACAAGCGGGTTAGTATATTAGTTTGTTCTGATACAATGTTATTATAATGGATGAGGTTGAGTTTGCTTTAGCACACACTTGATGAAGTCGAAAAGGACAGGATTGGGATACAGCACAGTGCAACCGAGTTCTGTCATGCTGGGCCGTTGTGAAGAAAGTTAGGTTCTTAACAGTTCCTGCATCAGAGATGTCATCACAGACCAATTGTACGGACATGGGAGGAGAAGGAGGGGGCTCGTGGAAGAGACAGAAAGCTTAGGCTACCGTGGTTCACCTCCAAGTGGTTGTCTACAGAATGGTGCTGAAGGCATCTCTACGATTCATTCACTTCGTGCACAATGATAAGGATTTCAGAAGGTAAAAAAGCTGTGTCTGTTATTTTTGAACTACTAATATGATGGGCTGAATGACACAATGGGAGAGCATTTTTTTGGATAGCTGGGTATCTGACAAATGTTCAAACCCATTGCCATGCTTAAGAGTATCCAAACTAAATTATTATTACACAAATTATGGAAATTTAAGTTAATGCTAAATGTTTGTGGTAAACATTTTACATCTTGACTCTTTATAGACTATTGAAACTAAAATATCAAAACTAAATTTTGTTTAATTTAGTAATATTAAAACTATACTAAATTTCTAAAACTGAAATAGTTCTGAAACTGCTAAATTTGATACAAATAATAATTAATGTAACACTTTGATAAACCAAGTCTATGCAAATGATTTATTGCAGTACCTATCATCATATTGATAATCTACACTGCTGAGACTTTTACATCCTGGAAAGCAAAGCAAAGAGCAGATTGGTGAATAATCCAAAAGGCGGAGAGAGCTAATTGATCTCATGATAAAACTCAAGAATGAAGCAACTTCCTGGCCACCATTGGGAGCAAGTAAAAGTGTAGGCAGCTGGATGTCTACTTCCATTCACATTGAATTGGTTGGTCAGTTACTCTGTGAAAGTGGCTGCATTGTTTTTAATATCAGTAAAAAGTCTGTAAATCATTTCCTGTTCTTTTCTTTCAAGAGCTGTTTAAAGATGCATTATTTTCACAAAAACGTGTTTGGTGAATTTTGTTTCTTTGCAGAGATGCAATGCAACACTAAATTATTTTAAAATCCATCAATTCACTTATAACAACCCTTGCAATTGACATAGCACCTTTCATATCAAGAGGACATATCAAGACCCTTCACATGATTCATTGTAAAGTAGTGACTGAGCATTTTTGGAGGTGAATGTGACATTTGTGCACAACTACACTTTGCAGTTACAAAAAGGAAGTGCTATGAGATGCCCTCCATCTGTGAAAGGTGCTATATCAAATGCAAGGATTGCGATTATTTATTTATTGAAGTATGGTTTAGAAGGGAATTGTGCACTTCATTATTATAAAAAACATTCTCATGAGGGTAAAAAGGTATGGATACCTTCACTTCCCATTGTTTGGGAACAAATTAAATACTCAAATAAACAGTTAAAAATGCAATACACAACAAAATTTATAATAATAATTATTATCATATTATTTAAAATTTACACTTACATAGCACCTTCATGTTGGGAGGCTATCCCGCTAGCTCTAATAGTGTGCTAGTCATATTTAAATCTGTGCAGTTTATCAACAGTAGCTGAGTATCATTTTGTATTGAATTAATTGAGGTTCATATATCTTTATTCTCCTTCAGCTCATATACATTGCAGAGTAAACCTTACCAATTGCTAAGAACTCCTTTGAATATTGTTTCATTCCAACATGGCATGTGCATACTGATTGAATGAGATTCTGTTTTATATAAAAAAACTCTTGTTTCCAGCAACTCCTTCAAATTTGATTACAAAAAGTTATGCCCTGATAGAGTCATGCTTTAAGAAACAGTTTACCTTGGAATTACATAATCTCTTTGTTTGGTCGTGTTCTTTTCTTTTAGTATTTGACGTCTTCCTCTTTATTTAACTTAGAAAATAAATGACTTTTTTTCATTACTTATTATAAACTATGTATGAGTTCCTCTTCTAATTTAAAGTTTGTTATGGAACTGGATATTCCATTGGTTGAACCAACATTAACTCTGCCACCATTGCCCAAGGGAAATTTTGAAAGAATTATTTGCAGTTTTTTTTAGTATTTCTGATCTTTCCCTTTTTTTCCTCTATTTCTTGACTAAGAGAGCAACCAAGTAGATAGACCAGGTAATGTACCTGAAGTATCTACTACAACTGTTTTGACTCTACAAGATATACAAGCGAGTATCATTGAGTGACCCTCTAACTAACAAAGATGGATAATAATACATAACCTTTGTATTTGATTCAGCCAGTATAATAAAATGTCTCAAAGACCTTCACAGGTCAAATGTAGTGACATGGCATAAAGGGGTATAGGAGAGGGGAATCTGATGGGTGGTGGCTTGAGTGAAGTTTATTCACCGGCAAGTATGTTCACCTGAATCGCCTATTTCCATGCCTCATCAGTCTATGTACTTCTATGTGTATTCGTCTGCATATGAAGCGAACAATTTGCATGCAAATTTCACAAATGGCCAAGAGGGAATTGAAGAATTGTTGGCTACAACACTGAGAGAAATTTCCTTCTCTTTGCACATATTGTCATATAATCTTTCATGTCCACACAAGCAGGATGTCAGTTTAATGTTGATTCAGAAGGACGGCATCTCAACCAATGCAGTACTCCTCCAGCACTGCACTGGAGTTCAGCTGAGACTGTGAGCTCAAAATCCTGCCATCCGATCCACAAGCTTTTGTCTCTGAGGCAAGAGTGCTACCAACTGAGTCAAGCTAACACACAGATGTTGTAAGCATCTGGGAATACCAGTTACAGATCCCAGAAAGGGTATGAACTATACTTTGATAAACCAAACATCATTTCTCCAACCAAATTGGAGGAGAATACAAGTACTAAGTTATCACAAACTAGGAAGTTTCATCTAAAGGAAGTCCGTAGAACCACAAACAAGGCGTTCATAATCGCCAGATTGCTGGTGCTGATAAAATATCAAATGTAATGTTTAAATAAAAGATGAAAAAGGGAGTAAAAGCAGCACAGGTTCAGATAGGAATATACTTATGTTTTGTAATTATTAAGCAACTACATATCTGACTTAAAATCATAGAAACATACACATTTCAGATTGTGTCTCTACCACTTGTTACCTCTAGTATTTTAGTTAACCTTTTAATTAATGTCAAATTTTAACTCTTTCCCCATATCCTCCCCTTATATCCCATTTCAATCTCGCCTGTTTCCAGTGGAAAGAATACCAATTTAACATAATGCCTCGGATTCTGGAGCTGAATTAAGCATGCTTTTTGTTTACAGTAATGCAAATGTTTTTAGTATGAATATGTGGGGTTTCCTGTACATCCAACTGACTTCAGATGGATTTGCTTTTGGGCAGGCTGCACAGAACCATCACTTGACAACAAAAGAGAGGCAACGGAGGGGGCGAGGAAAAGGAACTCCGAGATGGAATTCCAGAGAGTGGGGGCAGAAAGGCTTAAGGCCTGACCACCAGTGGTGGGGGTGCAGGGGATTGATTCCTGCAGGTAACAAGATGTGCATTACACCAACCCACAGGAACTCCACTGCAAAGAGATTTCCTTCATCCATGTTGGTGCAGATTTCCCAAAGATCATCTTGATCGTCTGTTATCTGGAACCATTCCCAGCTCCCTAAAAACAGCTCACAGCACGGAAACAGCTCTGGTCAAGGACACAAACGACATCCTGTCAATCTGTGACCAGGCTCCCTCTGCCTCCTCTTCCTCCTGGACCTCTCTGCTGTCTTCGATACTGTAGACCACTCCATTCTCCTCCTTTGCCTCTCCTCTCACCTCAACCTTTAAGGTTCTGTCCTTGAATGGCTCAGGTCTTATCTCCCATACCATTTCCAATTTGTCTCCGCCAATGGTATCTCTTCCAGTCCTGCACAGTCTCATGTGGTGTTCCTCAGGGCTCTGTCCTCGGTCCCCTCCTCTTCAACCTCTACATGCTCCCCCTTGGTGACATAATTTCTACAGCTGAATGTCAGCAAGTCCGAGGCCCTTCTGAATGATTGACTTCCACACCTCAGGCACTGGCAGCATCAGCATCCACGGTTGCACACTCCACCTCACCAAGCCAGTAGGGAACCTGGGCGTCTTGTTTCACCCTCAGGTATTCTTTCTCCCCCATATCCGTGCCATGACCCGCTCTGCCTTCCCCCACCTCTGCAACATTGCCCGACTCCACCACTGCCTCACCCCTCAGGCCACCAAAACTCTCATACACGCATTTGTCACCTCAAGGTTCGACTACGGAAACTCCTTCCTTGTCGGCCTCCCCAACTCTTCCCTCAAGCTGCAGATCATCCTGAACTCTGCAAATCATGTCCTTTCCCACACCAGACTCCGTCACCCCATCACCCCCACCCTTGCCCGGCTCCACTGGCTCCCCATCCCTCAGAGGATAGAATTCAAAATCCTCGTCCTCACTTTCAAGGCCCTCCATGAGCTTGCCCCCTCTTACCTCTCTGCCCTCCCTCATCCCAACCCTGCCCTCCCCACCCTCGGGTCCTGATCCCCAACTGTTCAGTGCCTTGGGACATCCTCCTGATATGAAAGGCGCTTTACATTTCTACAATTTTGTTGTTGATATGCATCTGTTTAATCAATATTTCCAAATTAATTTTGAATCATGCTGTGACTACACTATTATGGCGCCATTCTAAAAGAGAAGGGAGTTTCTGCCGATATTCTGGGCCAACAATCTCCAAATAAAATCGGTTATTTACTTTATTGCTGTTTGTGGTGCAATGCTGTGCACAAATTGGCTGCACATTCGCAAACAAATAGTCAGTCTCTACACTTTACAATAAATCCTGTGAAACATTTTGAGACATCCTCCTTACATAAAATTTTTTAACCACCACTTACACCTTATTAAATACTCATGTATTTACATATTATATAAATACAATACCCTTTCAATTAAATGTTCATTAATATTCACAGCCACTAGAGGGTGTAATATATTATTACTGCACTGAATTTAGTTGAATTTCTCTATTATTGAGGTTGATTGAGTTTGTGGATCATAGTCAATATACACTTACGCCACTGCAACGGAAAAGAATAAAACAAAAATCAAAATGCAACTGGATTTAATTCATGACAAATTAATTATTATAAAATAATTAATATTCTTCCTACTAATCCTGTGACAATTCTCTGCCAGTAATAATAATCCAAATCCTTGCATTTAGTATTGGGCCTTTTACGTCAGGAGAACTTCCCAAAGCGTTTTATAGGATTTGATGTAAAGTGGAGTGACTGTTATTTGTGGGCAAATGCGGCAGTCAGTTTTTTAAACAGCAATTTCTCCAAAACAGCCGTGAAATGAATGATCAATTTTAGTTGCGGGATTGTTGGCCAGGACACCCGGAGAACCTTACTTCTCTTTTCGAATATTGCCATGGGGTCTTTAATCTGAACAAGCAGATGGGTCCTTGATTTAACATCTCATCTGAAGCTGGCACCTCTGACATTGCACTGGAGTGTGAGCATAGACAATGTGAGTTATTTCCCGATGTGGGCCTTGAACCCAAAACCCTCTGACTCAAAGGCAAGAGTTCCACCACTGAGCCAGGCTGACCCATGATACATTATAAAGGAGAGGATTTAAAAAAACACAAGTGAAGTGTCGTCTGTACACGAGTCACGTAACCAAGGTTAAAAAGGGAAGGAAACAATAAGACAGGGCGAGAACAAGTTAGATTGTACCAGCTCAGGTTTTATACGTCTGTGTTTGTAAGAGAAAAGAAAGGCTGAGTGAAGTGAAATCCACAGCATTAAGGTCCTGGGAAAGAATGGTTTCAGTAAAGTGAGGCTATGGGAGGAGGAAGAGAGTGGAGCAGCATATTTCGGCCTCAGAAGAGCCAAGAGAGGAAGGATCTGAGATGCAGTGGTGACAATAAAATATAGAAAGACACAGACCGCTGTGGTTAGCACCTTTCCTTTGGGCGTATGTTTTTTCCCCTTATTTTTGTGCACAGCATGGGAGCTGGCCCTTCCCTGGGATTTACCCTTGACTCATTCGTGCTCCCTATTGTGTGTGTTTCCTCTTTTGCTCCAAGCGTGTGATGTATGGAAGAAGCAGAGACTGATGGTGGCTGCTGGTTTTCTCTTGTGCTCCATGGGGGAGGGGAGGTGTTGGACCTAACGGAGAAGATAAGAAAATATTTCCTTGGTTTGGAACT
This sequence comes from Callorhinchus milii, assembly GCF_018977255.1. Classification (NCBI taxonomy): domain Eukaryota; kingdom Metazoa; phylum Chordata; class Chondrichthyes; order Chimaeriformes; family Callorhinchidae; genus Callorhinchus; species Callorhinchus milii. The sequence goes on from NW_024704745.1 coordinate 60,947,686, forward strand.
CTTCTGACTCCAAGAAAAGAAAGATTATTTCCACGGTCATAAAGTGGAAACAACTCTGAATGTAAATATGACAAGTTTTATAATAATAATATAATAATAATAATCCTTGCATTTGATGTAACGCCTTACCACATCGTTGTGACATCTCAAAGTGCTTCACAGAATATAGTGTAAATCTGTTTGAATGTATATTTTGTGGGCAAAAGTTTTGTCATGGGGAGTGGCAGATCTAAAGCCAGACTTGCCTCTATAGACACATCAGCTGTATAAAAGCAACTTATCATTACAGCCTTTGGGAAACAATTTTCACTCAACTGTGGCCTGCAAATACACTTGACAGTAATTTCTGTGAAATGCTTTGAGATGTTTTGATGTGATAAGAAGCTACAAAAAGATTGAGCCCCAATGGTACAGTGAATGGATGGAGTTGCAGCTTATGGACCAGGAGCTTGCTGTCTGTGTTGTGTTGGCTGTTCTCAGCCAGGGCTGCATGGGATGGCTAAATTGGCCCCAGCCTTTTCAGGGTTATGGAGAGGAGATCCAGCTAGGTTAGTACTCCTGGTCCACCTACCACTTAGCCATGATGCCCTCCACAGCTGGGTGGCTTGCTGACCGTCACTGCCAAGCCTCACACAGGAATAATAGGAATAATGGCTACTTGGTTGAGATAGTGGAGGGAAACCAGTGTACGTAGGACCTCACTTCAGCAAGAGGAGACTAGGGATCAGGAGCAGTGTCAGTCGGAGAAAGAATTGAAAATAAATTGTAAACTAAAATTATAACAAAAACTATAAAAATACATGGTTTCTTCCTCAACCAACGGGGTTATGTCTTTTTTTTCTTAACAATGGCTAAGAATTTATAATATATGACATTGCCTTTTAAAAGATTATGATGTTGAAGAACACAACCGTAACACAGCTTTGTTCTGTTTTCTTAAAATAAAAAGCCTATAAAATACACATATTTTATGTCTTGTGTGTATGTCCTGTGAAGTGCTTTGAGATGGCCTCCCGATTGAAAGATGCTATAAAAAAAGAATTATTTTTAAGTACGTTAGGTGACATATTTCAGGTAATAATAATCCTGCCTTTTATCATAATGCCTTATCAAGCTGAAACAGCTGAAAGTGCTTCACAGAGTTTATTCTGTAACATGTAGTGACCTTGTGTCTGTAGGCAAATGAGGTAGGCACTTTGCATAGGTCAATGTCCCACAAACAGCTATAAAGTAAATGATCAATTTTATCTGAAGGATTGTTGGTCAGGATACTGGGAGAAACTCTCATCCCCTTCTTCCCTCCATTTCAAGATCCCACACTCGTTTAAAAATCCCTTCATGCCCTGGAACCTCTCTACCTCTTCATAGAATCATAGAATCATACAGCACAGAAAGAGGCCCTTCAGCCCATCGTGTCTGCGCCAGCTCCTAAAAGAGCAATCCAACTCAATCCCAATGACCCGCTTTCTCTTCATAGCCCTGCAATCCTGTCCTCCTCAAATACCCATCTACTTCTCTCTTAAAAGTTGTTATTGAATTGGCTTCCACTACCCTTTCAGGTAATGCATTCCAGATCCGAACAACTCGCTGGTTGAATTTTTTTTTCCTATCCTCCCCTCTGTTTCTTTTAACAACTATCTTAAATCGGTGTCCTCAAGTTACTGACCCACATGCCAGTGGAAACAGTTTTTCCCGGTTCAACCTATCAAATCCTCTCATGATCTTGAAAACATCTATTAAATCCCCTCTTAATCTTCTCTGCTCTAGGGAGAATAATCCTAGTTTCGCTAACCTCTCCTCATAACTAAGGTCCTTCATTCCTGGTACCATCCTGGTAAACCTCCTTTACACCCTCTCCAATGCCCTAACATCTTTCCTAAAGTGCAGTGCCCAGAACCTGCAATCTGCTTACAACTCACAACCCACTGCCTCCGCTCGACTGGCTCTGGCCTTCTACGTGTCCCTTGTGTCCTCTGTTCCACCATTGGCAGCCACTCTTTCAACCCACTAGGGTCCCAAACTCTGGAACATTCTTCCTCTATCCCTCTAGCTTGCTCCTTCCTTTGCCATCTTCAGATCTCACCTGAAGACCTTCCTCTTCAACCGTGGCTACGGTCACCTCCCCCACCCCCTGGCTCGGCGTTGTGCTCCACCACTGTCAAGTGCTCTGGGACACAACCCTGCATGACAGACGCTATACAACAACAAGATAACAACAACAAGATTACATTTGTATAGCGCCTTTCATGTCGGGAGGATGTCCCAAGGCAAATGCAAGTTGTTGAAGTTGTTGAATACAGTAGCGTGATGGGATCTTTAACATCCACCAGAATAGAGAGATGGGATCTTAGTTTAACTTTTCAACTGAAGGATGTTGTCTCCAACAATTAATAATAATCCTGGCATTTAATATCGCGCCTTATCATGTCTTCGAGACTTCTCAAAGGGCTTCACAGAATATACTGTAAAGTGAATTGACTGTATATTTTGTGGGTGAAACACAGCAACCAATGCACATAACAATGTCCACAGTCATGGATTGAAGTGATCCAATTTATTATTATTATTATTTTATTTTTTTACACTCCAACTGGAGTGTCAGCATAGATTGTGAGTTCAAAGTGCTGACATGGAGCTTGAACTCATAACCTTTTGACTCAGAGACGAGAGACCCAAAACCAATTGAGCCAGATTGGCACCTTTCAAATATAATCTTTCACAAAGATGATGGGGTGCGCTGAGCAAGGGGGAGTGCGAGAATATAAGTGTATTTTAAACATTCCACTTGAAAATGATACAAGAAAAACAAATCCATTTCAAACTACAAAATAAATATCAGTTTGTGATATTCTGATGTGATGGATTATCTCACTAATTTGAAACAAATTCATTGAACAAATGTAAATCAATGATTTTCTTTTAAAAAGTGTATTGAATCTAAAGGTTTCAAAGACTGCAATCCTTGACATATCATTTTATTGGAAAACTACTAAAAATAACATTGGACATAACAACATAATTACATTTGTATAGCGCTTTTCACGTTGGGAGGACATCCCAAGGCTCTGAACATAGAAGAACAAATGCTTTGAGATGCAGGTAAATGGCATGAACAGTAACAGAGATTGAACGGTATACCCAAATTCTGATGTCTATAAACTTTACCTTAAAATCCCAATCATGATTTCTTCCTCGGCGGGAAGGGTGGGGGTGGGGGGGGGTGAGGAAGGAAGGTCTATCGTTTTCAAACTCTTTAAGAGCTTTGATGTGGCACACAGGGCATGATCTTATAAACAAAGGGATCAGCTCCAGTATTATATATCCTGAATGGGTCCTCCAATCTGATCAGGTGGTTTACCATGTTCTTCTGGTAGACTTCCTGAGGAAGCAATTACACCAGGCCAGCTGTCTGAATAACAGCAGTCTTGTCAGTTATTACGGCAGGCACAAGGAAGTTCTGCCCGTATTGATCCACTTGCCTTAGCGACACAACAGTGTCTTGATACTTGAGGCTCTTGTAAAGGCTCTTTGTAAAATCCTCTGCAACAGATGGACATATTTTGATTAGAATTAGGTAACCTGCTGTGCCTTCCTGTAGATTGGGGTTGAGAGAGACCAGAAGGGAAGTTGATGAACAGAATAGAACCTGACAGTTAAAAAAGGAAACAAGTTCTAACATGTATTTTTACAACTAACAAGGTGAGCTGCCTTACTAGTATATTACTTCACATTCAGGCTCAGCTACCACTGGGACCTTCACACAGGGAGCTCAGCGATTCTGCAAGCTGTCAAAATGTACAGTTTGAAAGGGCACAAAAGGAATGAAAATCAGGTTTCCATGCAAACAGCCACCAAGGTGGCTTTCTTCCAGTATCCTAGCAATGTTCTTCCAGGAATAAGCTACTCTTTCAAGCTATTAGTGAGGATTCTGTGAACAACCACAGTCTGTTCCATTATTCGCCCACAAAATATACAGTCAATTCACTTTATAGTATATTCTGTGAAGCACTTTGAGACATCTCGAAGACATGGTAAGACTGTATCAAATGCAAAGATTATTATTATTATTCAGCAATTCCTATTTGTTGATACTGATTCTGTCACTTGGCTTTTGTCATGGTAAGACACATAATCATGGTTCACTTGAATATATCGTAGATAGACATGCATGTGGAGTCCTGTAGCTCATTGGTTAGAGCACTCGCCTCGCAAGTGAGAGATCTGGGTTTGATTCCCGGTAGGGCAAAATATTGGGCAAGTTTCTTTACTCCACATGCCTCTGTTTACCAGCAGTAAATAGGATCCCAATTGTTAGTTGATTGGTGGATTGCTTTTCAGGGGGTATTAATTCCTTAAAAAAAATTGGTCACTTCAATCCACGACTGTTTGTGGGACACTGCTGTGTGCAATTGGCTGCTGTGTTTCGCCCACAAAGTACACAGTTAATTCAGTTTACAGTATATTCTGTGAAGAGTTTTGAAATGTCTCAAAGACATTATAAAACGGTATATCAAATGCAAGGATTATTATTATTATAGGATGGCATCGTGGCACTGGAGCACGATAACAGTGTGGCACAGACTGGTAGTGGTTGAGTTTCTCTGTGCTATTGTTCACTTGCTGAGAGATATTATTATTATTTATTACTTGCTGAGAGATATTCGTCAGAGTCCAGACACAACAACACCATCTTGCATTTATATAGCGCATTTCTTGTGGGGTGTCATCTCGAAGGTGACACGCAAAGGAAATATTCCCTGAAGTATTCACACATTTGTTGAAACCAAGTTGTAGAGACTTGGAAGTGGACATAATGTGTGGCAGAGTGACAGGAAAGGGGAGAAAATATCTTCCAAAGTAAGAAAGTGATGATAAATTTACATAAGACTACAGTTGGAAGAATTTGTGTAGTTACAAATGCAGATTACAGAAAGGACATCAAATCAAAGAAAATGTATAACATAGGTTCACATGGATAATGCCAGGGTTGAGGGATTATAGTTGTAAGGATACCTTCGAAAAATTGGTCTGTTTTCACTGAAAAAGAGAAGATTAAGAGGTCCTTGGAAAGCAGGCTCATTCCCTATCTCTCATCATCATGGCATGACCCCGGATAGTGGATATTTATCTGCAAGATTGGTTTGTTCATCTTGTGAAACATTTCGAGATGTTCATCCTGAATGAAAAGCTTCAAATAAGTATCATTGTTCACAGTTGCAGCCGTTTATCTCACAAGACATTCAGGGCACGGAAGCTACATTGTCATGACTGAATCAAGCAGCACAGTGAAACTTTCAGAATGCATTCTTACACTGTAACCTGTGCAGTTTGCCACTGCTGTTGCATATTGCTTTAAGGCTAAATTGGCATTTGGACATTGACAATGAGAAGCAAGCAGGAAACATAAAAGTTGAAGTGCAAGGTTGAAATAAAGGATCTATTGAATCTAAACTGTGCTGTGGATTGACAAATAACTGAATCCAACAAATGGCAGAAGATCATGAGCCACAAACTGGAGCTTCAACATACTCAGCTTTATGGATCATGTTGAGAAAATCCCAGAGTGAGGGAATGGGAGAGGGGAATGTCTGTGCACATCCAAAACTTTTAATCTGGATGTGGATAATATTGAGAGAACCAGTAGATTGAGTCCTATGTTATTATTAACAAAGACCACAAGAAGCAACCATTTCATGACTTGCTCATAGCCTCCTAAGCCATAGCTGGAAAAACCAGTGGAGGCGGATTACCCAGCTACATATTAGAATAAGGAAGAAACGCAGGTTACTGCAGATCAACATCGCCTTTGTTCTACTGGTGCAGTTTTTAACTTTCAGGTTCTAACACATTGCCTGGATCCAAGACCATCAGATATCCCCAGACATCAATGTACCCTTTGTTTCTTGAAGCATACGTCTTACTATAACATTATTGTGAATATCACTAAGAGACTTGTAGCTTCAATTTAGAGCTGTATAACCATAGAAATGTATGATGCTGTAGAAGGCCATTCGGCACATGTTTTTGCCTGAGTATGTGTTCCTTCAAGAAGGTGCAGGTTATATATCTAAGGGGAAGTAAGAGGAGATAGATAATGGTCTGGCAGGTGATGTGCGAGGAATGTGATATGTGGGAGTTGATGGAGGGCAACCTGAGCCCAGGTGACTTCATCTGCAGGAAATGTCTGCAACTGAGCAAGCTCCAACATAGAATAGCTGAGCTGGAATCTCAGGTGCAGACACTGCGCTCCATCAGGGACAGTGAGAGGTTCCTGGACAGCATGGTGGAGGAGACCCTCACTCCCTTAGGACTCAGTTATAGCAGCCCATCGCTGTATAGGAGTCATGAGAGAGGGGTGCTGGAGCTATCAGGAGGTCAGAGTTCAAGAAAAGGACCACTCCCAGAGGAGCCCAACACACAGCCACCCTTCATTCATGCTAAAAGTGATTGGGTGACAGTACGACAGGGCAAGAAGAGGGCTTGTTCAAGGCAGAACACCCCCAACAGAATACCAGTCTCTAATCGGTACTCAACATTAGCTATTGAGAACGTGGAAGTCTCTCGTGAGGACAGCAGGACAAGGGCATGGTTCACAAGGGCAATACAGTTATGATGGGGGATTCAACAGTAAGAGGCACTGACAGGATCTTCTGTAATCAGAATCGTGAAGCTAGGATGGTTTGCTGCCTTCCTGGTGCAAGGGTAGTGGACTTCACAGAGCGCATGGACAAGATTCTTCGGGGGGAAGGAGAATGTCCAGAAGTCGTGATCCATGTGGGGACCCACGATATTGGTAAGAAGAGGGCTGAGATACTGCAGGGAGAGTATCAAAAGCTGGGGAGCAAACTCAAGTCCAGAACATCTAAGGTGGTGATCTCTGGGTTACTCCCGATACCTCGGGCAACAAGGCACCATAATGAAAGGATCAGGCATATGAACGATTGGCTGGAGAAATGGTCCGGAAAAGAAGGTTTCCATTTTCTGAACAATTGGGACCACTACTGGGGGAGGTGGGATCTTTACCTTGAGGATGGGTGGCACTTAAGCAAGGCAGGGGTGAGCTTCCTTGCCAAGAGATTATCAAATGCTGTAGGGGCGGATTTAAACCAGTGTCGAGGGGGGATGGGTATCCAAGGATAAACAACGGATTAGAGATTAGAGGAAAAAGGCAAGTGGGAAGTGTAGAGCAGGTACAAGTGGACGATTTCCTCAAATGCATGTACCTAAATGCACGTAGCTTAGGGAATAAGGTTGATGAGCTGCAGGTCCAACTAGCTGTAGGGGGTTACGATGTGGTAGCAGTAACCGAGACATGGCTCAAGCCAGGACAGGAATGGGAGTTAAATATTCCAGGATATAATGTATTCAGGAAGGATAGAGAAGGAAGAAAAGGAGGAAGGGTGGCAATATTAGTTAAGGATAAAATTATAGCTGTAGAAAGGAACGAGGCTCTGGACAACAGAATCCATCTGATTAGAGATAAGAAATGAGAAAGGAGTGGTTACACTGATAGGGGCTTACTATAGACCACCAGACAGCGAGAAGGAGATAGAGGAGCAGATCTGCAACCAGATCGCGGATAGATGTAAGGCGAACAGAGTTGTAATAATGGGGGATTTCAATTATCCCAATATAGACTGGCAAAATAGCAGCGCTAAGGGCAAGGCAGGAGAAAGATTCATAAACTGTGTACAGGAAAATTTTCTTGAGCAGTATGTCTTCAGTCCTACGAGGAAGGAAGCATTGCTGGATCTAGTCCTGAGGAATGAAATAGGTCAGGTTGAACAGGTTTCGGTAGGGGAGCATCTAGGTAACAGTGACCATAATATTATTAGATTTAGATTACTCATGAACAGGGACAAAGTACAGTCAAGGGTAAAAATGCTTGAGTGGAAAAGGGCTAATTTTGATGGGCTAAAAAGGGACCTAGAGTTGGTGGACTGGCAAGTAAGATTAGCAGGTAAAATGACTCATGAGCAATGGGAGATCTTCAAAGATATGATAGCTCAAGGTCTAAATAGATATATTCCCACAAAAGGGAAATGTGCGACAACCAAGCCAGCCTGGGTGACCAGGGATATTCTGTCCAGGATGAAAAAGAAGAAGACAGCGTACGACAATTGGAAGAGGTTAGCGGGTAACATAAAGGGGAATCCTAAAATATTTTACAAGCACATAAAGTAAAAAAGGCTAGTTAAAGGTAGGGTGGGGCCAATCAAAGATAATGACGGCAATCTTGTGGAGGCAGAGGGCATGGCTGATGTACTGAACAAGTACTTTGCATCTGTCTTCACAACGTAAATGGATGCCCCAAATGCCGCAGTATTGGATGAGAGGGTAGAGGAAATAGATCAGATTACTATAGACAGAGAGGAAGTTCTGAAAAGATTGACTGGGCTCAAAATTGATAAGTCACCAGGGCCAGATGGGTTTCACCCAAGGTCGCTGTGGGAGATACGGGTTCAAATAGTGGAGGCTTTGGCCATTATATTTCAATCTTCATTGGACACAGGAGTGGTGCCAAGAGACTGGAAAGTAGCTAATGTTACCCCCCTCTACAAAAAGGGGCAGAAAGACAAACCCGGAAAGTACAGGCCAGTCAGCCTAACTTCGGTAATAGGAAAACTACTGGAGACCATAATCCGGGACAGAATAAATCTCTATTTAGAGGAACATGAGGTAATTAGAGACAGCCAACATGGATTTGTTAAAGGCAAATCTTGCCTAACAAATCTAATAGAATTTTTTGAAGAGGTGACTGCGAGGGTTGATGAGGGAAATGTGGTGGACGTTATTTACATGGATTTCAAAAAGGCTTTTGACACAGTACCGCATAAGAGATTAATAAAAAAATTAGAGGCCCACGGTATTAAGGGGACAGTGGCAATTTGGATTAAGAACTGGCTGAATGATAGAAAGCAGAGGGTGGTGGTTAATGGGTGTTTCTCAAAATGGAAGGAGGTGTGCAGCGGTGTCCCCCAGGGATCGGTATTGGGACCACTGCTCTTTCTAATAATATTAATGATCTGGACTTGGGCATAGAGAGCACTATTTCCAAGTTTGCAGATGATACATAGTTAGGTAGGGTAGTAAATACCCATTCACGGCCTTGCTCCCTCCTACCTCTCCAACCTACTATCCCCCTACCTACCTGCCCGTACCCTCCGTTCCTCTGGCTCCGGTCTGCTCCACGTCCCCAGCCCCAACCGCCCTACCATCGGTGGTCGGGCCTTCAGCCTCTCAGCCCCCAGGCTCTGGAACTCCATCCCCCAGTGCCTTCGCCTTGCTTCCTCCCTTTCCTCCTTCAAGGCCGGTCTCAAAACCTTTCTCTTTGACCGTGCCTTCAGCTCCCCTCTCGACTCTCTTCCCCTCCTCGCTCCCTCCCTTCCCTCCCCTCACCCTGACCATTTCCCCCTCCTCGCTCCCTCCCTTCCCTCCCCTCACCCTGACCATTTCCCCCCTGCTCGGGTCATGACCCAACTGTGCAGCGCCTTGGGACGTCCTCCTGACGTGAAAGGCGCTTTATAAATGGAATCTTGTTGTTGTTGTTGTAAATAGTGAGGAGGACTGTAACCAACTGCAAGCATACACAGAATGGTGGAATGGACTGACATGTGGCAGATGGATTTAATGTGGATAAGTGTGAGGTGATAAACTTAGGTAGGAAGAATGATAGGAGGCAATATAGACTTGGTAGCTCAATCTTAAGGGGGGGTGAACATACAGAGAGATCTGGGTGTTCAAGTAAGCAAATCATTAAAGGTAGCGGGGCAGGTAGATAAGGCAGTAAAAAAGGCATTTGGTGTACTGAGCTTTATTAGTAGGGGCATAGAGTATAAGAGCAGGGAGGTTATGGTTAATCTATACAAAACACTGGTTAGGCCTCAGCTGGAGTATTGCGTCCAGTTCTGGGCACCTTACTTCAGGAAGGACATTAAGGCACTGGAAAGGGTGCAGAGGAGATTCACAAGAATGATGCCAGGAATGGGGAACCTTAGCTATGAGCACAGGCTGGAGAAGTTAGGACTTTTCCCATTAGAGCAGAGAAGGTTACCTGGGGACCTGATAGAGGTCTTCAAGATCATGAAAGGTTTTGACAGGCTAGATAAGGAAAATCTGTTTCTGCTGGTAGGTGTGTCTGTGACCCGTGGTTACAGTCTTAAGATATCTACCAAAAGAAGCAGAGGGGAGGTTAGAAGAAATGTTTTCACTCAGCAAGTTGTTCGAATTTGGAATGATCTGCCTGAAAGGGTAGTGAAGTCCGATTCGATAACAGCTTTTAAGAGAGAACTGGATAGGTATCTGGGGAAGACGGGTTTGCAGGGTTATGGGGAGAAAGCTGGTGATTGGGGTTAGTGAAAGTGACTTACTCTGTCAAAGAGCCGGCAGAGACTCGATGGGCCGAATGGCCTCCTTCTGTGCCGTAACATTCTATGAATCTATGAATCTATGAAAAAGAAGCCATCCATCCTCATCCCAATTCTCTTCTTTCTTTCTCTATACCCCTTTATACCCTTCCGCTGTATGTGTTTATCCAATTCTTTTAAGATGTCCCCAATCAAATGTTCCAATAGCTACACTGGCAAACTATACCCTAACTACAGTTTCAACCATGCCTTTGGACATCCAGTAATGGATGACTTCAAACTTAAGGGGCATAAATGAAGCCAGATATTGAAACAACTCAAATCCTGCATAAAATAGCTAGCAGCTGAAATAATGATAATCCTTGCATTTGATACAGTGCCTTCTTGTGCCGTTGAGACATCTCATAATGCTTCACAGGAAGCATATTGGCTGTGTATATTTTGTGGGCGAATGTGGCAGGCAATTTGCACACAACAATGTCATACAAATAGCCATTGAGTAAGTGACCAATTTTATTTGTAGGATTGTTGGCCAGGACACAGGGATAAACACTTTAAGAGCTAGTGTAGCAGCCAAAAACACTATGCTTTCTATTGAAGACTGAAGAAGAAAATGGTTGATTCTGAAAATGCTTCTATCGTTCAGGTCTTTTTCCAGAGCAACTTCAAAAAAGGAAAAATCACAAAAATAGCAGGAAGTCTTTTATCTATTTTAACTCATGGGAACCTTTTTGGGCAATAGTATTTTGGGGGCATTTTTCATCGTTATTCTCTCCTTATGTTTGGTTGCCTAATTCAAACAATTCTAGATAGACACATAAACCTAAACAAATAAAAGAAATCACAGCACACATTGGCCAGAACTCCTTTGTTGCCCTCTATTTCAAAGGACCTAAAGCTAGACACCTAGGCAGAATTGTCCACATGCTCTTTGTATTTAAGGGGAAATGTTGATGGTGGGTGGGTGACTCAGACTAGTTGGGTGTTCTAGTAAAGTGTTTCTTAGCATAATCAGGAACATCTTCCAGATGTTAGAGAAAATGGAAAAGTTGTACTTTTTTCAGCTTTCCAGTTTTCATTTCTTTCCTGACTCATATTGGGTTATAGTTCTACAGATGGCAGCTGCCCTCTGTCATGTGCAATCCTTGACCCAGAGTGTTAGGAGGTGATTTAAACCCGGAGAATGGGCCTCACTGCTTAGTCTGTTCTCACCTGCTGTCCACAGGTACAGATCTTCAGCAGGGGTTAGTATAGAAATCAATCAGAGACCAAAATCCTACCTCGTTTTAGCTACTTTGGTTAAAAGTGTAAAATCTTTTAGAACGGTTGAAAATTTCTTACATTTGGTCTTAATTTCAAAGCTAATTTTCTGCAATTCTTAAAGGGAACCAGGTTCCAAATTAAGTGTAATTTAGAATTTTCTGCAAGGTTAAGACTTGGTGGAATTTCAGGCATCCGAAGTGGGAATCCTACCTAGTTGGTCTTGTGAAATAAAAATAGAAAATACAGGGAGTGCACAGCAAGTGAATCAAAATAAAAGAAAGATAGCTCAATGTTTCACATAAGACTCTTCATCACAACTAAGGCAATTGGGTTGGAGGAATCTATTTATATGATCCAGCAAGGCAGTAAGGCCAAGAAATCACAAGTTTGTGAAAAAGTTACAAAATTGAGACAATGATCTTGTACAAAGGGGATAGTTAATTGTTCATTACCAGTTTGTGAAAGACTGCATTGATCATAAAAGATGACAAAGGTGAGGTACCCAGCAGTAAGAAAGTAGGGGGGAATGACATTCCAATATAATACATGTAATATAATCCCTTTATTTGATATAGCACCTCATGGCATCATTGAGAAGTCTCAAAGTGCTTCACAGGATATACTATAAAGTGTAGAGACTGTATATTTTGTGGGCGACTCCGCTGAAAAGAAATCTAGGGAGAACTGCTCAAATGGAGAAAGCAACTGAGATTGGAAGACATAAATACAAAACTAACGAAGCTGGAAATCCAAAACATCGCGATGAAGTTGGTCATGTTTCAAAGCACTTGGATGAAATTATGCCAGAATAAAGACCACTAGGTGGCAATGCACTCCTTCCAGGAAGTGCCCTCTTCCTTTCAGACCTGGCTCACTGCCATCTCTATTCTCCCTTGGAGTGAGGTGAGTATCATTGTAAATTCTAGCCCAGGCAGGGGAGGCTCCAATATATTCTGCTGAGGAGCCAAATCCACGCTCTTCTCAGGTGAGGAATTGTTTTCTACTGATTGGATTTGAGGCCTTGGGCCTGGAACTCTTCTCAGAAGAAAACAATCCTGTAGCATATTGGTTAGAGCACTTGCCTCACAAACAAGAAGACCCAGGTTTGTTTCCCGGGCAACAAGAACAACAACAATAAATTACATTTGTATAGCACCTTTCAAGTCAGGAGAATGTCCCAAGGCGCTGGGTGAAACCTGAGGCAAGTTTCCTTACTCCACATGCCACAACAACCACAAGAACTTGCACTTATATAACGCCTTCTATGCAGGGTAGCGTCTCAGGGAGCTTAACAGTGGCGGAGCCTGACTCCGAGCCGTGGGGAGGAGGTGGCCGTAAACACAGTAGGAGAGGAAGGTGTTCAGGTGGGACTTGGAAAAGGGGAGAGGGGACAAGGCGAAGGGTTGAGAGAGAATGTTCTAGAGTTTCAAGGTGTAGTGGCTGAAAGCGCGACCTCCGATGGTGGGGTGGAGGTGCAAGGGACTAGCAGGAGGCCGGTGCCAATCGAGCAGAGGTGCCGGGTGGTGGATTGGGGAGTGAGAAGGTTGGAGAGGTAGGGAGGTGCCAGAGAGTGAATGGATTTGAACACAAGTATGAGAATCTTGAAGTCGATCCGTTTGGTGTTGGGGAGCCAGTGGAGTCTGGTCAGAACTGGTGAGACGTGTGTATAGTGTTTGGTCCGGGTCAGTATGTGGGCAGCAGAGTTCTGAATGAGCTGGATCTTTTGAATAGTGGAGTTGGGGAGACAGGCGAGGAGTGCGTTTGAGTAATCCAGGCAGGTGACAAACACATTTCAGGGTTTCAGCTGTATTTGGCGGATTGCTTTTCTGGGAGTAATAAATAATCCCTCAAAAAATATACACTCTGGAACACTCCCTCCATCACTCCACCTTGCTCCTTCCTTCATCATCTTCAGGTCGTGCTTGAAAACCTTTCTATTCGACCGTGTCTATGGTCATCTCCCCCTTCCCCCAGCTCTGAGTCGTGCTCTGCCACTGTCAAGCGCTCTGTGACACTACCCTGCGTGAGGGGTGCTATATAAATGAAAGTTGTTGTTTTTCACCCACAAAATATAGTCAATTCACTTTACAGTATTTTCTGTGAAATGCTTTGAGACGGCTCAATGACGTGATAAGGCGCTACATCAAATGCAAGAATTATTAATACCTGGCAGGAGAGGGTTCAGGAACTTGGCCAAGACTTTACTCTCCTGAAACACAACCTAAAAATAATGTCACTGGTACGTGAAACACCTCAATATTAAATATCAACAGTAAAATATTTACTAGCTTGATATTTCAGATTTGTTCTTCTTACTCTGCTTTAAATTGGTTTTATTTTTCTTTTGAAATACAAATATGCCCAAAGTATGTAAACTATTTCAGATTGGCTACAAATTTTCGTTGTGTTCATGTCAGGAATGGCAAATATGTTGATGCTAAAATCTCAGCATTGTGCTTGCAGACTATTGAAATATGCTGAAAGATTCATTGCTTGCATCAGTATAGTGAAAACCAAATTTTAACTAATGCCACACTCACTAATTTCATGGCCGCCAACTCTATACACACATACATAATGCGAACACATTCACAGTGTGCTATGAAATGTCAAAAATTTCACCCATCAATACAGTATTTCCCTTGTAATTTTTAAAATGATATGTAAGCAAATCCAAAACAATTAAGATGAAACTGAGGGGTTACACAGAGACATGGCATCTCAGCTGGAGGGAAATTCCAAAGGCATTGCAGAAAAGATCTACACATAGTCTTGTCGACAGCCAGTTAAAAGAGTTTTTATAAAAAATCATACCGCTCATTAAAGTTGTGTAAACACAAGAATGAAATGTTTGCCGCAAAATATCATGCTCTCATCACAGAGAATAAACTTGATTGATAGCAATCTAGTCTGGTATTGAGCATCTGGAGGGGCCATTGCAGCCCGACTTCAAGGAAATGAGCAATACTGTGGCTGAACTCAGTGCTCCATGTTGCAGAGTCATTTCATTCTGACTCAGAGCCAGATCTCAGAAGTGACAATTACATGGATGCTTCCTTTAAACCCTTTCCTGAGGAAAGTGGAGGGACTGTGATGGAGGATGCAGAAGTCCTTTTTTTTCTTACATTGTGAGGCTGCCAGTTCTCCAGAAGCACTAACTGTAGCTGATCCTTTGCATTATCTCCCATTTTACTAGGGAACATCATAGTTATTGGGACAGCACAAAAAGGTCTAGAGCGGGACAAACATTTAAAAAGGGTTTTGGTTTTATCAAATAGTTTCTTTCCACTATCTGCCAATCAACTGATGACTGGGCTCCCACCTACTGTTAGGTAAACAAAGGCGTTTTTTTAATGTACTATTTCCAAATGTAAGGTTAAAAGCAGAGCAGGACAGCCTTGTGCTTTACGATCACAGCCTTTGTAGAGATGTGAAGTGAGGCAATCCAAACCTGGATATCTGGTCTGGCTGTCTCTGGTTTTCTCTGGAGGTGTGAAAGGAACATTGTAAAACTCGATCTGCAGGTTTATTATGTGTCACATGATGGAAGTGTCTGTGCTGGTTGGGTTTTAATAAGTTTCAAAATCTCACCTTTTACAATTTGAAATTTTGAAATACTGAAAGGGGGCAGGGGAATGATAATTATCACTGGAGATAATTACCACAAGGGCAGAAAATGCGGTTAAAACGTCTTCTTGAAAACCTGAATTTAAAGACAGGCTTGTACTGAACTCCCCTTCCTTCCTCCCAACTTCTGAAGAATGTTTTTCTCTCATGTTTTTCAGAATTCAAAATTCTGCTTCTTTTAGTTAGAAAATAAGCTTTGTTTGCTTTTATGCTCGGCCATAGTTTGGCATCATAATTTATAATTTTGTAATAATATTTGACACAAGCTGGTTAATGACATTTTGTCCATCTGCGACCAGGGCTCTCTCTTCCTCATTGTCCTCCTTAACCTCTCTGCTACCTTCGATACCGTTGACCACTCTATCCTCCTCTACTTCAACCTACATGGTTCTGTCCTTGAATGGTTCACATCCTACCTCTCACACCATCTCCACTTCATCTCCACAAACAATTTCTCCTCTAGCCCCCGCATCATCTTGTGCAGCGTTCCTCAGGGCTCTGTCCTTGGTCCCCTCCTCTTCAATGTCTATATGCCCCCTCTTGGTGACCTCATCCGCAGACATGGGATCAATTTCCACAAGTATGTCGCTGACACCCAACTCTATCTCTCTGACTCCACCCTCGAGTCCAAGGCCACTGCTGCCCTTACAGAATGAGTGTCAAACATCAAGTCCTGGATGATGGTTAACTTTATTTAGTTGAATATCAACAAGACCGAGGCCCTCCTGATTGGCTCCCGTTAGCACCTCCTCATCTCAGGCACTAACAGCATCACCATCCATGGCTGCACACTCCACCTCACTGAGTCAGTCTGGAACCTTGGCATTTTGTTTGACCCTCAACTATCCTTTCTACCCCACATCCATACCATGACCCGCACTGCATTCTCCCACCTCTGCAACATCACCTGGCTCTGCCACTGTCTCACACCGCAGGCCACCACGACCCTCATACACGCATTCATAACATCCGGGCTTGACTATGCAAACTCCCTGCTTGTCGGCCTCCCCTACTTCTTGCTCCATAGGCTGCAGATCATCCAGAACTCTGCAGCCCATGTCATCTCCTGCACCAAGCTCTGCGACCCTATTACCCCCATCCTCCCCCGACTCCACTGGCTTCCCATCACACAGAGGATACAATTCAAGATCTTGGTTCTCACCTTCAAGGCCCTCCATGGCCTTGCTCTCCCCTACCTCTGCGACCTCCTAATCCCCTACCAACCTCCCTCCCTCCGCTCAATACTGGCCTACTTCACGCCCTTGCCTCGCCCTCCCCACCATTGGTTCTCCCGACGTGAAAGGCGCTATGCAAATGTAATTTTGTTATTGTTGTTGAACAAAGTTGAATTAGAACCATAAAAATTTGCAGCACTGAAGGCCATTTGGCCCATTGTGTCTGTGCTGACTCTTCAAAGAGCAATTATTTCAGTCCCATTTACCTGCCCATTCTCCATACCCTTATAGGTTACTCCTTTTATTTACTTAGGTATTTATTTTGTTTCCTGCACCATTGGCCGAGAATGATTCTGTGTCACAAAACCCTCCGGATCCTTCTAATTGAACCATGGTATTTTTTAGTGAGCGGCAGAAGGTCCATAATACTACAATGGAATCCTGAATCTTACCATTGACTTCTACAGCAATCAGCCTGTAATTATTAGTCACCTGAACGAATGATTTATGCATGTCTCTTTCTGATATTTTTGGAACATCTGAAAATTGAACTAGCATACATGCTGGCAGTTCAGGTGTTAGGTCTAAATGGTTAAGACGAAATTGCCTGTTTTTCACTTCTATTAACAAAAGCAGGACTGATCATTAATTTCCCTGCTTATTATACAGTCCTCATTCCTTCCATGTAAATAATTACGCCATCACTCAAATGGAAGGTGAAAAATGACAGAACACTGACTCTTTGGTATGTTTCACACAATAATAATTCTTGCATTTGAAATAGTACCTTATCTCGTTGTTGAGATGTCTCAAAGTGCTCCACTGTCAGAGCCATTGTGATGAAGTGTGGTAGACCCAAAACATTGACTCACTTTCCTTTCTCCATAGATTCTGCCTGAACTGCTGAGTGTTCCCAGCGACTTCTGTTTTTGTTTCAGATTTCCAGCATCTGCAGTATTTTGTGTTTTGTTTACACTGTAAAGTACAGTGACTGTAATTTTGCCCACAAAATATACTGTCAAATCACTTTACAGTATATTCTATGAAGCGCTTTGAGATGTCTCAAAGACATGATAAGGTGGTATATCAAATGCAAAGATTATTATTATTATTATTATATTTTGTGGGCAGCCAATTACGCACAGCAGTGTTTCACACACAATCATGGATTGATTGATCAAATTATTATTATTTTTGGAAGGATTATTACCTCTGGAAAGCGATCCACCAATTGACTAACAACTGAAGGAATAAGAAGGAAGTTAGTACATGAGGCAATTGAAAGGGTCAGGAAGAGCAATAGGAAGGTAGTTTAACATTGTTCCTTCTTTGTTGAAATGCCCAATATGAATGTTACCAAATTACAAGAACAGCAATTTGTGACATTTTTGGAGTACAAAATGCCAAATCACTTGTTGTCCTAAGTTGTAATACAAGACAATAAGCCTTTGTGAAAGTATGAAGACTATTGTATCTAGCTGCCTTGCAAAGAATGTTAAAAGCAAACTTTTCATACTGGTCCATATAAGATAGCAATAAAGCAAAAAGAACAATGGATAATTTCTTTGATAGTTGTTAAAAAACTAAAAGATCAATTTAAAAGAATAGGTTCTACTAGTTATCCAGCCAAAGGTTCTTGCTTCGGGTTTATTTTATTATTGAACAAAACAAATGGTTACCTTGACCTTGCAAGTATCCAGGGAAGCTTTGGTCCATAAACCATTGGTCTCTTCAGTATTATCAAAGAGTTTGGTGAGAATTTTTTATAATGTAATGCAAAATAGGGTGAGTAGATTGCTTATTTTATAAACTTTGTTGTTATTGCATACTGGGGCCTCGTTTGTGAGATTTATAAAATTATTTGTTAATAACAAATTCTGCATTTACTGGGAATTGTCTCCTTCAAGGTACACCTCAAGACCGTCTTCTTTGAATGTGCCTTTAGCCACCCTCCTACCCTCTCTGCCCCCCACCCTCCCTGATCCCAAGCCTCACCGCTCGGGTCCTAATACCTGACTGTCCAACGGCTTGGGTTGTCCTCCTAACGTGAAAGCCGCTTTACAAATGTAATATTGTATAGTATTACACATTACTTAATGTGCATTAGAACAACAACTTGCATTTATAAGGCGCCTTTCATGCAGGGTAGCATCCCGGAGCTTGACAGTGGCGGTGTCTGGCCCTGAGCCAGGGGGAGAGGGAAGGGGGAGGTGACCATAAGCACGATCAAAAAGGAAGATCTTTAGGCGGGATTTGAAAGTGGGAAGGTGGAGGCAAGGCAGGGGAAATGTTGGAGAGAGTTCCAAAGTTTTGGGGTATAGTGGGCGTAGTGACTGAAAGTACGGCCACCAATGGGGGAGCGGAGGGGACGAGGGACAAAAATGGGAGACCGGAACCAGCCAAGAGGTGGTAGCGGGTGATGGAGTAGGGAGAAAGCAAATCGGATAGGTAATAATAATAATAATAATAATAATAATAATAATAATAATAATAATAATAATAATAATCCTTGCATTTGTTATAGTGCTTTTCACGTCGGGAGGACGTCCCAAAGCGCTTCACAGAACACACTGTAAAGTGAATTGACTGTATATTTGTGGGCGAACGCGGCAGCCAATTGCGCACAGCAATGTCCCACAAACAGTCATGGATTGAAAATGACCAATTATTGTTTTGTTTTTTGGAGGGATTATTATTAGGCGTGTGGAGTAAGGAAACTTGCCCAAGGTTTCGCCCTCTGCCTGGAATTGAACTCATGTCTCTCGCTTGCAAAGCGAGTGCTCTAACCACTGAGCTGCAGGACTCCACGGTAGGGAAGTGCGAGAGTATGAAGGGATTTGAAAACAAGTGAGAGGATCTTGAAATTGATCCATTCAGTGATTGGGAGCCAGTGGAGCCTGGCAAGGACTGGTGTGATGAGAGTATGGAGTTTTGTGCAGAGGAGTATCTGGGCGGCAGAGTTTTGAATTAGTTGAATTTTGTGTACGGTGGAGCTGGAAAGACCAGCGAGGAGAGCGTTGGAATAGTCCAGCCAGGAAGTGACAAAGGTATTATTGTAACATACATTACAATAACATGCATTCAGATCCTTTACTATAAAGCACTTTGAGACATTATGAAATATAGGCTCAATAAAAATGCAACTTCTTTCATTCAGCCCATCAAGTTTACACATAGCGGTTTTCTCCATATGAGCCATGTAATTTGATCCCACTCTCTTGCTCGCTCCTCATACCCTTTAATATTCCCCTTTATCAAAGATTTATCTAATTCCCTTTTAAAATAACTTATAGCTTTGGTTCAACAATGGTTTGTGGCAGAGAATTTTGCATTCCAAGCAGACTTTGTGTCCCGTCTGATTTACAGCCTTCATGAGCGAGGGGGAGAAAATTCATTCTTCCATATCCATTGATATCTCTATTGAAGAGATGTCTGCTGAATACACATAACCTGCTGGTGTGGCTGAAGACAATATGCAAACTGAAGAGTTCCTGTACAGTCATGAGGGGGAAGGCAAGATCCCCTGAAGAAGGATCCATTGCAGCACCAATCCAGTCAAGATGGACATATCAAACACACCCAGAAGTTGTATGAAGAATTTACTGACATCTCAAAGTTTTGTCTTGAAATATTTTATTATTATGACTCTGGTGCTCTCTCTTCAATAGATTTTTTTCTTACAATATGCTATTGTCAGAACAATATTTCAAAGAGATTAAAATGCTGAGTTTAGCAAATGTGCATAATCAACACATTACGTTTTCACTCACTATTATTCGCTCACTATTTCAGTGAGTGAATAGTGAACCTATGGAACAGGCTCCCGAGGGAGACGGTTGAAGCAGGAAGCGTTGATTCTTTCAAACACAGACTAGATAGTTTTCTTTTAGGAAATAACATTATGGGATATAGTACATAGGTAGTTTGGGACACATGTGCATGTGACTGCCAACAAGGTGAAAGGCGAAATAGATTGGCCCTTGGTCTTTTTTTGTCTCGCATTTCTTATGTTCTTACATTTTAGTTATATATAGAAACTTTAATTCATGCTGGCTCGTTCTGTGTTCATTTGGTAAGTACTTCTTACAAGGAAGTTTACACTGAATGCATATATGTAGCTAGATTAAACTAATTTAATTGAATGTAATTTGCATGCAGGTTTTATTGCAATGATTATTTGCCAGATTTGCAGCTAAGTTTCTAAGTACATGTTCTCATCGTTTTCACCAATCTGGTCACTATATCACTGACTATTTATAAATTTTATAAAAGTACAGGAGAGAATACAAAGGAACACTTTTATGGGGAAAGAGCAAGGAGTGGGACTGATTGAGTAGCTCTTCCAAAGAGCCAGCACAGGCACAATGGGCCGAATGGCCTCCTTCTGTGCTACAGTATTCTATGATTGCTTGCTTTCCTCCCGACGTGAAAAGTGCTATATCAAATGCAAGGATTATTATTATTAAGTAATTAAGTAAATTGCTCTACATACTACGAGGCTGTTTAACCGTCTCTGTCATTTTCTGTCATTTTCAATGTACTTTGTTGGCAAAATAATCCACAATTCTCTGAATTTAATCAGACTCAAAACATTGAGATGTTATTTTAAACATCCACTAATGGATTTAGTTACCATTACTTAGGGCACCACTTCATGATCTTCTATTTGCTGTATTTATTCTCCAACAATTCCAACTTCATCCTCTTAAACACCATTTCAATAGAGCTTCTAGTGTTTTTTTAAAAATTCAATATACGTGTTTATTAATTGATGTATATTAGGTGAGGGATGTTAATGGTGGAGAATGGGACACTTTCCCACTTTTTGCAATACACATCCTATGAAACAAAATCATAGAATCATAGAATCTTACAGCACAGAAGGAGGCCATTCAGCCCATCGTGCCTGACCGGCTTTTTAGGAAGAATCCATGAATAGTAATTCAGATGTGTATTTTTGAGTGAATTTTCCCCCCTTCTTACCCTTAGTCTGAGATCAGCCAATTTAGCCCAAAGCAGGAATCAAACCTGCTATCCTTTTGGTTGATAAAGTGTTATTGCAACACTAAGTAACATTAGTGCAGTGCTAGATGGCTTTAGTGCTAGGGTTTGGCTTTAGGCAAAACAAAGTGACCACTTCCGCAATATGTTTATTTACACAGCAAAAATAAAGTTTTGAACATTCTGGGAATGATGGAAATCCTTTTAACAGAAAATTATCCTGGCATTTGTGCATTTATTGTGTCATACTACACATTGAGAATATTTCAGATTCTACAGACAGACAACATACATTTTCCAGCTGTCAGGAAATATTTTGGATTAGGTAGCCTTCATTTAAAATTCAGAAAAATTACCAAATAAATTCTCCAAAAGCATATTTGCTTATTTACAATTCCAAAGATAGCATTGAATCCAATAACTCTTTCCAAGTGCCATATGGATGATAAATGCTAAATTAAGGAAAACTTACTGGGCAAGAAGAACAGGGCATCTGCTTAACTAGCTACTAATGAAACATATAAGATATCTAACTGTAATCTATTTACAGACTCAATCCTGCCGTCATCTATGTTCTATTTTCCTAATGAATGGCGTCCAATTCTATTTTACAGTCCTGTAGCTCAGTGGTTAGAGCACTCGCCTTGTAAGCGAGACACCTAGGTTCAATTCCAGGCAGACAGGCAGGGTGAAACCTTGGGCAGGTTTCCTTACTCCACACGCCTAATAATAATCCCCCCAAAAAACAATAATAAATTGGTCATTTTCAATCCACGACTGTTTGTGGGACACTGCTGTGCGCATTTGGCTGCTGTGTTTTGCCCACAAATATCGTCAATTCACTTTACAGTATATTCTGTGAAGCGCTTTGAGACGTCTAGAAGACAGGAAAAGCGCTATATCAAATGCAAGGATTATTATTATTATTATTATTTCACATTTGTTAATCCATTGTGGAGTATTAGAAACCATGATGGTGAAACCTCTTGTTCCATTTGACTTATTTTATTCTACTGTAAGCCACCACTGTGTGATGTTAGTAGTCATTTCTGCTCCTGAGGCCCGAACTATCTCCTCATCTTAAAATGTAAGATTGGGTCATGAAAGGCACGATACCAAATGCAAGTATTATTATTTTATAAAGCCTTGGTCAAAGTGATAAATTACATGCTGTCCATCTGTGACCAGGGCTCCCTCTGTCTCCATGTCCTCCTGTGACCAGGGCTCCCTCTGTCTCCATGTCCTCCTTGACCTCTCTGCTACCTTTGACACTGTTGACCACTCTATCCTCCTCCACTGCCTCTCTTCTCATCTCAACCTTCATGGTTCTGTCCTTGTCCGGTTCAGATCCTACCTCTCACACCATCTCCACTTTGTCTCCATAAATGGCTTGTCCTCCAGCCCCCGCACCGTCTCATGCTGCATTCCTCAGGGCTCTGTCCTTGGTCCTCTCCTGTTCAACTTGTACATGCTCCCTCTTGGTGACATCATCTGCAGACATGGGGTCAACTTCCATATGTATGTGGATGACACTCAACTCTATCTCTCTGCCTCCACCCTCGACTCCACAACTGATGCTGTCCTGGCAGAATATCTGTCAGATATCAAGACCTGGCTGAGCGTTAACTTTTTCCAGTTGAATGGCAGCAAGGCTCTTCTGATTGGCTCCCGTCAGCGCCTCCACACCTTCGGCACTGGCAGCATCACCGCCCATGGATGCACACTCCACCTCTCTGAGCCAGTCCGGAACCTTGGGGTCTTGTTTGACCCTCAACTGTCCTTTCTACCCCACATCTGTACCAGATCCCCCAGAGGATAAAGTTCAAAATTCTGTTCCTTGCATTCAAAGACTTCCATGGCCTTGATCCTTCCTACCTTGTGACCTGCTAACCCTATGACAACCTGTCCACTCCCTGCTCAGCAGGCCTGCTGCATGTCCCCCGCCCGGCGTGCCCCACCATAAGCGGTCAAGCCTTCAGCCTCTCTGCCCCACCCTTGGAACTCCATCCCACGTTCCCTTTGCCTCTCTCCCTCGTCTCCTTCAAGGCACATATCATGACCCTCCTCTTCGAATGCGCTTTCGGCCACCCTACTTCCCCCCCCGCCCTCCGCATTCCCTGATCCCAATCACACTGGTTGGGTCCGAATCCCTGACTGTCCAGTGCCTTAGGATGTCCTCCTGACGTGAAAGGCGCTATACAAATGTAATCTTGTTGTTGTATAATAAACCAAAATATGGACAAAATAATTCAATAATGGAAAGCTAGAAAAAAACACACAGAAAGCATAAATACTATGAAGTGGAAGAATTTTTAAAAATCTCATAATGAATCTTACAGTGTTCTTATGTGACACATTATAAGTTCCATACATTAAAACTTTTTTTATTGTGTTATTTTCAAATGTGAGGATAAGAGCTGAGCAGGACAGCCTTGTGCTTTACGATCACAGCCTTTGTAGAGATGTGAAGTGAGGCAATCCAAACCTGGATATCTGGTCTGGCTGTCTCTGGTTTTCTCTGGAGGTGTGAAAGGAACATTGTAAAACTCGATCTGCAGGTTTATTATGTGTCACATGGTGGAAGTGTCTGTGCTGGTTGGGTTTTAATAAGTTTCAAAATCTCACCTTTTACAATTTGAAATTTTGAAATACTGAAAGGGGCAGGGGAATGATAATTATCACTGGAGATAATTACCACAAAGGCAGAAAATGCGGTTAAAACGTCTTCTTGAAAACCTGAATTTAAAGACAGGCTTGTACTGAACTTCCCTTCCTTCCTCCCAACTTCTAAAGAATGTTTTTCTATCATGTTTTTCGGAATTCAAAATGCCTCACTGCCCTCCTGATTTTTCAGTACCTTGGGATGTCCTTCCAACATGAAAGGTGCTATACAAATGTAATCTTGTTGTTGTTGTTGTTGATTTCAACCCCCTGCTCAGGTCCAAAGCCTTCGGACGACCTCCCGACGTGAAAGGCACTATACAAATGTAATTTGTTGTTGTTGTAAAGGTTACTTTTGCCGTCAGTATCCCTATTCCAAAGAAGACATATAGAAGAGCACACCACCAGAAGTACTAACAATTTACCAAATCTGTAAACCCAGGAGTTTGAACGACCTCTTGAATTGGATCCATAATTTTTCAACATTTTTGGAATTCTCGTAATGCCAAAGGTTGGCTATAAAAACGTAAATTTGTTGTTGTTAATGATTGTTTGTGGGACTTTACTATGCCCAAAATGGTTGACATATTTGTCTACATATATGCAGTTACTACACACTGTGTGCAAAACTAGCAGCAGATAGGTGCTGGCATCCCTTGTACATTTTGCAGTGTATTTTCGAAAACCTTGAAGGTAGGAGAAAAATGATATTACTATACTAGATATGACCTTCAATGAAATGCCACAACCTTGTCTGTCTACCCTGACCTTATTGTTCCTCCGCTGAGTCTGGTCTGGCACCACCATAATCTAACAAGTTCATTTCAAAATTGAGAGTTGTAGCTGTCATTGTATTATGACTGCAGCAGAACTGCAGTGCAGAACAAGATTCAATTGTAATAGAGGCTCTCAAGGTGTGGGGCGTGTCTCCCTGGGAGGTGT
Source organism: Callorhinchus milii (assembly GCF_018977255.1). Taxonomy (NCBI): domain Eukaryota; kingdom Metazoa; phylum Chordata; class Chondrichthyes; order Chimaeriformes; family Callorhinchidae; genus Callorhinchus; species Callorhinchus milii. The sequence goes on from NW_024704745.1 coordinate 60,972,722, forward strand.
GGGCACACCCCAGGGGAGGCGCCAGTTGCACACCTCCTAACAGCCTGTTTTTAAAAAATCCTTTTTTTTGTCAGACAGGTGTCCAACACATCGAATCATAGAATCATGGAATTATACAGCAAACAAAAATGCCATTCGGCCTATCGTGTCTGTGCCAGCTCTTTGAAAAGGCTTATCCAAATCAATCCCACTCCCCCACTTTCTTCCCAAGCCCTGCATACATGTCCTCCCCAAATAATTATCTACTTCTCTCTTAAACGTTGTTATCGAATCGGCTTCACCCTTTCAGGCAATGGATTCCAGATCCGAACAACTCGCTGTGTGAAAATCCATCATCATGCTTAAGAGAATCCAAACCAAAGCGAGATTTTCATGCATCCCATGTACACATGGAAATTCCAGATTGCTGGAGGGATGTATCCTGCTTACTATCTAACCAGCTAAGATCGCACAGCTTGCCATTGAAATTGCTGTCCAGCAAGCTAGGACCACCCTACTCTATTGGGCTTTGACTTGCAGGGTAACAGGAGTTGAGTGGGATGACTCCCTGCCCCCAGTGACTGGTCTGCCCTTCCAGATCCTGCTGCTGAGCCAGGATGGCTGTGTTGCCATCAGCAGTGCCCGGGAATACTATGGAACCGCCTGGCCCAGGAACCGGACTACTGAAACCACCACAGAGGGCTGGCTCGATTCTGACATTCCATGGCCAAGCATGTCACCTTGGAGCCAGTTCAGCTCCAAGGAGACCCTGCTTACCTCCATTCCAAGAAGGATAAATCCTCAGCAGTGAGCGTGGGATTCGGCTCGGCTGTCTGCCCGCATGTGCCAGTATCTCCCAAAATTAATGCGGGAAATGAACTGGCGAGGCTGATTCATGTGCACAGACACTCCAGCCCATTATCAGGCTCACGGGTCAGGTTTTTTTGTAAAATGGGATGTTGGGAGGTATGCAGTTGCATTTTTTTTTAAAAAAGAAAGATTTGGTGTTTTTTAAAAAGTTGTGAGAAAAATTTTCCAGAAACGTTTTCAAACAAAAACATTTTGCAGAAATATTTTATAAGAATAAAATCTGTTAAAAAAATTGAGTGTTTTGTGACAAATGGAGAAAATATAGTGGTAACCCATAAGACAAAGTGATGGCAGCCACGGAGATTCCAGCGAAATGCAGAAGCCAAAAATATGATAGTTTTGGGGGCTTTGCATTGAGGGGATGATAGCAATCAAGAGGTAGGAGACTTTCTAGTCAGGGACACTGGCCTCAGTGTATAGCATGTGGTTAAGTTCTGGCAAATGACAATACGTCATTTGGCTGCCACGTTTCACCCACAAAATATACAGTCAATTCACTTTACAGTATATTCTGTGCAGCACTTTAACACGTCTCGAAGATGTGATAAGGTGCTATATCAAATGCAAGGATTATTATTATTATTATTTATGTGGCCATGTAAGTTCCGTCTTAGTAAACTAATAGGAGGCTCACAATGCCAAAGTTTGGGAACCCCTGAGGATATTTGAGAAAGGGATATCTGTTATCACAGCCTTTACAATCCCAAACCATCTCCACTGCTATCAGCAATTCTGCACCAACTGTACAATAAAGTAGAATGTCCATGGAAGGGAAACAAAATGTAACACTATGTTTCTTGTAGTTAATAAATAACTCATTAGATGTATCCTTTCATTGTTTATTTTATAAACTAAGCATTACTATGTATAGTAAGGGCTGTAACAGTATTAAGGGGTAGGAATGTTATTTTACTTCCTCCACTTTCTGAGGCAATTTTTTATTTAATATCTACTGATTCATAGAATAGAAGTCTTTCCTATTAATGTATATTGGCACATTCCTAGGATTTGCCTGGATGGCAGTCAATGGATAACGGTACATTACCAGCAAAGGATAGCTCGTATGAGCGTTTCATTGGAAATCGTGATACAGATCACATAGCATTTGCTCTTTAATCTGGATCCCTACAAATGCTGGTTGCTTGACTAGGAATAAAACAAATCCAAATTCTCTAAACCCTGAAGAATATGTCAATTCTCAAACTTTACAATAGTTGCATCAATGACATCTGAAGTGTTGCAAAGAAAGAGAAAGATTTTAATTAAAATAATGAATGTCACCAAAATGTCTCTGTTTTTAGTGAGTAAATGGGTAACATTGTGTGTTATTCAGCCATACAGACCAGGGAAGCCCAAGCTTTGATTCCCCAGGTCTAGCTTATCAAACCACTGTCTGAACTGGGACACTAAATTTCCAAGTTAGGGGGACATTATCAACTATTTATCATTCTTCATCATTATCCATTGACTGCCAGTTGATGACAGTATTGATCTTAGCTCTGGTGTCTTATTATCGAATAATCTACCAACATTCACAACTTTTTTGTACATCTTTTTGTACCGTATGATTTTATGACATTGCTGACTACAATAAATTGCATTTATATAGCGTCCTTCACGCAGGGTAGCTTCCAGAGCACTTATACAATAATAATAATGTTAGTAATAATAATCCTTGCATTTAATATAGCGCTTTTCACATCTTCGAGACATCTCAAAGTGCTTCACAGAATATACTGTAAAGTGAATTGACTGTATATTTGTGGGTGAAATGCAGCAGCCAATTGCACACAGCAGTGTCCCACAAACAGTCGTGGATTGTGTGACCAAATTCTTCTTTTTTTTAGGGATTATTATTCCCGGAAAAGCGATCCATCAATTGACTAACAACCAGATTCCTACTTACTGCTAGGTAAACAGAAGCGTGTGGAGTAAGTAAACTTGCACAATATTTCAAATATCACAAAGCTCTTTACAAAATATAATTGATTAGAAACTAAAGTGGGTATTAGATCTACGTGCATTTTTAACCAAAAATGTGATTATCAACTTGGTGATTCTTGTTCTATCATTTGAAATGTTTTCAAAGAAATTAAACTGATATTGTGGTTGGAAGATTATTTTTTAAAAATGCTAATAAGTATGCAATTGTATAATTGTGATAATGGTAAATGATTTTATCATTGATTTTCCTGATATGAAATAGGAAGACAATTCTATTCATTATTATCAGTGTGAAACTTTATAGCACAGCATATAGACAGCAACCTAATATTTATTTTGATCTCCTTAGCTTTTTCTTTTTGTTTGTCATAATGATCTTTTATCCAATCTTGTTTCCTGCCAATCAGTCAGTCAGTCAGTCTGTGACTTTTTCTTGTTGGGGGTTTCAGTTTCTTGGGTGTCAGTATTGTTTTTGACAGTTTACCAACACCAGAAAGTAACTAAATTAATGCCTTAAACATTCATCCACTGTGTTCAAACATTATCAGTCCTTGACATGGTATTCAATTGTAACAAAAGGTTTGCAAAGCAATTGATAAACATTACTCAAGCCCATTAAGCGCTGGGTGAATCCAATTAAAGAGGAGCCACATTATAGTTTCCATCACAGAAGGAACCTGTGAATGAAAAGATTTGTTTGTATATACAGTATATTCATGCTGGGTAAAGTATTTAAAGAACAATTGAAATGTCTTTAAGATAGGGAAGATGATGGAGAGGATAACAACATCAGCAGAAATTAGTTTTTTGTATTTTTACAAAGAGGAGATGGAACTGAGTATTTTGACAAAAATCAAAATAAATAATAAAATTGTCATTACAATTCCCCCGGTGATTCACTAAGTTTAACAACAACAACTTGGATTTATATAGTGCTCTCCATGCCGGATGGCGTCTCAGAGCGCTTTGGTTTTTCTTTTTGTTTGTCATAATGATCTTTTATCCAATCTTGTTTCCTGCCAATCAGTCAGTCAGTCATAACTGGGAAATAATATAATAATAATTCTTGCATTTGATATAGCGCTTTATCACTTAGTTGAGACATCTCAAGAACTTCGCAGAATATATTGTAAAGTCGATTGACTGTGTATTTTGTGGATGAAATGTATAAAGTATAGAGTGATATAGATAATGAAAGTCTTGGATTTGACGAAGAAGATGAGTTGTTGTGGACAAGATGGGCTTGAGAAATCATCACAATTATCACCCTCTAGAACAAATGGGTCCTGATCCCTCTTCACTGCAAAGTACCTTGAAAGAAAATAAATCTTCTCTTTTCCAGCTAAGGCCAACTATGATTTTGTTATCTCTTGACCACCAATGATTGACTTTTCTAGTTGAACACTTCAAACGGACATCCTTCATGTGATTATCAACAAAGATAAACTGGAACTGCTTTTGTCTTTCAATATTGTACATGATTTTTAAGTTGAACTGGTGTGCTAAGCTTTCTGCTACTCTTTTCCTGTGGTTATGACTGACATGTTGGTCTTGCAAAGGATATATAGCTAGCGTTTGGCAATGTTGTATATTATAGCATGTCTTTGGAGATTTATGGTTCAATGATGAGAAAGATGCACTTACAATTTTTACAGTTCATCAGCTGTACAGTTAATTTAGTATAATTTAAACTGCATGTGTATCTGGATACATGTGTTTGGGGTGAGGAGAGGGAGGAAGTGACTGAGTGATACTGCAGCATTGTTATGACTCTGCCCCTTCACCTCTGGAAATATGATTCAAATCCAACATGACTGATGAGTTGAAAATCACTTCTCTATGCTGGCTCCTAAAGTCAAGTGGTAAATTAATGTGGTCAATTTCAAACAAGTTTCCAATGAGCTACAGAAGATAAACACTTCCTACAACATTTCAGCAAGAAATGCAACTAAATTCTCAGTTTTACTGAGAGAAACATTAAAGATGATTTCTATGGGAACGGGAAGCAATTATTGATCCACTAGAAGATGCATTTCAGAGAATGAGGATATGATACATTGCTAGAACAAAGTAGAAGAAGCAGATAAACTATGCATTGTGTGCTTTAATTGATCTCGAAGGATTGAAGATGACATTGAGTAGCAAAAGTGGATCCCCAAGCGCTTTTTATACTTTATATTTACACTTTTATATGCACAAAGGTTCATAAATAAGAAATATAGCATTTCTCCACACTGCCTATTTTAAAACTGAGCCAAAGAGCAAAATTTCATAAGTCTGATCTTTGGTCTGCACTGAATTAATTGACCTGAGGTGGTGCTAAATTGGCCTCACTACTCTGGGATGGAGAGGAGAAATAAATTGGATGCTGATTACTATGCTGGAAAGTACACATAAGCGGACATTAGATCCTCCACGTAATTTGTTTCATCCCAGTTGGTTGGACTCTCGTTCGGGTTAGAAGGTTGTGGCTTCAAACCCCATAGTAGTTTTATCTGTAAGCTCATGGTGACTTGAGCTGACATTCCAGTGCCATACTGGGGGAGACCTGCATTATCAGAGATACTAAACCAAAATCCTGTCCTCCTGTTCAGGTAAGTGTTGAAGATTCCAAGGCATGATTTGAAAAGGGAAGGGAGTTTCTCCAGTGCCCTAGCCAACAATCTCCCAGATAAACGTGGTCATCACTTCAAGGCTGTTTATGAGATATTGCTGTGTGCAAATTGGTTGCTTCATTTGACTACAGTCGCCGGACTTTAACATAAATCCTGTGAAGCACTTTGAGATGTATCAATGATGTGATAAGGTGCTATATCAAATTGAAAGGATTATTAACTCAATATCTTGATTCACACATGTAGGCTGGCTACTTGGTGAAGTGCGGAAATAAGGGAATACATGATACTGTGCAAACTCAGCATAATTTACCACATTCAGGAGAGCAAGTGAGAAAACTGTGGGAGAAAATGTATTTTCTTTCATCCTCCTCACATTGTAATCTTTTCTCTCCACTCTATTTATGGATATGATTCACCAGGATCACATTATTGCATATAAAAACAACTGTAAATGATGGAAATCTGAAATAAAATAGAAAGTGGGCCACACATTAAGCCAGCCAGAATCTGAAAGAAAACTAAAATGGAGGTGGGCCAATTCTGATGAAGAGTCACAATTAAAGCAGTGGCCTTCAATTCTCTTTCTTTCAACTCAATGTGCTTTGCATTTCCAGCAATGTGTTTTTATCCCCCATTCTGATTCTGTCAAAAGATGTGGATACTTAGCTCCTCAGAAATTACAGGGTACATACATTGATAAATATTATCATACATTCCCGCCCCAAAACTTTCAAGTAGTTACTTTATTCTTCACTTAAGTCAATGCCTATACATGTTATAGCACTGTCATGTCAGCTTGAGAGTCATTGGGGTTAACATTCAATTATTAGGTTAGTTCTTCTGTGAAACATTTATCATATATATTTCATTTTCATTTACTTAAAACACTTATCCACTTGATATATTATTTTGCATAACTTCTTCATTCATAACTTCTTGTGTGTCAGCCTGGCACTCAACGGAGCTACGAGGTTCTCTGAATCAGAAGGTTATGGTTTCAAGCCCCACATTGGGACTGTGCTGGGGATGTGCTGCATTGTTCGAAGAGCCATCCTTTGGATAAGACATTGAACCAAGGTCCCACCTGCCTGTTCAGATGGACATTAAAGATCCAAAAGCACTACACAAGAAGAGAAAGGAGTTTCTACTGATGTCCTGACCAACATCCCCCAAGTAAAATTGGTTGATCACTTTATGACTTTTATAGGACATGCTATGCGCAAGTGGCTGTTCCATTTGCCTACAAAATACATATTCATTACATTTTACAGTAACTCTTTTGAAGAGCTTTCAGACATCTTCCTGACGTGAAAGATACTGTATCAAATAGAATGATCATTCATTCATTCATTCATTCATTCATTCATTCATTCATTCATTCATTCATTCATTTTATTTATTTATTTATTTGTTTGTTTGTTTGTTTGTTTGTCCGTCCGTCCGTCCGTCCGTCCATCTATTCATTCATTCATTCATTCATTCATTCATTTGAAGGTCTGTGAATGTTGGTGAAAAAGCTCCATCCCATTCTCCCATTCCCATCATAGGAACCCGCACACATCCAACATGTACAGAGGAATGTTTTATGATATTGAACCATTAAACTACGTGGAATCCTGTAGCTTAGTGATTAGAGTACTCGCCTCACGAGTGAGAGGACCTGGGTTCGATTCCCAGGCAGGGCACAACGTTTCCTTACATCACACACCTTTGTTTACCTAGCAGTAAGTAGGAACCCGTTTCTTAGTCAATTGGCAGATTGCTTTCAACCTCTTTACATGTTTCTTCCACTCCATTTACAGAAAAAAATATTTGGTCATTCAATCTCCGACTGTTTGTGGGACACTGCTGTGTGCAATTGGCTCCGTCTTTTGCCCACAAAGTATGCAGTCAATTACCTCCACAGTATGTTCTGCGAAGCATTTTGAGACGTCTTGAAGACGTGATAAGGTGCTATATCAAATGGAAGGATTCTTATTATTATTATATTTGTTAAAGATAAACTTCCAAGCAAAGTATGGAAAAGATCACTAGAAAACAAGTTTCTTGCCAGCTCCTTTTGCTTTGAAAATCTGCCTACGTCTGCCACGCTGCACAGTCGGGACATAGATTTCTAAGACTGCTGTATGAAGTCATTGCAGTTGCATAATGTGCCTATTTTTGTAGTGCATTGGGGACTAACTGGCGATTACTGCAAAATAAATTGTTGCAGATGCTTTTGTGCTGAAATGTACTCTGAAGTTTGATGACATACTGCTTTCTTCTTGAACGTTTACATTATTACATCTCTCTGTTTATTTCTGTAGACCTGATTATGCTAAACAAAAAACGACCCGCGGTTTGCGAAGGAAAATACGAATTCACTCCAATGGAAGATGCAAATAAAGGGTTACTCAAAACAAGCAGCGTGGGTTTGAGTTAAGATGCCGAAATATACAGTGCAAGTTTGTCTCTGTCGGCGCTGCAAACGTCCACATTTGCAACCACATTGGGGCTTCACCGCTCAATCCTAGTACTCTTACATCCATTTAAAAAATATCGAATATAATCAACTATATTTTAAAACATTGCTTTGCCCCTTTTTCAAAAAAAAACCGCGATGTTGCTTTTAAATGAACAGATGGTCACGAAATTTTTTTTTTTGGGGGGAGGACGTGATCACACTCCGCCACGAAATGTGCGCTGAATGTATGTATTGTCTGTTAATAAGCTTCCAGTTGTCCCGTCCCAGATTTCTCGCAGTTGCTTACGACCGATCAGCTCAGGATTGGCACCGCCTCGGCTTTTGCTGGTCGGAGCGTCGGGTTTTCGTCGGGTTTTTGTTTGGGAACTGTTATTAATGCTTCACGACGACTAACGATTTTCGAAAGAGATTTGCTGCTCAGTGCGTCTCTTGCGCGGTCGTCGCACCTTTCACGGCGTTGCAAAACGTTAGGGCGAATGGCTCAGCCCCACTACCTCCCTCCCTCCCTCCCTGCCTCACTCCCTCCCTCCCTGCCTGCCTCCCTCCCTACCTCCCTCCCTGCCTCCCTGCCTCCCTCCCTGCCTCACTCCCTCACTCCCTGCCTCACTCCCTGCCCCACTCCCTCCCTCCCTCCCTCCCTGCCTCCCTCCCTGCCTCACTCCCTCACTCCCTGCCCCACTCCCTCCCTCCCTCCCTCCCTGCATCACTCCCTCCCTCCCTCCCTGCCTCACTCCCTCCCTCCCTCCCTGCCTCACTCCCTCACTCGCTGCCTCCCTCCCTCCCTGCCTGTCTGCCTCACTCCCTGCGTCACTCCCTCCCTCCCTCTCTCCCTCCCTGCCTGCCTCCCTGCCTCCCTCCCTCACTCCCTCACTCGCTGCCTCACTCCCTCCCTCCCTCCCTGCCTCCCTGCCTCACTCCCTCCCTCCCTCCCTCCCTCACTCGGTGCGCTGTCAAATCGGCTTTGCTGTGAAGGGGGAAAAAAAGCGTAACGTTATTTACATTCCCTGCGGCTCGTTTGTCATTGACAGAACTGCACTCTTGTTTACATTTACATTTCGGGGAACGATTCGATGTTTTGTAAATATCCTCCCCATAGCCTGACCATGTTTACAAACCGTGAAAATTGACAAGAAAGTTTGGCCAAACTCGTGGGTTTATTTCCCCCCCTTTCTCCCCTATCCCACCTCACCCTAACCCTTTCTGATTATCAATGACCATTTTTTTTTGTGTGTGGCTGTGAGGAGACTCTTTCTCTCTTTCTCTCTCTCTCTCTATATATATATATATCTGAGCTGAGGAGCAGAGGAGTGTGTGTGTGTGTGTGTTACCCAGAAGCCAAGCGCTTGCGTGTTTTCCGCTGGTGCCTGGTGTTAGCACGCGTTTCTCAGCTGGAGAAAGAGAAAGAGAGAAAAGAAAGAAAGAGAGAGGGAGAGAGGGAGAGAGAGAGACTGTGTGAACGCGCATGCAGTTCGCCTCTTTGTTTGCATTGGGGCATTGCGTTTGGAGGAAACAGTCTGGAAGAAGAAGAGGGAGACAGATAACCCCTTCCTCCTCCACCTCCTTCTCCTCCTCCTCCTCCTTTGCACGGTCCCCAATCACAGTCCCTGACTGCGGGAGCCGCAATCCCCCGTTAAACCCTGTAAACCTGACGCTCTGCAGCAACAGGGCAGGTTGTGCTGAAGGCAGAGCGAGGCGTGTGGGTGTCAGTCGGTGTCTTGTCACTCTCCAGCTGATAGCCCGCGCTCGCTCTCGTGCCCGCGCTCGCTCCTGTACCGGTGTGTGTGTGTGTGTGTGTGTGCGCGCGCGCGCGTGGCGGGGCGTGTGAGTGTGTGCGCGTGCGTGTGTGCGCGCGCTCCAGGCTCGCTCCCCCCACTGGGCAAGTCGGTCAGTGAGTGATTCAGTGAGAGGCAACTGAGCAGAGCGGCTTCCTGTGTTTGTGTCTGTGGAGAGAGAGAGAGAGAGAGAGAGGGAAGGAAGGAGGGAAGAAGGGAAGGAGGAGAGCCAGGAGCAGCCACTGCCACCTGAACATGCTCTAGAGAACAGGGGGTTGAGGGTGCGGACAGTAACTTCACAAACACCCGCCGACACCCACAAATACATGAACCCCCTCCGAATCCCAACAAGAGTGCAAGAAATATATAACGAAAAATGGCGAACGACTCTCCTGCTAAAAGTCTGGTGGATATAGACCTCTCCTCTCTGCGGGTGAGTATAGGCTGAGGCTGGGGGTGGGGGTGGGGGGGGGAGAGAGGGAGTGGGGGGGATAGTTGTACAGAAAGACAATGTGAACTCTTACAGACACTGGGAATGGGTTTGTGCAACGTTTGAGATTCGTTTGCGCACAGGAACGAAGGCTGTTGTGTTAAGATATTGGATGTCTTTTTTTTGGGTGCCATTTATTGGGGTTGAATTGGGGTGGGGTGGGGTGTGTGGGGGTGGGGGGGGGGAGCAAGAACAGTTGAGAGCTTTCTTTGTTTGTGCATGTATTGGCATGTGCATGGAAATAGGGCGCAACAGCTGCATTTCACCATCATCCGACTAGAGCAGATTTGGGATTTTGCAATACAGTAATTACATTTCAAAAATACCTTTTTTTTGTGTGTGTGTGTGTTTTGTGTGTGTGTGTATGTGTGTGTGTGTGTACAGGACCCAGCGGGGATATTTGAATTGGTTGAAGTGGTCGGAAATGGCACCTATGGACAAGTGTACAAGGTTTGTGCAATTTCTATAATTTATAATGCCCCCTTCCCCCCCATCCCTTCCCCCCCCCCTCCCTTTCCCCCTTCCCTTTCCCCCCTTTCCCCCCCCCTCCCTTCAAGGTCTGTCCGCTATGTGAGCAGCCATGATCACAATGTTTCTTCAAACTTAAGTTGTGCCAGATTTGCTATGTCGAGAAAATCCAATTCCAAGTTTCATTAACGTTGCAGTTGTTTTGTGTGTGTGTGTGTGTGGGGGAGGAGGAAGGTGGGGTGTGGGGGGGGGGGGGAGGGGGCATGTTATTTTATGTGGATTGCAATTGGAGATGACTCCAGTTTCAGTGGGTGAGAGATATCTCCGGACAAAGGCGCAGCACAATAAAAAAAAATTGGGAAACGTCGAAACAAACAAAAAGGATTGTAAAGATATGATCGAAAAGTGCGTCTGTGCATTTCCTTTCGAATGGCACATCCAGTGTTTTCACGGCGTGGACTGCGAGGTTGGCCGCAGTGTGATAACGGATGATGTCCGCCCGGCACCACAACCGGTTTAAACCCAGTGACCGAAAGAAATGTCGCGCATCAACGCGGGATCCAACACGTTCATCAGTGAGAAGGGATTGCAGTGAGAAGGGATTGCAGTGAGAAGGGATTGCAGTGGGAAGGGATTGCAGTGAGAAGGGATTGCAGTGAGAAGGGATTGCAGTGAGAAGGGATTGCAGTGGGAAGGGATTGCAGTGGGAAGGGATCCGGGCTTGTGGACAGGACAGCTGCCAGGTTCGGAGGAAATCTCTTGGTCTCGCCGTCCTTGGCATTTCCTACGAGATGGTTGAGCTCTTCAACTCCGCTTTTCTCTCTCTTTTTTTTCTCTCTCTCTCTCCTCCTCCAAAATAGCAATGGTTCATTGACGTCCACGACGTGCTCACGTTGTGCTGGGCGCAGCTCGGAAAGCCGCTAAGTCTTTGTTGACTGTCCAGGTTCAGCTCTGCTCAGTCTCAGGCTCGAATCAGGCTCAGGCTCAGCTCAGACTCAAGCTCAGACTCAGGCTCAGCTCTGCTCAGGCTCAGACTCAAGCTCAGACTCAAGCTCAGCTCAGGCTCAGCTCTGCTCAGCTCAGGCTCAGCTCTGCTCAGCTCTGCTCAGGCTCAGCTCAGTCCCAGTGCCTCACTCCTGCTCCAGCTGTCAGGGCTGTCTGCTCGCTGCCGCACCCTGAGCTCTGTGCGCACCGACTGCTTCGCTTCGCTTTTGCTGTCCCCTCCTGATGCTTTCACCACCAGTTTTTGGACTCGACGATCTCTTCCTTCAGTCGCTGAAACACAACGTTTCACAACAACAACAAAAATGGAATAGAAGGAGGGGAGGGGTGGGGTGGGGGGGGGGAGAGAAGGGGAAAAGTGTTGGATTATTTTGGAAGCGTCTTGATAAACTGCAATCGGATCAATTACTCATTGAACAGCATCCCAATGGAAAGATTCACAATACTGTTTGACATACTTGCTTGTACGGGAAAAGTGGTTTTGTTTTCATTGTAAATGATTTTAATTTGTGCCCCGTTACCTCTTTTTATCCAACGTTTGGAAGGTTTTATATAACAATTTGTTTCTTTTTTTGCAAATTAAGCTGTATTGTTTCAACAATTGTAATACCAGGGAACTTGCAAGTTTCTATTGTAGGTTTCTACACAGAAATTTACAAGAGGTTACCCCCCAAAAAACTTTCTTGTGAATGTGAAGAGATCTTCCTAACTTGGATTTTCTGTAGATAGTAGAAATGCAGTACCAAAACACTTCTATGATAAGTAAAACCGACGTTAGTATTTTAAAACGTTTCCATGTTCATTCTAACATGCCTTTTTGGGGGGCATACATCACTTGTTTTTTTTCATTTGTTATTCTTGTGGTTTTCCATGTTTCACAATGTCATAACAGTGATTACCTGTGTGGTTTAGATTTTACTGTGCTCATTGGAAACTTGGAGTGACTGTCATGACACACCCTTTGTATCTGTTGGGTAAATTTAACCAGATGCAGGGTTTGGCAGGGGTGGGGAAGCAGGCACTAAACTTAACTTAAAAGGAACCAATAAACTACATTTATGTAAGCCCATTTTGTTCCAACCTCTGGCATTTTACTGTCCAGTTGTTTCTCTCCTCCAGTAGCATTTTTCTCTTTACAAGATGTTTATTTGTTCAGATTTTTAACTGATTAAAATTTCGTTGGTGCAGTACATGAGTTTCAGAAATATTTAATAGTAATCAATAAATAAAAATAATTGCTTTTGATATTATGTCAAAATGCCTCAAAGTGCTTTATGGAGAATTGGTGTAAATTGTTGTGACTGTAGTTGTAGGCAAACATGGCAGCCAATTCTTTACAGTGATGTCTCACAAACAAGCCATGAAGTGAATGATATATTTACCTGGAGGATTGTGGTTCTTTCTGCTTGAAGGGCATTTTGAATTTTGAAACAAATAATGTGCAATCCAAGTCGGGCATTCAAAATTGGTATTTAAGGACCCAAGATCAGCCCTTTACCTAGTTTTGATAGTACATACAGCAAAACTATTTATTATGGACAATTTGTCAGAAATTGGATATTAACTAGATTATTGCGAAATTGAAAAATATCTTTAATTAACAGCTGCAAGTTTAAGGGAAATTTAGAATGAGAAATAATGAGCACTGTGAAGCAGTTACAATGCAGTAATTGAAGGTTTCTGACATACACTTCAAGAGGATGTGTCTGGAAGGGAATGATCCAGCCCAAAGATACTATTAAGCTTCACTGTTCCTCCTATTTTTCTTTCCTAGAGTTCCTTACTCATGGTGTTGTATGGTTTCACAACTACTGGCAACTCTCTGCCCTGAGGGAATGCAAATAACTTATTTATGTGTGATCCTGCACAGTGAGGGATGGCAAGTTATTTAACAATATATACACACACATTCTCCAGCAGGGGTCAGTGAACAGCAATTAGGAATGGGAACCTGGAAAATGTTCTTTCTCGTTTCTTCCCCCACCCTCCCTTATCCATCCGTCAGTAGTTCATTGGACCAACCAGCACAGACCAATGATCAAATCTAAGATCTTCCAGGTCTGCTAGACTGGATTTCACTTTCAGTAGTTTTTCCAATGTCCATTATTTAGTATATTTATGTGTATATTGATATACACCTCTGTTTTGCACAGGACATCTGATTGGCAGTATCACCATCTTCTTGTTTTTTGTATTATTGCCATGTAGCACTGTATTGGTTGCCTTGTTTTCTTCTGAACAGTGAAATTCCTCATCCACAGGTGGCTCCTGATTTAAATAGTTAATTTCTTAATTCCACGATCTTGATACCTATACAGTGAGTGATGGCAGATTATTTGACAATATATATTATATATAAATACACAATATGATTCAATCGGATCAATTGCTTTGGGTCCTTTGCCATCATTATCCATATTTTTGTACAATTTAGCAATGCTGAAGACACACAAGCCTTAAATGGTCTTATCCTGATTTTGTGAATAACAATGCTATCCATAAGTCAGCATTAATGGTCCTTTAGCCTGTTTTATTTATACATTTCCTTTTTGAAATATTACTCAATTGGTTTGGATTTGCTCATTCATTTTAATAGAGAAATATAGTGATGTCAATGTCTGAAAAGATATTTCAGGTGGAAACATTTATTTCTATATCCTGTTCCATTATAACGTTCAGCTCTGAGAACTAGAAAATGGCCTGTGACCAATAAACTTTTTTTATCTCTAAATATTTTCTGATCTTATTTTCTATCTAGTGCTATTAGTTACACTTGTATTTCTTGTGTTAATTTATTCTCAATCTCACTTGAAGGTAATAACCTCTTGAAGTATTGTTTCATGGGTTCTGGACAGCCGATGCCCAGTTCCTCACCCAAGTGGCCAGTTTTGGGGGAGGGTCATTGTGTTTTGCTATTTGGCAGATTATTTGACCTAAGAGGGCACCATAGGTGAACCCAGGCCTGCTCCACATAATGTTCACAAACTTGCACCTTTTATCGTTTTTCCATTGTACCGGGAAGAGTAACGTTGACTTTTTTCCCCTCTCTATCTTCTTGTCCCCAAGACATGCTGAGATCAATTGTTTTGGTTAAACTGCTGCTTTGGCTGAGCTCAGTTCACTCAGCACAGACTTGGATTTTAACATGAGTTTCTGGTCTTTGTTGCCGAGCACTAATGCAAGGCTGTGCCTTTACCTATCAAAGAAGCAATCTCAGTAATTTCCATTATCATGTATTATCATTTAACTACTAATAATAATCCTTGCATTTGATATAGCGCCTTATCACGTCTTTGAGACGCCTCAAAGCGCTTCATAGAATATATTGTAAAGTAAGTTGCCTGTATATTTTGTGGGTGAAACCCGGCAGCCAATTGCACACAGATGTGTCCTACGTACAGTCGTGGATTGCGTGACCGCATTTTTTTGAAGGGATTATTACCCCCCGGAAAAGTGATCCACCAATCAACTAACAACCAGGTTCCTACTTACTGCTAGGTAAACAGAGGCGTGTGGAGTAAGAAAATTTGCAACGCTTCGCCCTGCATGTTTCAGGATTTGATTTTTGCGTTGCTGTGTGATGAGTTCATATTGGAAAGGAAAATGCTTTAAGAGTAAATTTGCCTTGCAGATCAGTAGGTCGTGATTTGTTTATTTAGAGCAACCTTTTAAGGCACACTGAACATATTGATTCCTATGTCAAACTATTAGAGTTAATAGGATTTAGAGTAAGTAATCCATAAGATGTACATGGGGGGCAGTGAATTTATTTTTAGTTTTTTTTACTTTAAGTTTGTTTTAACTGCCTCTATGGGGGTTAGGAAATGTGGAGGGATCATATTCTGCAGTTTTTAAAAACTGCGCCCTATTTATTATTTTAAAGATATTTTTTCAGGTTTAAATATTTTCTTTTAGATCTGTCTGTGATGATACTTTCCCAACAAAGTGGGCAGGTTCCAGGCCTCTGCGAAGTCTATCTGCCTATTAATGAAAGAGAGGAGATGTTTGGGGTTGCCTTTACACTTTGTTGTCTCCTTGCTACTTCCTCAATCAAACAATTTTGACTGGAGACTCACTGTTTAAAGAGCTTTCATCCTATTATGTGACATGCAGCATGTCAAAATGCCAAGAATGCTGCATGAATACTCGTGTCAGTTTTAGCTATTTTTAAACAAAACCTACAACAATGTTGTGATGGATAGGCACCTCCGTTTCAGCACTATATTTTTAATGGATTTAAGCAGGTTAGAAATATTCATTCCTACATCACAATCACAATTCTTATGGCATGTGTCATGCTTAGCATCTCAAAGTTTGCTAACCTTGTTGAATACCATCCTTGGGCATTGAACTCTTGACCAGGAAATGAGTTTAAATCCCAGGCTTGATTGACCCATTGCACTCAAGCCTCCCTTTGAAAGTGAATTGTTAGTTCTATGCAGGAACAAATAAAAACCAAGTTGTAGCATTGAAAACCAAAACAGAATTCACTGGGAACACGCAGTAGGTCAAGCATCATCTGTGGAGAAAGGATAGTGAGTCAACGTTTTAGGTCCACAACCCTTCGTCGGAGCTGGGGCATGTTGGGAGGGAGAGGCTTTTTAGGGCTAACAGAGAGGGGGGAGGCAGGACAAGGAAGACAAAGAAGAAAATGGAGTAGAGGACAGGGGATGATGGGTTAAAGAGGTGTTAATGATACAAAACAAGGGGGATGGGGGGGAAATTTCAACAAACACACACACCAGAGAGAGAAAGGGTGTGTCCGGGACCAAGATGATGTGGTAATGATCACGGAAGAGGGGGAGGGGGAATGTGAGCTGTTATGCTCTGAAATTGTTATGGTCTGAAATTCCAGCCATCAGGTCTCACAGATGAGACCTGAAGGCTGGAAGGTCTCTTGCAGATAAATGAGGTGCTGTTCCCGAGCGTGCGCTGTGGCTGTGTAGGAGACCGTGGATGGAGAGGTCAGAGTGCGAGTGGGAGGGAGAGTTGAATGGCAAGAGACTGGAAGCTCAGGGTTGTGCTTGCAGAGAAAGTTGTAGCATTGATGCCTATATATATGTGTGAGTATTTATGTATATAATGGCAGTCCATACTGTTGCTATTTCTGTCAGCGTTTACCTGGCTTGCTTCATGCTATTTTTCTAGTTTTGTTGCTACAATCTGTATACCAGAAGTTCCCAATTATATTTCAACAATGTCTATGTTCCTCATTCATCAGTCTTGGCCAAGGAACTCTGCTTCAATCCTTGTTTTTATGGGTTGAATGAAAGTCAAAACACAGATGTTGCAGTATAGTAAAGATGGTGCAGCCTTACATGAAGTAATCAGATAATCTTGCTTTAACCCTAGTTTTAATGCTCGTCTTTTCCAACTAGTAGCAGCAGCAGCGTAAGTGTACTTTACTACTCTAATGCCTTCTTCGCCGGGCTTCCCAGCTCCTATTTCCACAAAATCCAGTTGATCCAAAACTCTGCCGCCCATACACTCACCAACACCAACCCCCATCACACCAACCCCCATCACACCAAACCCCATCACACCAGCTCTTGCTTGGCTCCACTGGCTCCATATCACCAAATGGATCGATTTCAAAATCCTCACCCTCGTTTTCAAATCCTTTCATGCCCTGGCATCTCCCTACCTCTCTGACCTGCTTACTCCCCAACCCACTACCTGTTGCTTCAACTCGTCTGGGTCCAGCATCTAGTTTGTCCCTCATGTCCTCCATTCCACCATTGTTGGCTGCGCTTTGCACCACTATGCATCGAAACCCAGGAAAACTCTCCCTCAATCCCTCTACCTTGCCCCCTCCTTTCCTGTCTTCATGTTGTGCCAGAAGATGTTGCTCTTTGACCGTGCTTACGGTCACCTTCCACCTCCCCCTAACTCAACGTCGTGCTCCGCTACTGTCAAGCATTCTGGGACACTACCTTGCGTGAGGGACACCATATAAATGCAAGTTGTTATAGTTTGCCACAGAGTTATCTTCTGCTTGCACAGCTTTGAGTTTGGGGAATGCAGAACTTGATTTTATGTGATGCTGTGTTTTGGAGAGCTTCTTGACATTCAGTTAACCAGCAAAACAGGCTTTTTATAGATGAGGCATGTTGTTTATACTATCAATGAGAGGAGGAAAAAAAGTCTACTCAGGCTAGAAAGTCTAATTTTCTAAATTGACTTTTCTCATCTTCTCTTTAACCCAATTTATTTAAAGAATATAAAACGAATGCATTTTAGAGTTTGTTATCTCATTGTAACAGCTCATAGCGTTATCCAATTTGCTGTCAACTGCAGTGACCGTTTTTGTAGGCAAATGTTGTAGCCATATTTGCATCATTCCTGCAAATAGTTATAAGGTGATTGAGCAATGAATCTGGAAGACTTTTGCCCAGAACACTGGGAGAAACATTTTTAAATTGTTTTATGGTATCTTTAACATTCTGCATATTTAAATATTTCATTTAAGTGGGCACCTCTAACCATGTGGTACCTTCTAGCCAAAAAAGATAAATTCATTTTTATCTAATAAAACTGGAAAAATTACTGTTCAAAATGATTTATGTAGACTTGGGATTTTGGGAGAATTTTAAATAAAAATAGCTTTTTGGAAGATTTAAAGACAGATAGAGTAGATGCAAATTCTCTCAGGTATTAGCATGGCTCAGTTGCTAGCACTCTCGCCTCTTGAGTCAGATTATGGGTTTAAGCCTCATGTCAGGACTTTCAACTCGCATTGTCTAAGCAGAAACTCCCAATGCAGCAGGTGTGGCTGGGTGGGTTGAGATCATAGAGAGTTTTGAAGGTCAAAATGAGGATCTTGAATTTAATCCACTGGGGAATGGAATAGTTTAATGAGGAAACCAGAAACTGCAATGCAATCAGCTGCTGATATATCAGGGTTTTGTGTTTTATTACAAGTCAGATAATTGGAGAATTTCATAAAGTCCTGAAAGCCTGGTTAAAACGTTATTCTTTTATACTAGATATAAATTGATACCTTAGTCATTTTTGTTTGCAGTTAAAATCAGTGGGTGGAACAAAATCGGTTTACATTTTTCAGTGTTAATATTTTACTTGACTTTCACTTGCAGTATTTCAAATCAATTTAGACTTATATATTGCAGGTGTGTAAGATTTTATTTACAGGAATAACAGGTTAAGTTTCAAACCCAAAGCCATAAGAGAATACACCAATCACTGTACTTGTCTCCATTCACCCAAGTGTATTAAAGGAGACCATAAATATTAATTAGATAACCTCTTAATTCCTGTGTTATATGGTTCATTCTAAATTGGTTGCATTGTGCAAGTGACACATAATTTAAAGTTTCTGACCCTATTTTAACAATATTAATGAAACGTACATCATTTGCAACAAACGTTTAACATAAAAAATTAAAAGTAAAACTTTTTGTGACTTTAGTTCCAGGTTTTGCTATACTATTAAATAATGTAACATATTAATTTTACTCATCTAGTGTCTTGATAGTCCAACAACAATGACTTGCATTTATATAGCGCCCTTCACATCAGGTAGTGTCCTGGAGCACCAGTACAGGTATATTGGAGGTTGATTCAGATTGTCTACATGTGTTGAGGCTCAAGTTCAAAGGACAAAGGCCCCAACATTAAGGGTGTAGGGATTTCTTTATGCACTCTCAATTTTCTCCCCTCCCATTTTCTCTTCTATAACTCTCTCATCATGCTTCCCCTGGGTCAGAAGGTTTGGGTTTAAGACCCACAACAGGACTTCACATCATGGGTAGATCACTCCAGGCTGGGAGTTCTGCATTGCCAGAGGTGACTCTTCAGAATAATAATCCTTGCATTTGCTATCGTGCTTTTCTTGCTACTACGGTATGGTTCCACAGTTATTATTACCTTGGCAAATGGACAATCGTATGGGAGTTTTTGGAGTAATCTCTCCTGAAATCGCACTGCCTTGTCCCTTCCCTCCCCACTTTCAAATCCCGCCAAAAGACCTACCTTTTTGATTGCGCTTACGATCACCTCCCCCCTCCCTCTCCCCCTGGCTTGGTGTCACACTCCACCACTGTCAAGAGTTCCGGAACTAACCCCACGTGGAGGGCGCTATATAAATGCATGTTGGTGTTGTTGATTATTGACGGGCTTTTTAATTGTGTGGAACTATTGCAACAAAACCTACCAAGTGCTTTCCTCCCTAGTGGCCAAACATGTACCTCTCATGGCGTTTGCTAAATAGTGAATGGGAATGCTGCCTAAACTTAATTAGCTAACTTGGCACATACTAGGAAACTCCTTCTTGATTTATTTTAGAATTATTTCTGAATACAACTAATTACTGGAATTTAGACAAAATGCTGTGTGCTTGTAGGCATTGTCACAAAGCACAATATTGAATAGGAAAACCATGTTCTTGGTCATCTCTTCAAATGGAGCTCTGACCTTGAAGGTGACTGAAAGTTTGTTTGTGTGTGTATTTTAAATATGTCTATAAATATGTATGTATACATATAAACAGAGTTGCAGCTTTACAGTGCCTTATCACCTCAAAATCTCATAACATTTAACAAGTAATTATCTAATTTTTTGTACACAAAGTTGACATTTCATCTAAAATGTCAACATAAGATGAGCTAACCTCATTTCTACAAAAACCTACAGGGAAAGTCACTGCACTTTACAGTAAACAATCCTTGCATTATTGTTGTTGAGATGTCTCAAAGAGCTGAACAGTATATAATGTAAAGTGGTTTGACTGCGTATTTTGGGGGTGAACATTGCTAGTTGCACACAGCAATGTGCTACAAACAGCCATGGAATGAGTGATCTATTTTATTTAGGGGATTGTTGGCCAGAACATTTCTCTTTTCGAATAGTACCATGGTATCTTTATCTTTAACATCCCCATGATACATCCCCAGCTCTCATTGAATTGTCATCTTAGACCATGTGATTCCTCGTCCTGACGTGGAACTTGAACCCACAACCTTTTGACTCAGAAGCGAGAGTGCTACCTCTGAGCCAGGCTGACAATCTTGTGAAGTGGTTTGAGACATTCTCCTGATGTGAAAGGCACTATTCATATGCAAGGAATATTATTCTGATGATGTCAGTTCTGACACCACTCGTGGCTGGAATGATCTACCTACGATCTGATGCCCTGATGTGGGTCTTAAACCCAAACCTTCTGGCCCAGATGCGAGAGTATTTTCAACTGAGCTAATGTGACAGTTTCTAATGTGTATGTGTATGCATATATTCAGGATACACATCTAGGTTTTTTCCCTATAAAAATGATGTTAGCAGACTGTTGGCATTACCACTGCTGCTCTGTGGGAGCCATGTTGGTTACAAACTATTGGTGAGACTAAGGTAATCTACCGTTATTTGCCGTAAATTGTTGAAGCTGGATGTTTGCCATGAATCGTGCATTTGATACCAGTGCCTTAACATTTACTGTCTGTATTAATTTTATTTACATCAAATTGCTGTGCAGAGTATCGTTATATAACTAGCTGCGTGCAGAGTGTTGCAATGTTGGAAAAAACATGAAGTGTATAATTCCATATTCTTGTATTGCTACATAACTAGTGTACAGCTTTTCATAGCTGATGCGGGTTAACAGCTGAGTACTTTACTGTGAATGATTTACTGTTGTATTGTACACAAGAGTTAAACTCAATCAACAACTTGAACCATAGTGCCTTTCATGAAGAACGAATATCTTGAAGCACGATAGGGAGCACTGAGCTGTGAGGACGGGAACAAGAGTTTAAGAGACTAAAAGCACAGTCCAAGTTATTTTTAAGATATTTTTGAAGGCAGGGAGAGAAAATGTAAGGCAAATAAATTTTGGGAGAGTTTCAAAGTGGAGGGGCATATTGGTTGAAGGTTGAGATTGTGGTGGTACTATTGAGGGAATAGGAAAACGGGCAGTTGACTAGAATCGGGATGAAGGGTGTAGTACGAGGAAGGAAAAATACCTAACATTGCTGCAGCAATAGTCTACTGGGTTAATGAACTTTTTTGGTGAATAGAATGCAGTGATTGTGGCTATAAGATTCTTTTAGGAACAATCGATTCATTTTGAGTGATGTTGAGAAAGTAGATGTATGAATAAAGAATTGGCAAAAAAATTGCAGTACTGTATGTGAGTGATTTTGTTGTATTATGAGTACTATTAATTATAACAACCCTTGCATTTGATATAGCACCTTTACAGTATATTTTGTGAAACGCTTTGAGAAGTCTCAAACGTGATAATGTGCTATATCAAATGCAAGGATTATTATTGTTGATGTATCAAAGCACTTCACAGAATTTTACTGTGAAGCATAGTGACTGTATTTTGTAGGCAATCGTGGTAAACATAAAGTGAGTGACCAATGTTATTGGGGGTGGGATGGGGGGGGTTGCCGGACAGGATACCAGGGGCAACTCCCTCCTGTTTTTTGAATGGTGCAATGGGATCTTTAATATCCACCTGAACTGGTAGACAGGCTCTAGGTACGCCTCATCTGAAAGACAGCCTCTCCAATAAGGCAGCACCTTCAGCACTGCACTGGAGTGTCAGCCAAGACAGTAAGCTCAAAGTCCTGATATGGGGGCTTGAAACCACAGCTTTCCACTCAGGCGAGTGTACAACCAATTAAGCTAGGCTGACACTTTATGGGCTAGGCCAACACCTATAATATTAAAATTTGTCACAAAAACTTATTACATTCAAATAGGTTTGAAGAATCTAGTAGTATTATGAACAGGGCATTTGCAGATATCCAGATAAAAGTAACTGTTCTTCAGGCTACTGACAGCTATTTTTCTTGGGTTTTGAGCTTGTGAGTATTTATTGTGCTGTGAGCCCTTTCCACCCATTAATCTGCAGCTACTCAGGAAGGTGTGCAGAATGCTGAAGGGGGACTACATGTTACCAGCGTTGGCTTCTGATCAGTAGAAATGCGATCTTGTTTCATATTGTGCTTCCAGAAAGTGCACTGGAGGACATTGTCGAGGATTAATAATAGCTTTTTTGGTATTAGGTAGTTAGGTTTGTGCACTGAAACTGGAGATTGCAGTAATCCAGCAGAGAGTTGATGCTGGTAGGGCTTGGGTTATCTATTTAATGTTCCTGCTGCAGCAATACTGTTTCTCCTTACAACACCATTATGACAGGGTAATGTTTATACATCATGAATTGTTCAACTGCATGTGAACAGTGCACTTCGCTGTACAAACGTTCACCTTGTATATTGCTGGATCTGTAGAAAATGAAATATACGTCAGTTTAATGATTTTGTGGCTGATTCTAATAAGACGATACCTGATATAAGATGGATAGAAAGAGGAGACACTGGACATATATTTCGGAACGCGGAAAAGACAAAATCAAGTGAGAGCACTCTACGCTTACTGCAAGATCAGCACTGGCTGCTTCGCACGGCCCTTTTAGCACCAACATGCTAAAAATGTTGGCTTTGCACCAACACCGAACACACAGTACGAAGACTGTGAGCAAGAAGCAAGAGAGCTCCAGTTTCTTCTCTGAAGGGGGACATTCTACAAATCTTTATAATTTGCACTTGTATTCCTCTAGTATGTATGTTGTCTTCATACTGTATGTTCAGTGCTGATCCAAAACCAACATTTTTCGCATGCTAAAAGCACATTGGGGCAGGCAGTGTTGGCCTGGCAGGTCTCTTGCTGGATTTTGTTTCCCAACTCGGAAAGTGTTTGGTGTAAGGTTTATGGCAACCCTGGAGCTGGCAACCCTGGAGCCTGATAACCCTGAAATGACAATCTTTTTGGATACAGACTTTGTTTAAATTGCCAGCCAACATGTAAAATGGGGATGGCCTTGGACTGGAATGAAATGGAAGATGGACAGGAGTTACAATGTTGCCATCTATGTGGAAGTTGTTTTACTCCTTTGATACTATGTGGGTTTAAAGTCTGCTAGAGGTTTCCCTGGTGTTTCTATTTGTTATTGTAACACTTGAAAATCTTTATAGTTTAAAAAAAACTGATGATACTCCAGGTTACTGATTAAGATAAGTGATGGGGGAATTGAATGAAAGGTAGTGACCTGAGTTGGAGACTATCCCATTCTCCCATCCCATCATAGGAACCCGCACACATCCAACATGTACAGAGGAATGTTTATGATATTGAACCATTAAACTACGTGGAATCCTGTAGCTTAGTGATTAGTACTCGCCTCACGAGTGAGAGGACCTGGGTTTGATTCCCAGGCAGGGCACAACGTTTCCTTACATCACACACCTTTGTTTACCTAGCAGTAAGTAGGAACCCGTTTCTTAGTCAATTGGCAGATTGCTTTCAACCTCTTTACATGTTCTTCCACTCCATTTTACAGAAAAAAATATTTGGTCATTCAATCCCGACTGTTTGTGGGACACTGCTGTGTGCAATTGGCTCCGTCTTTTGCCCACAAAGTATGCAGTCAATTACCTCCACAGTATGTTTGCGAAGCATTTTGAGACGTCCTTGAAGACGTGATAAGGCGCTATATCAAATGGAAGGATTCTTATTATTATTATATTTGTTAAAGATAAACTTCCAAGCAAAGTATGGAAAGATCACTAGAAAACAAGTTTCTTGCCAGCTCCTTTTGCTTTTGAAAATCTGCCTACGTCTGCCACGCTGCCAGTCGGGACATAGATTTCTAAGACTGCTGTATGAAGTCATTGCAGTTGCATAATGTGCCTATTTTTGTAGTGCATTGGGGACTAACTGGCGATTACTGCAAAATAAATTGTTGCAGATGCTTTTGTGCTGAAATGTACTCTGAAGTTTGATGACATACTGCTTTCTTCTTGAACGTTTACATTATTACATCTCTCTGTTTATTTCTGTAGACCTGATTATGCTAAACAAAAAACGACCCGCGGTTTGCGAAGGAAAATACGAATTCACTCCAATGGAAGATGTAAAATAAAGGGTTACTCAAAACAAGCAGCGTGGGTTTGAGTTAAGATGCCGAAATATACAGTGCAAGTTTGTCTCTGTCGGCGCTGCAAACGTCCACATTTGCAACCACATTGGGGCTTCACCGCTCAATTCCTAGTAACTCTTACATCCATTTAAAAAATATCGAATATAATCAACTATATTTTAAAAACATTGCTTTGCCCCTTTTTTCAAAAAAAAAACCGTGATGTTGCTTTAAATGAACAGATGGTCACGAAATTTTTTTTTGGGGGGAGGACGTGATCACACTCCGCCACGAAATGTGCGCTGAATGTATGTATTGTCTGTTAATAAGCTTCCAGTTGTCCCGTCCCAGATTTCTCGCAGTTGCTTACGACGGATCAGCTCAGGATTGGCACCGCCTCGGCTTTTGCTGGTCGGAGCGTCGGGTTTTCGTCGGGTTTTTGTTTGGGAACTGTTATTAATGCTTTCACGACGACTAACGATTTCGAACGAGATTTGCTGCTCAGTGGCGTCTCTTGCGCGGTCGTCGCACCTTTCACGCGTTGCAAAACGTTAGGGCGAATGGCTCAGCCCCACTACCTCCCTCCCTCCCTCCCTGCCCTCACTCCCCCTGCCTGCCTCCCTCCCTGCCTCACTCCCCCCTGCCTGCCTCCCTCCCTGCCTCACTCCCCCCTGCCTGCCTCGCTCCCTGCCTCACTCCCCCCTGCCTGCCTCCCTCCTGCCTCACTCCCTCCCTGCCTGCCTCACTCCCTCCTCCCTGCCTCACTCCCTCCCTGCCTGCCTCACTCCCTCCCTCCTCCCTGCCTCACTCCTCCTCCCTGCCTCACTCCCTCCCTGCCTCACCCCCCTGCCTGCCTCCCCTCCCCCCTCACTCCCTCCCTGCCTCACTCCCTCCCTGCCTCACTCCCCCCTGCCTGCCTGCCTCCCTCCCTACCTCACTCCCTCCCTGCCTCACTCACTCCCTGCCTGCCTCCCTCCCTCACTCCCTCCCTCCCTGCCTCACTCCCTCCCTCCTCTGCCTGCCTTCCCTCCCTCCCGCCTGCCTCACTCCCTGCCTGCCTCCCTCCCTCCCTGCCTGCCTCCCTCCCTGCCTCACTCGCTGTTCCCTCCCTCCTGCCTCACTCCCTGCCTCCTCCCTGCCTCACCGCTGTCTCCCTCCCTCCCTGCCTCACTCCCGCTCCCCCCTCCCTCCTCACTCGGTGCGCTGTCAAATCGGCTTTGCTGTGAAGGGGAAAAAAAAGCGTTAACGTTATTTACATTCCCTGCGGCTCGTTTGGTCATTGACAGAACTGCACTCTTGTTTACATTTACATTTCGGGGGAACGATTCGATGTTTTGTAAATATCCTCCCCATAGCCTGACCATGTTTACAAACCGTGAAAATTGACAAGAAAGTTTGGCCAAACTCGTGCGTTTATTTCCCCCCCTTTCTCCCTATCCCACCCTCACCCTAACCCTTCTGATTATCAATGACCATTTTTTTTTGTGTGTGGCTGTGAGGAGAGTCTTTCTCTCTCTTTCTCTCTCTCTCTCTCTATATATATATATCTGAGCTGAGGAGCAGAGGAGTGTGTGTGTGTGTGTGTGTGTTACCAGAAGCCAACGCTTGCGTGTTTTCCGCTGGTGCCTGGTGTTAGCACGCGTTTCTCAGCTGGAGAAAGAGAAAGAGAGAAAAGAAAGAAAGAGAGAGGGAGAGAGAGAGACTGTGTGAACGCGCATGCAGTTCGCCTCTTTGTTTGCATTGGGGCATTGCGTTTGGTGGAAACAGTCTGGAAGAAGAAGAGGGAGACAGATAACCCCTCCTCCTCCTCCACCTCCTTCTCCTCCTCCTCCTCACCCTTTGCACGGTCCCCAATCACAGTCCCTGACTGCGGGAGCCGCAATCCCCCGTTAAACCCTGTAAACCTGACGCTCTGCAGCAACAGGGCAGGTTGTGCTGAAGGCAGAGCGAGGCGTGTGGGTGTCAGTCGGTGTCTTGTCACTCTCCAGCTGATAGCCCGCGCTCGCTCTCGTGCCCGCGCTCGCTCCTGTACCGGTGTGTGTGTGTGTGTGTGTGTGTGCGCGCGCGCGCGCGCGCGTGGCGGGGCGTGTGAGTGTGTGCGCGTGCGTGTGTGCGCGCGCTCCAGGCTCGCTCCCCCCACTGGGCAAGTCGGTCAGTGAGTGATTCAGTGAGAGGCAACTGAGCAGAGCGGCTTCCTGTGTTTGTGTCTGTGGAGAGAGAGAGAGAGAGGGAAGGAAGGAGGGAAGGAGGGAAGGAGGAGAGCCAGGAGCAGCCACTGCCACCTGAACATGCTCTAGAGAAACAGGGGTTGAGGGTGCGGACAGTAACTTCACAAACACCCGCCGACACCCACAAATACATGAACCCCCTCCGAATCCCAACAAGAGTGCAAGAAATATATAACGAAAAATGGCGAACGACTCTCCTGCTAAAAGTCTGGTGGATATAGACCTCTCCTCTCTGCGGGTGAGTATAGGCTGAGGCTGGGGGTGGGTGGGGGGAGAGAGGGAGTGGGGGGGATAGTTGTACAGAAAGACAATGTGAACTCTTACAGACACTGGGAATGGGTTTGTGCAACGTTTGAGATTCGTTTGCGCACAGGAACGAAGGCTGTTGTGTTAAGATATTGGATGTCTTTTTTTGGGTGCCATTTATTGGGGTTGAATTGGGTGGGGTGGGGTGTGTGGGGGTGGGGGGGGGGAGCAAGAACAGTTGAGAGCTTTCTTGTTTGTGCATGTATTGGCATGTGCATGGAAATAGGGCGCAACAGCTGCATTTCACCATCATCCGACTAGAGCAGATTTGGGATTTTGCAATACAGTAATTACATTTCAAAAATACCTTTTTTTGTGTGTGTGTGTGTTTTGTGTGTGTGTGTATGTGTGTGTGTGTGCAGGACCCAGCGGGGATATTTGAATTGGTTGAAGTGGTCGGAAATGGCACCTATGGACAAGTGTACAAGGTTTGTGCAATTTCTATAATTTATAATGCCCCCCTTCCCCCCCCATCCCTTTCCCCCCTTCCCCCCCCTCCCTTTCCCCTTCCCTTTCCCCCTTCCCTTTCCCCCCCTCCCTTCAAGGTCTGTCCGCTATGTGAGCAGCCATGATCACAATGTTTCTTCAAACTTAAGTTGTGCCAGATTTGCTATGTCGAGAAAATCCAATTCCAAGTTTCATTAACGTTGCAGTTGTTTTTTTTGTGTGTGTGTGTGTGGGGAGGAGGAAGGTGGGGTGGGGGGGGGGGAGGGAGGAGGGGGCATGTTATTTTATGTGGATTGCAATTGGAGATGACTCCAGTTTCAGTGGGTGAGAGATATCTCCGGACAAAGGCGCAGCACAATAAAAAAAAATTGGGAAACGTCGAAACAAACAAAAAGGATTGTAAAAATATGATCGAAAAGTGCGTCTGTGCATTTCCTTTCGAATGGCACATCCAGTGTTTTCACGGCGTGGACTGCGAGGTTGGCCGCAGTGTGATAACGGATGATGTCCGCCCGGCACCACAACCGGTTTAAACCCAGTGACCGAAAGAAATGTCGCGCATCAACGCGGGATCCAACACGTTCATCAGTGAGAAGGGATTGCAGTGGGAAGGGATTGCAGTGAGAAGGGATTGCAGTGAGAAGGGATTGCAGTGGGAAGGGATTGCAGTGGGAAGGGATTGCAGTGGGAAGGGATTGCAGTGGGAAGGGATCCGGGCTTGTGGACAGGACAGCTGCCAGGTTCGGAGGAAATCTCTTGGTCTCGCCGTCCTTGGCATTTCCTACGAGATGGTTGAGCTCTTCAACTCCGCTTTTCTCTCTCTTTTTTTTCTCTCTCTCCTCCTCCAAAATAGCAATGGTTCATTGACGTCCACGACGTGCTCACGTGTGCTGGGCGCAGCTCGGAAAGCCGCTCAGTCTTTGTTGACTGTCCAGGTTCAGCTCTGCTCAGGCTCAGCTCAGGCTCAGGCTCGAATCAGGCTCAGCTCAGACTCAAGCTCAGACTCAAGCTCAGGCTCAGCTCTGCTCAGGCTCAACTCTGCTCAGGCTCAGCTCTGCTCAGGCTCAGCTCAGCTCAGACTCAAGCTCAGACTCGAGCTCTGCTCAGACTCAGGCTCAGCTCTGCTCAGGCTCAGGCTCAGCTCAGGCTCAGCTCTGCTCAGCTCAGACTCAGGCTCAGCTCAGTCCCAGTGCCTCACTCCTGCTCCAGCTGTCAGGGCTGTCTGCTCGCTGCCGCACCCTGAGCTCTGTGCGCACCGACTGCTTCGCTTCGCTTTTGCTGTCCCCTCCTGATGCTTTCACCACCAGTTTTTGGACTCGACGATCTCTTCCTTCAGTCGCTGAAACACAACGTTTCACAACAACAACAAAAATGGAATAGAAGGAGGGGAGGGGTGGGGTGGGGGGGGAGAGAGAGAAGGGGAAAAGTGTTGGATTATTTTGGAAGCGTCTTGATAAACTGCAATCGGATCAATTACTCATTGAACAGCATCCCAATGGAAAGATTCACAATACTGTTGACATACTTGCTTGTACGGGAAAAGTGGTTTTGTTTTCATTGTAAATGATTTTAATTTGTGCCCCGTTACCTCTTTTTATCCAACGTTTGGAAGGTTTTATATAACAATTTGTTTCTTTTTTTGCAAATTAAGCTGTATTGTTTCAACAATTGTAATACCAGGGAACTTGCAAGTTTCTATTGTAGGTTTCTACACAGAAATTTACAAGAGGTTACCCCCCAAAAAACTTTCTTGTGAATGTGAAGAGATCTTCCTAACTTGGATTTTCTGTAGATAGTAGAAATGCAGTACCAAAACACTTCTATGATAAGTAAAACCGACGTTAGTATTTTAAAACGTTTCCATGTTCATTCTAACATGCCTTTTTGGGGGGCATACATCACTTGTTTTTTTTCATTTGTTATTCTTGTGGTTTTCCATGTTTCACAATGTCATAACAGTGATTACCTGTGTGGTTTAGATTTTACTGTGCTCATTGGAAACTTGGAGTGACTGTCATGACACACCCTTTGTATCTGTTGGGTAAATTTAACCAGATGCAGGGTTTGGCAGGGGTGGGGAAGCAGGCACTAAACTTAACTTAAAAGGAACCAATAAACTACATTTATGTAAGCCCATTTTGTTCCAACCTCTGGCATTTTACTGTCCAGTTGTTTCTCTCCTCCAGTAGCATTTTTCTCTTTACAAGATGTTTATTTGTTCAGATTTTTAACTGATTAAAATTTCGTTGGTGCAGTACATGAGTTTCAGAAATATTTAATAGTAATCAATAAATAAAAATAATTGCTTTTGATATTATGTCAAAATGCCTCAAAGTGCTTTATGGAGAATTGGTGTAAATTGTTGTGACTGTAGTTGTAGGCAAACATGGCAGCCAATTCTTTACAGTGATGTCTCACAAACAAGCCATGAAGTGAATGATATATTTACCTGGAGGATTGTTATTCTTTCTGCTTGAAGGGCATTTTGAATTTTGAAACAAATAGTGTGCAATCCAAGTCGGGCATTCAAAATTGGTATTTAAGGACCCAAGATCAGCCCTTTACCTAGTTTTGATAGTACATACAGCAAAACTATTTATTATGGACAATTTGTCAGAAATTGGATATTAACTAGACTATTGCGAAATTGAAAAATATCTTTAATTAACAGCTGCAAGTTTAAGGAAATTTAGAATGAGAAATAATGAGCACTGTGAAGCAGTTACAATGCAGTAATTGAAGGTTTCTGACATACACTTCAAGAGGATGTGTCTGGAAGGGAATGATCCAGCCCAAAGATACTATTAAGCTTCACTGTTCCTCCTATTTTTCTTTCCTAGAGTTCCTTACTCATGGTGTTGTATGGTTTCACAACTACTGGCAACTCTCTGCCCTGAGGGAATGCAAATAACTTATTTATGTGTGATCCTGCACAGTGAGGGATGGCAAGTTATTTAACAATATATACACACACATTCTCCAGCAGGGGTCAGTGAACAGCAATTAGGAATGGGAACCTGGAAAATGTTCTTTTCGTTTCTTCCCCACCCTCCCTTATCCATCCGTCAGTAGTTCATTGGACCAACCAGCACAGACCAATGATCAAATCTAAGATCTTCCAGGTCTGCTAGACTGGATTTCACTTTCAGTAGTTTTTCCAATGTCCATTATTTAGTATATTTATGTGTATATTGATATACACCTCTGTTTTGCACAGGACATCTGATTGGCAGTATCACCATCTTCTTGTTTTTTGTATTATTGCCATGTAGCACTGTATTGGTTGCCTTGTTTTCTTCTGAACAGTGAAATTCCTCATCCACAGGTGGCTCCTGATTTAAATAGTTAATTTCTTAATTCCACGATCTTGATACCTATACAGTGAGTGATGGCAGATTATTTGACAATATATATTATATATAAATACACAATATGATTCAATCGGATCAATTGCTTTGGGTCCTTTGCCATCATTATCCATATTTTTGTACAATTTAGCAATGCTGAAGACACACAAGCCTTAAATGGTCTTATCCTGATTTTGTGAATAACAATGCTATCCATAAGTCAGCATTAATGGTCCTTTAGCCTGTTTTATTTATACATTTCCTTTTTGAAATATTACTCAATTGGTTTGGATTTGCTCATTCATTTTAATAGAGAAATATAGTGATGTCAATGTCTGAAAAGATATTTCAGGTGGAAACATTTATTTCTATATCCTGTTCCATTATAACGTTCAGCTCTGAGAACTAGAAAATGGCCTGTGACCAATAAACTTTTTTTATCTCTAAATATTTTCTGATCTTATTTTCTATCTAGTGCTATTAGTTACACTTGTATTTCTTGTGTTAATTTATTCTCAATCTCACTTGAAGGTAATAACCTCTTGAAGTATTGTTTCATGGGTTCTGGACAGCCGATGCCCAGTTCCTCACCCAAGTGGCCAGTTTTGGGGGGAGGGTCATTGTGTTTTGCTATTTGGCAGATTATTTGACCTAAGAGGGCACCATAGGTGAACCCAGGCCTGCTCCACATAATGTTCACAAACTTGCACCTTTTATCGTTTTTCCATTGTACCGGGAAGAGTAACGTTGACTTTTTTCCCCTCTCTATCTTCTTGTCCCCAGACATGCTGAGATCAATTGTTTTGGTTAAACTGCTGCTTTGGCTGAGCTCAGTTCACTCAGCACAGACTTGGATTTTAACATGAGTTTCTGTCTTTGTTGCCGAGCACTAATGCAAGGCTGTGCCTTTACCTATCAAAGAAGCAATCTCAGTAATTTCCATTATCATGTATTATCATTTAACTACTAATAATAATCCTTGCATTTGATATAGCGCCTTATCACATCTTTGAGACGCCTCAAAGCGCTTCATAGAATATATTGTAAAGTAAGTTGCCTGTATATTTTGTGGGTGAAACCCGGCAGCCAATTGCACACAGATGTGTCCTACGTACAGTCGTAGATTGCGTGACCGCATTTTTTTGAAGGGATTATTACCTCCGGAAAAGTGATCCACCAATCAACTAACAACCAGGTTCCTACTTACTGCTAGGTAAACAGAGGTGTGGGAGTAAGAAAATTTGCAACGCTTCGCCCTGCATGTTTCAGGATTTGATTTTTGCGTTGCTGTGTGATGAGTTCATATTGGAAAGGAAAATGCTTTAAGAGTAAATTTGCCTTGCAGATCAGTAGGTCGTGATTTGTTTATTTAGAGCAACCTTTTAAGGCACACTGAACATATTGATTCCTATGTCAAACTATTACAGTTAATAGGATTTAGAGTAAGTAATCCATAAGATGTACATGGGGGGCAGTGAATTTATTTTTAGTTTTTTTTACTTTAAGTTTGTTTTAACTGCCTCTATGGGGGTTAGGAAATGTGGAGGGATCATATTCTGCAGTTTTTAAAAACTGCGCCCTATTTATTATTTTAAAGATATTTTTTCAGGTTTAAATATTTTCTTTTAGATCTGTCTGTGATGATACTTTCCCAACAAAGTGGGCAGGTTCCAGGCCTCTGCGAAGTCTATCTGCCTATTAATGAAAGAGAGGAGATGTTGGGGTTGCCTTTACACTTTGTTGTCTCCTTGCTACTTCCTCAATCAAACAATTTTGACTGGAGACTCACTGTTTAAAGAGCTTTCATCCTATTATGTGACATGCAGCATGTCAAAATGCCAAGAATGCTGCATGAATACTCGTGTCAGTTTTAGCTATTTTTAAACAAAACCTACAACAATGTTGTGATGGATAGGCACCTCTGTTTCAGCACTATATTTTTAATGGATTTAAGCAGGTTAGAAATATTCATTCCTACATCACAATCACAATTCTTATGGCATGTGTCATGCTTAGCATCTCAAAGTTTGCTAACCTTGTTGAATACCATCCTTGGGCATTGAACTCTTGACCAGGAAATGAGTTTAAATCCCAGGCTTGATTGACCCATTGCACTCAAGCCTCCCTTTGAAAGTGAATTGTTAGTTCTATGCAGGAACAAATAAAAACCAAGTTGTAGCATTGAAAACCAAAACAGAATTCACTGGGAACACGCAGTAGGTCAAGCATCATCTGTGGAGAAAGGATAGTGAGTCAACGTTTTAGGTCCACAACCCTTCGTCGGAGCTGGGGCATGTTGGGAGGGAGAGGCTTTTTAGGGCTAACAGAGAGGGGGGAGGCAGGACAAGGAAGACAAAGAAGAAAATGGAGTAGAGGACAGGGGATGATGGGTTAAAGAGGTGTTAATGATACAAAACAAGGGGGATGGGGGGAAATTTCAACAAAACACACCAGAGAGAGAAAGGGTGTGTCCGGGACCAAGATGATGTGGTAATGATCACGGAAGAGGGGGAGGGGGAATGTGAGCTGTTATGCTCTGAAATTGTTATGGTCTGAAATTCCAGCCATCAGGTCTCACAGATGAGACCTGAAGGCTGGAAGGTCTCTTGCAGATAAATGAGGTGCTGTTCCCCGAGCGTGCGCTGTGGCTGTGTAGGAGACCGTGGATGGAGAGGTCAGAGTGCGAGTGGGAGGGAGAGTTGAATGGCAAGAGACTGGAAGCTCAGGGTTGTGCTTGCAGAGAAAGTTGTAGCATTGATGCCTATATATATATGTGTGAGTATGTATGTATATAATGGCAGTCCATACTGTTGCTATTTCTGTCAGCGTTTACCTGGCTTGCTTCATGCTATTTTTCTAGTTTTGTTGCTACAATCTGTATACCAGAAGTTCCCAATTATATTTCAACAATGTCTATGTTCCTCATTCATCAGTCTTGGCCAAGGAACTCTGCTTCAATCCTTGTTTTTATGGGTTGAATGAAAGTCAAAACACAGATGTTGCAGTATAGTAAAGATGGTGCAGCCTTACATGAAGTAATCAGATAATCTTGCTTTAACCCTAGTTTTAATGCTCGTCTTTTCCAACTAGTAGCAGCGTAAGTGTACTTTACTACTCTAATGCCTTCTTCGCCGGGCTTCCCAGCTCCTATTTCCACAAAATCCAGTTGATCCAAAACTCTGCCGCCCATACACTCACCAACACCAACCCCCATCACACCAACCCCCATCACACCAAACCCCATCACACCAGCTCTTGCTTGGCTCCATATATCACCAAATGGATCGATTTCAAAATCCTCACCCTCGTTTTCAAATCCTTTCATGCCCTGGCATCTCCCTACCTCTCTGACCTGCTTACTCCCCAACCCACTACCTGTTGCTTCAACTCGTCTGGGTCCAGCATCTAGTTTGTCCCTCATGTCCTCCATTCCACCATTGTTGGCTGCGCTTTGCACCACTATGCATCGAAACCCAGGAAAACTCTCCCTCAATCCCTCCACCTTGCCCCCTCCTTTCCTGTCTTCATGTTGTGCCAGAAGATGTTGCTCTTTGACCGTGCTTACGGTCACCTTCCCCTCCCCCTAACTCAGCGTCGTGCTCCGCTACTGTCAAGCATTCTGGGACACTACCTTGCGTGAGGGACACCATATAAATGCAAGTTGTTATAGTTTGCCACAGAGTTATCTCCTGCTTGCACAGCTTTGAGTTTGGGGAATGCAGAACTTGATTTTATGTGATGCTGTGTTTTGGAGAGCTTCTTGACATTCAGTTAACCAGCAAAACAGGCTTTTTATAGATGAGGCATGTTGTTTATACTATCAATGAGAGGAGGAAAAAAAGTCTACTCAGGCTAGAAAGTCTAATTTTCTAAATTGACTTTTCTCATCTTCTCTTTAACCCAATTTATTTAAAGAATATAAAACGAATGCATTTTAGAGTTTGTTATCTCATTGTAACAGCTCATAGCGTTATCCAATTTGCTGTCAACTGCAGTGACCGTTTTTGTAGGCAAATGTTGTAGCCATATTTGCATCATTCCTGCAAATAGTTATAAGGTGATTGAGCAATGAATCTGGAAGACTTTTGCCCAGAACACTGGGAGAAACATTTTTAAATTGTTTTATGGTATCTTTAACATTCTGCATATTTAAATATTTCATTTAAGTGGGCACCTCTAACCATGTGGTACCTTCTAGCCAAAAAGATAAATTCATTTTTATCTAATAAAACTGGAAAAATTACTGTTCAAAATGATTTATGTAGACTTGGGATTTTGGGAGAATTTTAAATAAAAATAGCTTTTTGGAAGATTTAAAGACAGATAGAGTAGATGCAAATTCTCTCAGGTATTAGCATGGCTCAGTTGCTAGCACTCTCGCCTCTTGAGTCAGATTATGGGTTTAAGCCTCATGTCAGGACTTTCAACTCGCATTGTCTAAGCAGAAACTCCCAATGCAGCAGGTGTGGCTGGGTGGGTTGAGATCATAGAGAGTTTTGAAGGTCAAAATGAGGATCTTGAATTTAATCCACTGGGGAATGGAATAGTTTAATGAGGAAACCAGAAACTGCAATGCAATCAGCTGCTGATATATCAGGGTTTTGTGTTTTATTACAAGTCAGATAATTGGAGAATTTCATAAAGTCCTGAAAGCCTGGTTAAAACGTTATTCTTTTATACTAGATATAAATTGATACCTTAGTCATTTTTGTTTGCAGTTAAAATCAGTGGGTGGAACAAAATCAGTTTACATTTTTCAGTGTTAATATTTTACTTGACTTTCACTTGCAGTATTTCAAATCAATTTAGACTTATATATTGCAGGTGTGTAAGATTTTATTTACAGGAATAACAGGTTAAGTTTCAAACCCAAAGCCATAAGAGAATACACCAATCACTGTACTTGTCTCCATTCACCCAAGTGTATTAAAGGAGACCATAAATATTAATTAGATAACCTCTTAATTCCTGTGTTATATGGTTCATTCTAAATTGGTTGCATTGTGCAAGTGACACATAATTTAAAGTTTTGACCCTATTTTAACAATATTAATGAAACGTACATCATTTGCAACAAATGTTTAACATAAAAAATTAAAAGTAAAACTTTTTGTGACTTTAGTTCCAGGTTTTGCTATACTATTAAATAATGTAACATATTAATTTTACTCATCTAGTGTCTTGATAGTCCAACAACAATGACTTGCATTTATATAGCGCCCTTCACATCAGGTAGTGTCCTGGAGCACCAGTACAGGTATATTGGAGGTTGATTCAGATTGTCTACATGTGTTGAGGCTCAAGTTCAAAGGACAAAGGCCCCAACATTAAGGGTGTAGGGATTTCTTTATGCACTCTCAATTTTCTCCCCTCCCATTTTCTCTTCTATAACTCTCTCATCATGCTTCCCCTGGGTCAGAAGGTTTGGGTTTAAGACCCACAACAGGACTTCACATCATGGGTAGATCACTCCAGGCTGGGAGTTCTGCATTGCCAGAGGTGACTCTTCAGAACAATAATCCTTGCATTTGCTATCGTGCTTTTCTTGCTACTACGGTATGGTTCCACAGTTATTATTACCTTGGCAAATGGACAATCGTATGGGAGTTTTTGGAGTAATCTCTCCTGAAATCGCACTGCCTTGTCCCTTCCCTCCCCACTTTCAAATCCCGCCAAAAGACCTACCTTTTTGATTGCGCTTACGATCACCTCCCCCCTCCCTCTCCCCCTGGCTTGGTGTCACACTCCGCCACTGTCAAGAGTTCCGGAACTAACCCCACGTGGAGGGCGCTATATAAATGCATGTTGGTGTTGTTGATTATTGACGGGCTTTTTAATTGTGTGGAACTATTGCAACAAAACCTACCAAGTGCTTTCCTCCCTAGTGGCCAAACATGTACCTCTCATGGCGTTTGCTAAATAGTGAATGGGAATGCTGCCTAAACTTAATTAGCTAACTTGGCACATACTAGGAAACTCCTTCTTGATTTATTTTAGAATTATTTCTGAATACAACTAATTACTGGAATTTAGACAAAATGCTGTGTGCTTGTAGGCATTGTCACAAAGCACAATATTGAATAGGAAAACCATTTCTTGGTCATCTCTTCAAATGGAGCTCTGACCTTGAAGGTGACTGAAAGTTTGTTTGTGTGTGTATTTTAAATATGTCTATAAATATGTATGTATATATCTAAACAGAGTTGCAGCTTTACAGTGCCTTATCACCTCAAAATCTCATAACATTTAACAAGTAATTATCTAATTTTTTGTACACAAAGTTGACATTTCATCTAAAATGTCAACATAAGATGAGCTAACCTCATTTCTACAAAAACCTACAGGGAAAGTCACTGCACTTTACAGTAAACAATCCTTGCATTATTGTTGTTGAGATGTCTCAAAGAGCTGAACAGTATATAATGTAAAGTGGTTTGACTGCGTATTTTGGGGGTGAACATTGCTAGTTGCACACAGCAATGTGCTACAAACAGCCATGGAATGAGTGATCTATTTTATTTAGGGGATTGTTGGCCAGAACATTTCTCTTTTCGAATAGTACCATGGTATCTTTATCTTTAACATCCCCATGATACATCCCCAGCTCTCATTGAATTGTCATCTTAGACCATGTGATTCCTCGTCCTGACGTGGAACTTGAACCCACAACCTTTTGACTCAGAAGCGAGAGTGCTACCTCTGAGCCAGGCTGACAATCTTGTGAAGTGGTTTGAGACATTCTCCTGATGTGAAAGGCACTATTCATATGCAAGGAATATTATTCTGATGATGTCAGTTCTGACACCACTCGTGGCTGGAATGATCTACCTACGATCTGATGCCCTGATGTGGGTCTTAAACCCAAACCTTCTGGCCCAGATGCGAGAGTATTTTCAACTGAGCTAATGTGACAGTTTCTAATGTGTATGTGTATGCATATATTCAGGATACACATCTAGGTTTTTTCCCTATAAAAATGATGTTAGCAGACTGTTGGCATTACACTGCTGCTCTGTGGGAGCCATGTTGGTTACAACTATTGGTGAGACTAAGGTAATCTACCGTTATTTGCCGTAAATTGTTGAAGCTGGATGTTTGCCATGAATCGTGCATTTGATACCAGTGCCTTAACATTTTACTGTCTGTATTAATTTTATTTACATCAAATTGCTGTGCAGAGTATCGTTATATAACTAGCTGCGTGCAGAGTGTTGCAATGTTGGAAAAAACATGAAGTGTATAATTCCATATTGTATTGCTACATAACTAAGAGGGAGGAAGTGACTGAGTGATACTGCAGCATTGTTATGACTCTGCCCCTTCACCTCTGGAAATTGATTCAATCCAACATGACTGATGAGTTGAAAATCACTTCTCTATGCTGGCTCCTAAAGTCAAGTGGTAAATTAATGTGGTCAATTTCAAACAAGTTTCCAATGAGCTACAGAAGATAAACACTTCCTACAACATTTCAGCAAGAAATGCAACTAAATTCTCAGTTTTACTGAGAGAAACATTAAAGATGATTTCTATGGGGAACGGGAAGCAATTATTGATCCACTAGAAGATGCATTTCAGAGAATGAGGATATGATACATTGCTAGAACAAAGTAGAAGAAGCAGATAAACTATGCATTGTGTGCTTTAATTGATCTCGAAGGATTGAAGATGACATTGAGTAGCAAAAGTGGATCCCCAAGCTTTTATACTTTATATTTACACTTTTATATGCCAAAGGTTCATAAATAAGAAATATAGCATTTCTCCACACTGCCTATTTTAAAACTGAGCCAAAGAGCAAAATTTCATAAGTCTGATCTTTGGTCTGCACTGAATTAATTGACCTGAGGTGGTGCTAAATTGGCCTCACTACTCTGGGATGGAGAGGAGAAATAAATTGGATGCTGATTACTATGCTGGAAAGTACACATAAGCGGACATTAGATCCTCCACGTAATTTGTTTCATCCCAGTTGGTTGGACTCTCGTTCGGGTTAGAAGGTTGTGGCTTCAAACCCCATAGTAGTTTTATCTGTAAGCTCATGGTTGACTTGAGCTGACATTCCAGTGCCATACGTGGGGGAGACCTGCATTATCAGAGATACTAAACCAAAATCCTGTCCTCCTGTTCAGGTAAGTGTTGAAGATTCCAAGGCATGATTTGAAAAGGGAAGGGAGTTTCTCCAGTGCCCTAGCCAACAATCTCCCAGATAAACGTGGTCATCACTTCAAGGCTGTTTATGAGATATTGCTGTGTGCAAATTGGTTGCTTCATTTGACTACAGTCGCCGGACTTTAACATAAATCCTGTGAAGCACTTTGAGATGTATCAATGATGTGATAAGGTGCTATATCAAATTGAAAGGATTATTAACTCAATATCTTGATTCACACATGTAGACTGGCTACTTGGTGAAGTGCGGAAATAAGGGTATACATGATACTGTGCAAACTCAGCATAATTTACCACATTCAGGAGAGCAAGTGAGAAAACTGTGGGAGAAAATGTATTTTCTTTCATCCTCCTCACATTGTAATCTTTTCTCTCCACTCTATTTATGGATATGATTCACCAGGATCACATTATTGCATATAAAAACAACTGTAAATGATGGAAATCTGAAATAAAATAGAAAGTGGGCCACACATTAAGCCAGCCAGAATCTGAAAGAAAACTAAAATGGAGGTGGGCCAATTCTGATGAAGAGTCACAATTAAAGCAGTGGCCTTCAATTCTCTTTCTTTCAACTCAATGTGCTTTGCATTTCCAGCAATGTGTTTTATCCCCCATTCTGATTCTGTCAAAAGATGTGGATACTTAGCTCCTCAGAAATTACAGGGTACATACATTGATAAATATTACCATACATTCCCGCCCCAAAACTTTCAAGTAGTTACTTTATTCTTCACTTAAGTCAATGCCTATACATGTTATAGCACTGTCATGTCAGCTTGAGAGTCATTGGGGTTAACATTCAATTATTAGGTTAGTTCTTCTGTGAAACATTTATCATATATATTTCATTTTCATTTACTTAAAACACTTATCCACTTGATATATTATTTTGCATAACTTCTCATTCATAACTTCTTGTGTGTCAGCCTGGCACTCAACGGAGCTACGAGGTTCTCTGAATCAGAAGGTTATGGGTTCAAGCCCCACATTGGGACTGTGCTGGGGATGTGCTGCATTGTTCGAAGAGCCATCCTTTGGATAAGACATTGAACCAAGGTCCCACCTGCCTGTTCAGATGGACATTAAAGATCCAAAAGCACTACACAAGAAGAGAAAGGAGTTTCTACTGATGTCCTGACCAACATCCCCCAAGTAAAATTGGTTGATGACTTTATGACTATTTATAGGACATGCTATGCGCAAGTGGCTGTTCCATTTGCCTACAAAATACATATTCATTACATTTTACAGTAACTCTTTTGAAGAGCTTTCAGACATCTTCCTGACGTGAAAGATACTGTATCAAATAGAATGATCATTCATTCATTCATTCATTCATTCATTCATTCATTCATTCATTCATTCATTTTATTTATTTATTTATTTATTTATTTATTTATTTATTTATTTATTTATTTATTTATTTATTATTTTTTTGTTTGTTTGTTTGTTTGTTTGTTTGTTTGTTTGTTTGTTTGTTTGTTTGTTTGTTTGTTTGTTTGTTTGTTTGTTTATCCGTCCGTCCGTCCGTCCATCTATTCATTCATTCATTCATTCATTCATTCATTTGAAGGTCTGTGAATGTTGGTGAAAAAGCTCCATCCCATTCTCCCATTCCCATCATAGGAACCGCACACATCCAACATGTACAGAGGAATGTTTTATGATATTGAACCATTAAACTACGTGGAATCCTGTAGCTTAGTGATTAGAGTACTCGCCTCACGAGTGAGAGGACCTGGGTTTGATTCCCAGGCAGGGCACAACGTTTCCTTACATCACACACTTTGTTTACCTAGCAGTAAGTAGGAACCCGTTTCTTAGTCAATTGGCAGATTGCTTTCAACCTCTTTACATGTTTCTTCCACTCCATTTACAGAAAAAAATATATTTTCATCTCCGACTGTTTGTGGGACACTGCTGTGTGCAATTGGCTCCGTCTTTTGCCCACAAAGTATGCAGTCAATTACCTCCACAGTATGTTCTGCGAAGCATTTTGAGACGTCTTGAAGACGTGATAAGGCGCTATATCAAATGGAAGGATTCTTATTATTATTATATTTGTTAAAGATAAACTTCCAAGCAAAGTATGGAAAAGATCACTAGAAAACAAGTTTCTTGCCAGCTCCTTTTGCTTTGAAAATCTGCCTACGTCTGCCACGCTGCACAGTCGGGACATAGATTTCTAAGACTGCTGTATGAAGTCATTGCAGTTGCATAATGTGCCTATTTTTGTAGTGCATTGGGGACTAACTGGCGATTACTGCAAAATAAATTGTTGCAGATGCTTTTGTGCTGAAATGTACTCTGAAGTTTGATGACATACTGCTTTCTTCTTGAACGTTTACATTATTACATCTCTCTGTTTATTTCTGTAGACCTGATTATGCTAAACAAAAACGACCCGCGGTTTGCGAAGGAAAATACGAATTCACTCCAATGGAAGATGTAAAATAAAGGGTTACTCAAAACAAGCAGCGTGGGTTTGAGTTAAGATGCCGAAATATACAGTGCAAGTTTGTCTCTGTCGGCGCTGCAAACGTCCACATTTGCAACCACATTGGGGCTTCACCGCTCAATCCTAGTACTCTTACATCCATTTAAAAAATATCGAATATAATCAACTATATTTTAAAACATTGCTTTGCCCCTTTTTCAAAAAAAAACCGTGATGTTGCTTTTAAATGAACAGATGGTCACGAAATTTTTTTTTTGGGGGGGAGGACGTGATCACACTCCGCCACGAAATGTGCGCTGAATGTATGTATTGTCTGTTAATAAGCTTCCAGTTGTCCCCGTCCCAGATTTCTCGCAGTTGCTTACGACGGATCAGCTCAGGATTGGCACCGCCTCGGCTTTTGCTGGTCGGAGCGTCGGGTTTTCGTCGGGTTTTTGTTTGGGAACTGTTATTAATGCTTCACGACGACTAACGATTTTCGAACGAGATTTGCTGCTCAGTGCGTCTCTTGCGCGGTCGTCGCACCTTTCACGGCGTTGCAAAACGTTAGGGCGAATGGCTCAGCCCCACTACCTCCCTCCCTCCCTCCCTGCCTCACTCCCCCCTGCCTGCCTCCCTCCCTGCCTCACTCCCCCTGCCTGCCTCCCTCCCTGCCTCACTCCCCCCTGCCTGCCTCGCTCCCTGCCTCACTCCCCCCTGCCTGCCTCCCTCCTGCCTCACTCCCTCCCTGCCTGCCTCACTCCCTGCCTCCCTCCCTGCCTCACTCACTCCCTGCCTGCCTCCCTCCCTCCCTCCCTCCCTGCCTCACTCCCTCCCTCCTGCCTCACTCCCTCCCTGCCTCACTCCCCCCTGCCTGCCTCCCTCCCTCCCTCACTCCCTCCCTGCCTCACTCCCTCCCTGCCTCACTCCCCCCTGCCTGCCTGCCTCCTCCCTACCTCACTCCCTCCCTGCCTCACTCCCCCCTGCCTGCCTCCCTCCCTCACTCCCTCCCCCCTGCCTCACTCCCCTCCCTCCCTGCCTGCCTCCCTCCTCCTGCCTGCCTCACTCTCTGCCTGCCTCCCTTCCTCCCTGCCTGCCTCCCTCCCTGCCTCACTCCCTCCCTCCCTCACTCCCTGCCTCCCTCCCTGCCTCACTCGCTGTCTCCCTCCCTCCCTGCCTCACTCCCTGCCTCCCTCCCTCCCTCCCTCACTCGGTGCGCTGTCAAATCGGCTTTGCTGTGAAGGGGAAAAAAAAGCGTAACGTTATTTACATTCCCTGCGGCTCGTTTGTCATTGACAGAACTGCACTCTTGTTTACATTTACATTTCGGGGGAACGATTCGATGTTTTGTAAATATCCTCCCCATAGCCTGACCATGTTTACAAACCGTGAAAATTGACAAGAAAGTTTGGCCAAACTCGTGCGTTTATTTCCCCCCCTTTCTCCCCTATCCCACCCTCACCCTAACCCTTTCTGATTATCAATGACCATTTTTTTTTGTGTGTGGCTGTGAGGAGACTCTTTCTCTCTCTTTCTCTCTCTCTCTCTCTATATATATATATCTGAGCTGAGGAGCAGAGGAGTGTGTGTGTGTGTGTGTGTGTTACCCAGAAGCCAAGCGCTTGCGTGTTTTCCGCTGGTGCCTGGTGTTAGCACGCGTTTCTCAGCTGGAGAAAGAGAAAGAGAGAAAAGAAAGAAAGAGAGAGGGAGAGAGAGAGACTGTGTGAACGCGCATGCAGTTCGCCTCTTTGTTTGCATTGGGGCATTGCGTTTGGTGGAAACAGTCTGGAAGAAGAAGAGGGAGACAGATAACCCCTTCCTCCTCCTCCACCTCCTTCTCCTCCTCCTCCTCACCCTTTGCACGGTCCCCAATCACAGTCCCTGACTGCGGGAGCCGCAATCCCCGTTAAACCCTGTAAACCTGACGCTCTGCAGCAACAGGGCAGGTTGTGCTGAAGGCAGAGCGAGGCGTGTGGGTGTCAGTCGGTGTCTTGTCACTCTCCAGCTGATAGCCCGCGCTCGCTCTCGTGCCCGCGCTCGCTCCTGTACCGGTGTGTGTGTGTGTGTGTGTGTGTGCGCGCGCGCGCGCGCGCGTGGCGGGGCGTGTGAGTGTGTGCGCGTGCGTGTGTGCGCGCGCTCCAGGCTCGCTCCCCCCACTGGGCAAGTCGGTCAGTGAGTGATTCAGTGAGAGGCAACTGAGCAGAGCGGCTTCCTGTGTTTGTGTCTGTGGAGAGAGAGAGAGAGAGGGAAGGAAGGAGGGAAGGAGGGAAGGAGGAGAGCCAGGAGCAGCCACTGCCACCTGAACATGCTCTAGAGAACAGGGGGTTGAGGGTGCGGACAGTAACTTCACAAACACCCGCCGACACCCACAAATACATGAACCCCCTCCGAATCCCAACAAGAGTGCAAGAAATATATAACGAAAAATGGCGAACGACTCTCCTGCTAAAAGTCTGGTGGATATAGACCTCTCCTCTCTGCGGGTGAGTATAGGCTGAGGCTGGGGGTGGGGTGGGGGGGGAGAGAGGGAGTGGGGGGATAGTTGTACAGAAAGACAATGTGAACTCTTACAGACACTGGGAATGGGTTTGTGCAACGTTTGAGATTCGTTTGCGCACAGGAACGAAGGCTGTTGTGTTAAGATATTGGATGTCTTTTTTTTGGGTGCCATTTATTGGGGTTGAATTGGGGTGGGGTGGGGTGTGTGGGGGTGGGGGGGGGGAGCAAGAACAGTTGAGAGCTTTCTTTGTTTGTGCATGTATTGGCATGTGCATGGAAATAGGGCGCAACAGCTGCATTTTCACCATCATCCGACTAGAGCAGATTTGGGATTTTGCAATACAGTAATTACATTTCAAAAATACCTTTTTTTTGTGTGTGTGTGTGTTTTGTGTGTGTGTGTATGTGTGTGTGTGTGCAGGACCCAGCGGGGATATTTGAATTGGTTGAAGTGGTCGGAAATGGCACCTATGGACAAGTGTACAAGGTTTGTGCAATTTCTATAATTTATAATGCCCCCTTCCCCCCCATCCCTTTCCCCCTTCCCCCCCTCCCTTTCCCCTTCCCTTTCCCCCTTCCCTTTCCCCCCCCCTCCCTTCAAGGTCTGTCCGCTATGTGAGCAGCCATGATCACAATGTTTCTTCAAACTTAAGTTGTGC
Organism: Callorhinchus milii; assembly: GCF_018977255.1. Classification (NCBI taxonomy): domain Eukaryota; kingdom Metazoa; phylum Chordata; class Chondrichthyes; order Chimaeriformes; family Callorhinchidae; genus Callorhinchus; species Callorhinchus milii. Next base: position 61,017,364 of record NW_024704745.1, read on the forward strand.
CAGATTTGCTATGTCGAGAAAATCCAATTCCAAGTTTCATTAACGTTGCAGTTGTTTTTTTTGTGTGTGTGTGTGTGGGGGGGAGGAGGAAGGTGGGGTGTGGGGGGGGGGAGGGAGGAGGGGGCATGTTATTTTATGTGGATTGCAATTGGAGATGACTCCAGTTTCAGTGGGTGAGAGATATCTCCGGACAAAGGCGCAGCACAATAAAAAAAAATTGGGAAACGTCGAAACAAACAAAAAGGATTGTAAAAATATGATCGAAAAGTGCGTCTGTGCATTTCCTTTCGAATGGCACATCCAGTGTTTTCACGGCGTGGACTGCGAGGTTGGCCGCAGTGTGATAACGGATGATGTCCGCCCGGCACCACAACCGGTTTAAACCCAGTGACCGAAAGAAATGTCGCGCATCAACGCGGGATCCAACACGTTCATCAGTGAGAAGGGATTGCAGTGGGAAGGGATTGCAGTGAGAAGGGATTGCAGTGAGAAGGGATTGCAGTGGGAAGGGATTGCAGTGGGAAGGGATTGCAGTGGGAAGGGATTGCAGTGGGAAGGGATCCGGGCTTGTGGACAGGACAGCTGCCAGGTTCGGAGGAAATCTCTTGGTCTCGCCGTCCTTGGCATTTCCTACGAGATGGTTGAGCTCTTCAACTCCGCTTTTCTCTCTCTTTTTTTTTCTCTCTCTCCTCCTCCAAAATAGCAATGGTTCATTGACGTCCACGACGTGCTCACGTTGTGCTGGGCGCAGCTCGGAAAGCCGCTCAGTCTTTGTTGACTGTCCAGGTTCAGCTCTGCTCAGGCTCAGCTCAGGCTCAGGCTCGAATCAGGCTCAGCTCAGACTCAAGCTCAGACTCAAGCTCAGGCTCAGCTCTGCTCAGGCTCAGCTCTGCTCAGGCTCAGCTCTGCTCAGGCTCAGCTCAGCTCAGACTCAAGCTCAGACTCGAGCTCTGCTCAGACTCAGGCTCAGCTCTGCTCAGGCTCAGGCTCAGCTCAGGCTCAGCTCTGCTCAGCTCAGACTCAGGCTCAGCTCAGTCCCAGTGCCTCACTCCTGCTCCAGCTGTCAGGGCTGTCTGCTCGCTGCCGCACCCTGAGCTCTGTGCGCACCGACTGCTTCGCTTCGCTTTTGCTGTCCCTCCTGATGCTTTCACCACCAGTTTTTGGACTCGACGATCTCTTCCTTCAGTCGCTGAAACACAACGTTTCACAACAACAACAAAAATGGAATAGAAGGAGGGAAGGGGAGGGGTGGGGTGGGGGGGGGGAGAGAGAGAAGGGGAAAAGTGTTGGATTATTTTGGAAGCGTCTTGATAAACTGCAATCGGATCAATTACTCATTGAACAGCATCCCAATGGAAAGATTCACAATACTGTTTGACATACTTGCTTGTACGGGAAAAGTGGTTTTGTTTTCATTGTAAATGATTTTAATTTGTGCCCCGTTACCTCTTTTTATCCAACGTTTGGAAGGTTTTATATAACAATTTGTTTCTTTTTTTGCAAATTAAGCTGTATTGTTTCAACAATTGTAATACCAGGGAACTTGCAAGTTTCTATTGTAGGTTTCTACACAGAAATTTACAAGAGGTTACCCCCCAAAAAACTTTCTTGTGAATGTGAAGAGATCTTCCTAACTTGGATTTTCTGTAGATAGTAGAAATGCAGTACCAAAACACTTCTATGATAAGTAAAACCGACGTTAGTATTTTAAAACGTTTCCATGTTCATTCTAACATGCCTTTTTGGGGGGCATACATCACTTGTTTTTTTTCATTTGTTATTCTTGTGGTTTTCCATGTTTCACAATGTCATAACAGTGATTACCTGTGTGGTTTAGATTTTACTGTGCTCATTGGAAACTTGGAGTGACTGTCATGACACACCCTTTGTATCTGTTGGGTAAATTTAACCAGATGCAGGGTTTGGCAGGGGTGGGGAAGCAGGCACTAAACTTAACTTAAAAGGAACCAATAAACTACATTTATGTAAGCCCATTTTGTTCCAACCTCTGGCATTTTACTGTCCAGTTGTTTCTCTCCTCCAGTAGCATTTTTCTCTTTACAAGATGTTTATTTGTTCAGATTTTTAACTGATTAAAATTTCGTTGGTGCAGTACATGAGTTTCAGAAATATTTAATAGTAATCAATAAATAAAAATAATTGCTTTTGATATTATGTCAAAATGCCTCAAAGTGCTTTATGGAGAATTGGTGTAAATTGTTGTGACTGTAGTTGTAGGCAAACATGGCAGCCAATTCTTTCACAGTGATGTCTCACAAACAAGCCATGAAGTGAATGATATATTTACCTGGAGGATTGTTATTCTTTCTGCTTGAAGGGCATTTTGAATTTTGAAACAAATAGTGTGCAATCCAAGTCGGGCATTCAAAATTGGTATTTAAGGACCCAAGATCAGCCCTTTACCTAGTTTTGATAGTACATACAGCAAAACTATTTATTATGGACAATTTGTCAGAAATTGGATATTAACTAGACTATTGCGAAATTGAAAAATATCTTTAATTAACAGCTGCAAGTTTAAGGGAAATTTAGAATGAGAAATAATGAGCACTGTGAAGCAGTTACAATGCAGTAATTGAAGGTTTCTGACATACACTTCAAGAGGATGTGTCTGGAAGGGAATGATCCAGCCCAAAGATACTATTAAGCTTCACTGTTCCTCCTATTTTTCTTTCCTAGAGTTCCTTACTCATGGTGTTGTATGGTTTCACAACTACTGGCAACTCTCTGCCCTGAGGGAATGCAAATAACTTATTTATGTGTGATCCTGCACAGTGAGGGATGGCAAGTTATTTAACAATATATACACACACATTCTCCAGCAGGGGTCAGTGAACAGCAATTAGGAATGGGAACCTGGAAAATGTTCTTTCTCGTTTCTTCCCCCACCCTCCCTTATCCATCCGTCAGTAGTTCATTGGACCAACCAGCACAGACCAATGATCAAATCTAAGATCTTCCAGGTCTGCTAGACTGGATTTCACTTTCAGTAGTTTTTCCAATGTCCATTATTTAGTATATTTATGTGTATATTGATATACACCTCTGTTTTGCACAGGACATCTGATTGGCAGTATCACCATCTTCTTGTTTTTTGTATTATTGCCATGTAGCACTGTATTGGTTGCCTTGTTTTCTTCTGAACAGTGAAATTCCTCATCCACAGGTGGCTCCTGATTTAAATAGTTAATTTCTTAATTCCACGATCTTGATACCTATACAGTGAGTGATGGCAGATTATTTGACAATATATATTATATATAAATACACAATATGATTCAATCGGATCAATTGCTTTGGGTCCTTTGCCATCATTATCCATATTTTTGTACAATTTAGCAATGCTGAAGACACACAAGCCTTAAATGGTCTTATCCTGATTTTGTGAATAACAATGCTATCCATAAGTCAGCATTAATGGTCCTTTAGCCTGTTTTATTTATACATTTCCTTTTTGAAATATTACTCAATTGGTTTGGATTTGCTCATTCATTTTAATAGAGAAATATAGTGATGTCAATGTCTGAAAAGATATTTCAGGTGGAAACATTTATTTCTATATCCTGTTCCATTATAACGTTCAGCTCTGAGAACTAGAAAATGGCCTGTGACCAATAAACTTTTTTTATCTCTAAATATTTTCTGATCTTATTTTCTATCTAGTGCTATTAGTTACACTTGTATTTCTTGTGTTAATTTATTCTCAATCTCACTTGAAGGTAATAACCTCTTGAAGTATTGTTTCATGGGTTCTGGACAGCCGATGCCCAGTTCCTCACCCAAGTGGCCAGTTTTGGGGGGAGGGTCATTGTGTTTTGCTATTTGGCAGATTATTTGACCTAAGAGGGAACCATAGGTGAACCCAGGCCTGCTCCACATAATGTTCACAAACTTGCACCTTTTAACGTTTTTCCATTGTACCGGGAAGAGTAACGTTGACTTTTTTCCCCTCTCTATCTTCTTGTCCCCAGGACATGCTGAGATCAATTGTTTTGGTTAAACTGCTGCTTTGGCTGAGCTCAGTTCACTCAGCACAGACTTGGATTTTAACTTATGAGTTTCTAGTCTTTGTTGCCGAGCACTAATGCAAGGCTGTGCCTTTACCTATCAAAGAAGCAATCTCAGTAATTTCCATTATCATGTATTATCATTCAACTACTAATAATAATCCTTGCATTTGATATAGCGCCTTATCACATCTTTGAGACGCCTCAAAGCGCTTCATAGAATATACTGTAAAGTGAGTTGCCTGTATATTTTGTGGGTGAAACCCGGCAGCCAATTGCACACAGATGTGTCCTATGTACAGTCGTAGATTGCGTGACCGCATTTTTTTGAAGGGATTATTACCCCCCGGAAAAGTGATCCACCAATCAACTAACAACCAGGTTCCTACTTACTGCTAGGTAAACAGAGGTGTGTGGAGTAAGAAAATTTGCAACGCTTCGCCCTGCATGTTTCAGGATTTGATTTTTGCGTTGCTGTGTGATGAGTTCATATTGGAAAGGAAAATGCTTTAAGAGTAAATTTGCCTTGCAGATCAGTAGGTCGTGATTTGTTTATTTAGAGCAACCTTTTAAGGCACACTGAACATATTGATTCCTATGTCAAACTATTACAGTTAATAGGATTTAGAGTAAGTAATCCATAAGATGTACATGGGGGGCAGTGAATTTATTTTTAGTTTTTTTTACTTTAAGTTTGTTTTAACTGCCTCTATGGGGGTTAGGAAATGTGGAGGGATCATATTCTGCAGTTTTTAAAAACTGCGCCCTATTTATTATTTTAAAGATATTTTTTCAGGTTTAAATATTTTCTTTTAGATCTGTCTGTGATGATACTTTCCCAACAAAGTGGGCAGGTTCCAGGCCTCTGCGAAGTCTATCTGCCTATTAATGAAAGAGAGGAGATGTTTGGGGTTGCCTTTACACTTTGTTGTCTCCTTGCTACTTCCTCAATCAAACAATTTTGACTGGAGACTCACTGTTTAAAGAGCTTTCATCCTATTATGTGACATGCAGCATGTCAAAATGCCAAGAATGCTGCATGAATACTCGTGTCAGTTTTAGCTATTTTTAAACAAAACCTACAACAATGTTGTGATGGATAGGCACCTCTGTTTCAGCACTATATTTTTAATGGATTTAAGCAGGTTAGAAATATTCATTCCTACATCACAATCACAATTCTTATGGCATGTGTCATGCTTAGCATCTCAAAGTTTGCTAACCTTGTTGAATACCATCCTTGGGCATTGAACTCTTGACCAGGAAATGAGTTTAAATCCCAGGCTTGATTGACCCATTGCACTCAAGCCTCCCTTTGAAAGTGAATTGTTAGTTCTATGCAGGAACAAATAAAAACCAAGTTGTAGCATTGAAAACCAAAACAGAATTCACTGGGAACACGCAGTAGGTCAAGCATCATCTGTGGAGAAAGGATAGTGAGTCAACGTTTTAGGTCCACAACCCTTCGTCGGAGCTGGGGCATGTTGGGAGGGAGAGGCTTTTTAGGGCTAACAGAGAGGGGGGAGGCAGGACAAGGAAGACAAAGAAGAAAATGGAGTAGAGGACAGGGGATGATGGGTTAAAGAGGTGTTAATGATACAAAACAAGGGGGATGGGGGGGAAATTTCAACAAACAGACACACCAGAGAGAGAAAGGGTGTGTCTGGGACCAAGATGATGTGGTAATGATCACGGAAGAGGGGGAGGGGGAATGTGAGCTGTTATGCTCTGAAATTGTTATGGTCTGAAATTCCAGCCATCAGGTCTCACAGATGAGACCTGAAGGCTGGAAGGTCTCTTGCAGATAAATGAGGTGCTGTTCCCCGAGCGTGCGCTGTGGCTGTGTAGGAGACCGTGGATGGAGAGGTCAGAGTGCGAGTGGGAGGGAGAGTTGAATGGCAAGAGACTGGAAGCTCAGGGTTGTGCTTGCAGAGAAAGTTGTAGCATTGATGCCTATATATATATGTGTGAGTATGTATGTATATAATGGCAGTCCATACTGTTGCTATTTCTGTCAGCGTTTACCTGGCTTGCTTCATGCTATTTTTCTAGTTTTGTTGCTACAATCTGTATACCAGAAGTTCCCAATTATATTTCAACAATGTCTATGTTCCTCATTCATCAGTCTTGGCCAAGGAACTCTGCTTCAATCCTTGTTTTTATGGGTTGAATGAAAGTCAAAACACAGATGTTGCAGTATAGTAAAGATGGTGCAGCCTTACATGAAGTAATCAGATAATCTTGCTTTAACCCTAGTTTTAATGCTCGTCTTTTCCAACTAGTAGCAGCGTAAGTGTACTTTACTACTCTAATACCTTCTTCGCCGGGCTTCCCAGCTCCTATTTCCACAAAATCCAGTTGATCCAAAACTCTGCCGCCCATACACTCACCAACACCAACCCCCATCACACCAACCCCCATCACACCAAACCCCATCACACCAGCTCTTGCTTGGCTCCATATCACCAAATGGATCGATTTCAAAATCCTCACCCTCGTTTTCAAATCCTTTCATGCCCTGGCATCTCCCTACCTCTCTGACCTGCTTACTCCCCAACCCACTACCTGTTGCTTCAACTCGTCTGGGTCCAGCATCTAGTTTGTCCCTCATGTCCTCCATTCCACCATTGTTGGCTGCGCTTTGCACCACTATGCATCGAAACCCAGGAAAACTCTCCCTCAATCCCTCCACCTTGCCCCCTCCTTTCCTGTCTTCATGTTGTGCCAGAAGATGTTGCTCTTTGACCGTGCTTACGGTCACCTTCCGCCTCCCCCTAACTCAGCGTCGTGCTCCGCTACTGTCAAGCATTCTGGGACACTACCTTGCGTGAGGGACACCATATAAATGCAAGTTGTTATAGTTTGCCACAGAGTTATCTCCTGCTTGCACAGCTTTGAGTTTGGGGAATGCAGAACTTGATTTTATGTGATGCTGTGTTTTGGAGAGCTTCTTGACATTCAGTTAACCAGCAAAACAGGCTTTTTATAGATGAGGCATGTTGTTTATACTATCAATGAGAGGAGGAAAAAANGTCTACTCAGGCTAGAAAGTCTAATTTTCTAAATTGACTTTTCTCATCTTCTCTTTAACCCAATTTATTTAAAGAATATAAAACGAATGCATTTTAGAGTTTGTTATCTCATTGTAACAGCTCATAGCGTTATCCAATTTGCTGTCAACTGCAGTGACCGTTTTTGTAGGCAAATGTTGTAGCCATATTTGCATCATTCCTGCAAATAGTTATAAGGTGATTGAGCAATGAATCTGGAAGACTTTTGCCCAGAACACTGGGAGAAACATTTTTAAATTGTTTTATGGTATCTTTAACATTCTGCATATTTAAATATTTCATTTAAGTGGGCACCTCTAACCATGTGGTACCTTCTAGCCAAAAAAGATAAATTCATTTTTATCTAATAAAACTGGAAAAATTACTGTTCAAAATGATTTATGTAGACTTGGGATTTTGGGAGAATTTTAAATAAAAATAGCTTTTTGGAAGATTTAAAGACAGATAGAGTAGATGCAAATTCTCTCAGGTATTAGCATGGCTCAGTTGCTAGCACTCTCGCCTCTTGAGTCAGATTATGGGTTTAAGCCTCATGTCAGGACTTTCAACTCGCATTGTCTAAGCAGAAACTCCCAATGCAGCAGGTGTGGCTGGGTGGGTTGAGATCATAGAGAGTTTTGAAGGTCAAAATGAGGATCTTGAATTTAATCCACTGGGGAATGGAATAGTTTAATGAGGAAACCAGAAACTGCAATGCAATCAGCTGCTGATATATCAGGGTTTTGTGTTTTATTACAAGTCAGATAATTGGAGAATTTCATAAAGTCCTGAAAGCCTGGTTAAAACGTTATTCTTTTATACTAGATATAAATTGATACCTTAGTCATTTTTGTTTGCAGTTAAAATCAGTGGGTGGAACAAAATCAGTTTACATTTTTCAGTGTTAATATTTTACTTGACTTTCACTTGCAGTATTTCAAATCAATTTAGACTTATATATTGCAGGTGTGTAAGATTTTATTTACAGGAATAACAGGTTAAGTTTCAAACCCAAAGCCATAAGAGAATACACCAATCACTGTACTTGTCTCCATTCACCCAAGTGTATTAAAGGAGACCATAAATATTAATTAGATAACCTCTTAATTCCTGTGTTATATGGTTCATTCTAAATTGGTTGCATTGTGCAAGTGACACATAATTTAAAGTTTTTGACCCTATTTTAACAATATTAATGAAACGTACATCATTTGCAACAAATGTTTAACATAAAAAATTAAAAGTAAAACTTTTTGTGACTTTAGTTCCAGGTTTTGCTATACTATTAAATAATGTAACATATTAATTTTACTCATCTAGTGTCTTGATAGTCCAACAACAATGACTTGCATTTATATAGCGCCCTTCACATCGGGTAGTGTCCTGGAGCACCAGTACAGGTATATTGGAGGTTGATTCAGATTGTCTACATATGTTGAGGCTCAAGTTCAAAGGACAAAGGCCCCAACATTAAGGGTGTAGGGATTTCTTTATGCACTCTCAATTTTCTCCCCTCCCATTTTCTCTTCTATAACTCTCTCATCATGCTTCCCCTGGGTCAGAAGGTTTGGGTTTAAGACCCACAACAGGACTTCACATCATGGGTAGATCACTCCAGGCTGGGAGTTCTGCATTGCCAGAGGTGACTCTTCAGAACAATAATCCTTGCATTTGCTATCGTGCTTTTCTTGCTACTACGGTATGGTTCCACAGTTATTATTACCTTGGCAAATGGACAATCGTATGGGAGTTTTTGGAGTAATCTCTCCTGAAATCCCACTGCCTTGTCCCTTCCCTCCCCACTTTCAAATCCCGCCAAAAGACCTACCTTTTTGATTGCGCTTACGATCACCTCCCCCCTCCCTCTCCCCCTGGCTTGGTGTCACACTCCGCCACTGTCAAGAGTTCCGGAACTAACCCCACGTGGAGGGCGCTATATAAATGCATGTTGGTGTTGTTGATTATTGACGGGCTTTTTAATTGTGTGGAACTATTGCAACAAAACCTACCAAGTGCTTTCCTCCCTAGTGGCCAAACATGTACCTCTCATGGCGTTTGCTAAATAGTGAATGGGAATGCTGCCTAAACTTAGATTAGCTAACTTGGCACATACTAGGAAACCCTTCTTGATTTATTTTAGAATTATTTCTGAATACAACTAATTACTGGAATTTAGACAAAATGCTGTGTGCTTGTAGGCATTGTCACAAAGCACAATATTGAATAGGAAAACCATTTTCTTGGTCATCTCTTCAAATGGAGCTCTGACCTTGAAGGTGACTGAAAGTTTGTTTGTGTGTGTATTTTAAATATGTCTATAAATATGTATGTATATATCTAAACAGAGTTGCAGCTTTACAGTGCCTTATCACCTCAAAATCTCATAACATTTAACAAGTAATTATCTAATTTTTTGTACACAAAGTTGACATTTCATCTAAAATGTCAACATAAGATGAGCTAACCTCATTTCTACAAAAACCTACAGGGAAAGTCACTGCACTTTACAGTAAACAATCCTTGCATTATTGTTGTTGAGATGTCTCAAAGAGCTGAACAGTATATAATGTAAAGTGGTTTGACTGCGTATTTTGGGGGTGAACATTGCTAGTTGCACACAGCAATGTGCTACAAACAGCCATGGAATGAGTGATCTATTTTATTTAGGGGATTGTTGGCCAGAACATTTCTCTTTTCGAATAGTACCATGGTATCTTTATCTTTAACATCCCCATGATACATCCCCAGCTCTCATTGAATTGTCATCTTAGACCATGTGATTCCTCGTCCTGACGTGGAACTTGAACCCACAACCTTTTGACTCAGAAGCGAGAGTGCTACCTCTGAGCCAGGCTGACAATCTTGTGAAGTGGTTTGAGACATTCTCCTGATGTGAAAGGCACTATTCATATGCAAGGAATATTATTCTGATGATGTCAGTTCTGACACCACTCGTGGCTGGAATGATCTACCTACGATCTGATGCCCTGATGTGGGTCTTAAACCCAAACCTTCTGGCCCAGATGCGAGAGTATTTTCAACTGAGCTAATGTGACAGTTTCTAATGTGTATGTGTATGCATATATTCAGGATACACATCTAGGTTTTTTCCCTATAAAAATGATGTTAGCAGACTGTTGGCATTACACTGCTGCTCTGTGGGAGCCATGTTGGTTACAACTATTGGTGAGACTAAGGTAATCTACCGTTATTTGCCGTAAATTGTTGAAGCTGGATGTTTGCCATGAATCGTGCATTTGATACCAGTGCCTTAACATTTTACTGTCTGTATTAATTTTATTTACATCAAATTGCTGTGCAGAGTATCGTTATATAACTAGCTGCGTGCAGAGTGTTGCAATGTTGGAAAAAACATGAAGTGTATAATTCCATATTGTATTGCTACATAACTAGTGTACAGCTTTTCATAGCTGATGCGGGTTAACAGCTGAGTACTTTACTGTGAATGATTTACTGTTGTATTGTACACAAGAGTTAAACTCAATCAACAACTTGAACCATAGTGCCTTTCATGAAGAACGAATATCTTGAAGCACGATAGGGAGCACTGAGCTGTGAGGACGGGAACAAGAGTTTAAGAGACTAAAAGCACAGTCCAAGTTATTTTTAAGATATTTTTGAAGGCAGGGAGAGAAAATGTAAGGCAAATAAATTTTGTGAGAGTTTCAAAGTGGAGGGGCATATTGGTTGAAGGTTGAGATTGTGATGGTACTATTGAGGGAATAGGAAAACGGGCAGTTGACTAGAATCGGGATGAAAGGTGTAGTACGAGGAAGGAAAAATACCTAACATTGCTGCAGCAATAGTCTACTGGGTTAATGAACTTTTTTGGTGAATAGAATGCAGTGATTGTGGCTATAAGATTCTTTTAGGAACAATCGATTCATTTTGAGTGATGTTGAGAAAGTAGATGTATGAATAAAGAATTGGCAAAAAAATTGCAGTACTGTATGTGAGTGATTTTGTTGTATTATGAGTACTATTAATTATAACAACCCTTGCATTTGATATAGCACCTTTACAGTATATTTTGTGAAACGCTTTGAGAAGTCTCAAACGTGATAATGTGCTATATCAAATGCAAGGATTATTATTGTTGATGTATCAAAGCACTTCACAGAATTTTACTGTGAAGCATAGTGACTGTATTTTGTAGGCAATCGTGGTAAACATAAAGTGAGTGACCAATGTTATTGGGGGTGGGATGGGGGGGGTTGCCGGACAGGATACCAGGGGCAACTCCCTCCTGTTTTTTGAATGGTGCAATGGGATCTTTAATATCCACCTGAACTGGTAGACAGGCTCTAGGTACGCCTCATCTGAAAGACAGCCTCTCCAATAAGGCAGCACCTTCAGCACTGCACTGGAGTGTCAGCCAAGACAGTAAGCTCAAAGTCCTGATATGGGGGCTTGAAACCACAGCTTTCCCACTCAGGCGAGTGTACAACCAATTAAGCTAGGCTGACACTTTATGGGCTAGGCCAACACCTATAATATTAAAATTTGTCACAAAAACTTATTACATTCAAATAGGTTTGAAGAATCTAGTAGTATTATGAACAGGGCATTTGCAGATATCCAGATAAAAGTAACTGTTCTTCAGGCTACTGACAGCTATTTTTCTTGGGTTTTGAGCTTGTGAGTATTTATTGTGCTGTGAGCCCTTTCCACCCATTAATCTGCAGCTACTCAGGAAGGTGTGCAGAATGCTGAAGGGGGACTACATGTTACCAGCGTTGGCTTCTGATCAGTAGAAATGCGATCTTGTTTCATATTGTGCTTCCAGAAAGTGCACTGGAGGACATTGTCGAGGATTAATAATAGCTTTTTTGGTATTAGGTAGTTAGGTTTGTGCACTGAAACTGGAGATTGCAGTAATCCAGCAGAGAGTTGATGCTGGTAGGGCTTGGGTTATCTATTTAATGTTCCTGCTGCAGCAATACTGTTTCTCCTTACAACACCATTATGACAGGGTAATGTTTATACATCATGAATTGTTCAACTGCATGTGAACAGTGCACTTCGCTGTACAAACGTTCACCTTGTATATTGCTGGATCTGTAGAAAATGAAATATACGTCAGTTTAATGATTTTGTGGCTGATTCTAATAAGACGATACCTGATATAAGATGGATAGAAAGAGGAGACACTGGACATATATTTCGGAACGCGGAAAAGACAAAATCAAGTGAGAGCACTCTACGCTTACTGCAAGATCAGCACTGGCTGCTTCGCACGGCCCTTTTAGCACCAACATGCTAAAAATGTTGGCTTTGCACCAACACCGAACACACAGTACGAAGACTGTGAGCAAGAAGCAAGAGAGCTCCAGTTTCTTCTCTGAAGGGGGACATTCTACAAATCTTTATAATTTGCACTTGTATTCCTCTAGTATGTATGTTGTCTTCATACTGTATGTTCAGTGCTGATCCAAAACCAACATTTTTCGCATGCTAAAAGCACATTGTGGGCAGGCAGTGTTGGCCTGGCAGGTCTCTTGCTGGATTTTGTTTCCCAACTCGGAAAGTGTTTGGTGTAAGGTTTATGGCAACCCTGGAGCTGGCAACCCTGGAGCCTGATAACCCTGAAATGACAATCTTTTTGGATACAGACTTTGTTTAAATTGCCAGCCAACATGTAAAATGGGGATGGCCTTGGACTGGAATGAAATGGAAGATGGACAGGAGTTACAATGTTGCCATCTATGTGGAAGTTGTTTTACTCCTTTGATACTATGTGGGTTTAAAGTCTGCTAGAGGTTTCCCTGGTGTTTCTATTTGTTATTGTAACACTTGAAAATCTTTATAGTTTAAAAAAAACTGATGATACTCCAGGTTACTGATTAAGATAAGTGATGGGGGAATTGAATGAAAGGTAGTGACCTGAGTTGGAGACTATAAAGCAGCTCTTCCAACATGTATTTAGTCTGACCGAGTCCTATGTTGACTGCAAAAATAACATTGGTAATATATTCTGGACAGAAGCCAATCTAGGATATGATGGAATTAGTTTTGGAATATGTAATTATAAACGTATTAAAGGATGTCTGTGAATGGTTTGTATTTTTTTAAATGTGCTTTTTTTAAACATGACTGCCTGGAGAGTATTGGCTCATTACGCATTGTATTAATCTGAAGCAAATCATGTTTCCTGCTTTGAGGGAAGTATTGCTCTTTTATTATTTTGTCAGAAAAAAACACCTCTGCACTTTAGTGTTTAGTATTTAGCAAGGTTATGGTGAAATTTATTGAAAATGACCTGTTTTGATTTATAATAATGATTAATAATCCTTGCATTTGATATAGCCCTTTCACGTCTTGTGAGTTGCTTTTAAAATGGTTCATTTCTATCTTCCTGCTCAGAACAGAGGAACCACTATATCACTGCCCCAGTAATTTTACCCCTTTCCTTACCCTCTCAAAGTCCATCTCATGACCATCCTCTAATTGTTTCTTTGGTCATCACACACCCCTCCTGAATCCAAATCCCATCTCAGGTGAAAACCCTCAACTGGCCAGCACCTTGGGAACCCCCCCCCCCCCCCCCCCGACGTGAAAGGCACTATACAAATGTAATTTCTTGTTATTGACCTCCTGATGTGAAAGGCATTATATAAATGCTATTTGTTGTTGTACCTGCAGCCTAGCTTTTATCACTTGGAGTAACCTGTTTAGTATTGCAGCAACTGTCATTCACAAATGGAGATTGCTATCGAGTTCAGATTCAGGATTGCCACTCACAAATTTGTTTTAAAAAAAGTATATTTTTAATTACTAGTTAACTAACTAAGATAATACAAATGAATACATAATGAAACTTGGGAAAAGAATGGATATTATCAAACTGATGAAACAAAATATTTATCATGTTGAAATTTCTGAAAGCGCTTCACAACTATTACTGTCAACTGATTGTATTTGTCAGTAGACCCAGGCAGACAATTTGTACACAGCAATGTCCTACAAACAACCAGGAGGTGAATGACCGAATGACCAATTTAATGAAGTATAGCAAGGATGCAAATTTAAGTTAATCACAGAACAATTAAGATGATGGCTAGAGAAAATGGATTTCTTTGGATTGTAGAATTTTCTATCACAAGCAACAGTTGCCAGAGTCTCCATAAATTAACATTTTTTACTGTACTCTCGCCTGGGGATTCTGAGCTCAAATGTAGTGTCCATATTGCTGCTATGGTTACAATATGGAAACTAAGTACAGAGTAGTTGGCCTATATGTTTCATTGCAGCACATTGACCGAGTAATCTGATTAGGTTAGAAAAATACATTTAGATGGATAGGTAATGAAGATTTCAAACTTGTATTGAGTCTTCCTAACCTTTCTATCTTGTTTTGCATTAAATTAGAAACCATCTGATTTTTGTCTTAAAATCAGGGTCAGGTGATCATTACAGATTGGTTCCAGGCAACTGCATATTTATTGAAAGCACGCTATGTATCTCTGATTTCCAGTACTGGTGCTTTCAAGGGTAGCTAACCCATGTACTCTGTAAACCTTGTAATGTACAGAGATAGTGAAAGTATCTGGAAACTGTCAGTAAGACTCGTATCTCACAAAAACAAAGCTTTTGAGGAGTGTATGGAAAAAAGCAACTTTGTTTTGATCCATTGCTACTCTGTGTTGCATAGTCTTGTCTCCTATTTAGTTACAAATGTCAGGTTACTGCTAAAAATGCATTCATTAGATAGTAACAATATAGACATGTAACAACATGTTACAACTACATGTATCCTAACCAAGTTGTCATGCTTTTTAAAAACTGGACCCTCACTCCATTCGTTATTATCATTTCTGGCGTTTTTCTGAATGATACAATTTACATTTGTATAGTGGCTTTCATGTCAGGAGAATGTATCAAAGCATTTTACATAGATGACCAAAACTCTGGTAAGAGAGGACAAATGTTAGTTTGAATGCCCTGCTTCCAACAAGCTAGTAATTTTAAGATGTAAAACAACAACGAGATTACATTTGTAAAGCGCCTTTCATGTCGGAAGGATGTCCCAAAAAACGCTAGGGACAAAAATATATGCTAATGCCCCAGTCAGTGTAACATGCAACATGTGGTTTTCTATCTAAGGGAAGTCAATCTAGTTTGTTCCTTTCCGAAACTTGCATGTTGCGATGCTGTTCTGGTTTTGTGAAACTGACATAACACTGAGGATTTAAGTGTTGTAGTTTTTCAAGTGGTGGTTGCTGAGGTGTTTTTGTGAATTGGTGCCTAGCTGACTTTTCAGGCCATGGATGAAGGATGAGTAAAAGAGTAATGTAGCATTGATTACTTTACTGCTAAATAACCAACTTGTTAAAAATTCAAGCAATCCTCATGCACTGGATGTTGCGTGTAACTGAATACACAGTTTTACAGGGTCACATCTGCTCAGTGATTTATTTTTTAACATATTGACTACCTGATTTAGCCGTTCTTAAATTTGATGTGGGGGTGGAGCAGTGTATGGGTAGGAGGTAGAAGTTCAGACTTTAGATAACTCTTTGTTTGCTCTCTTTGTATAAACAAACAATTTTATGAACCACCACATGATAAATTTGAATGGCGTGGTTCAAGTTACAGCTTTGAGTTGAAGCATAAACAAAGTAGGTAGGGTGTAGTTGCTTTCACTGAAGCGGCCAAAATCTTTCTCACAGACCCTATTAAATTATTTGATTCCATTCCTTTATGACTGGAACAAACTAGAGACATGTCTTGTCTAGTTCACCATGAGAAGCATCTGTTCAAACATAGCCTTCAAGCGTGATAAGCCAGTCTTATCTCTTACGATGGTCACAGAGTCTGTTGCACCTCAAAATAAATGTTTCACAATCTTTTCTGCAATAAGAAATATAATCCTCTTTAACTGTTTTTACAGTCTGCTTGTCTTTAACCTTTTTATTCCCTGATAACAATAACAATTTGCTCTTTATGTGGCACCTTTCACAATGCACTTTACAAAGATGGACTTGATGCCAGAGATGAGATGGGGAAGAAAGCATAGTTAGAGAGAAACTCTTTAGACTGATTTTGAAAGCAGAGTGAGAGAGAAGCACATCCAAAGAAAGTTATAATTTTGATTTTGTATTTGGTATATAGAACCTTATCCCATCATCATTATTGCTTCAAAGTGCTTCACAGGATTTTGCTGTATGGTGTACTGTAAACTATTTATAGACAAATGCAATAATAATAATTTTTGCATTTGATATAGCGCCATATCATGCCGTTAAGACATCTCAAAGCGCTTACTGTAAAGGGAATTGATTGTATATTTTGTGGGAGAAATACGGCAACCAATTGTGGACAGCAGTGACCCACAAACGGTCGTAGATTGAGTGGTCAAATTATTTTTTTAAAAATTATTTGAAGGGATTATTACCCCCAGAAAGTGATCTGCCAATCGACTAACAACCAGGTTCCTACATACTGCTAGGTAACCAGAGATGGATGGGGTAAGGAAACATAGTCTCTTAGAAATGCAACAGCAAAGCTGCACACAAAACATCCCACAAACAGGGATGCAATGAAAAAACAATTTTATCTGTGATTTTTTTTTGGCCAGGGCACTGGGTGAAACTTCCTTATCATTTGAAACAATCCCGTAGGATCTCCATCCAACATTTGTAGAGGGACACAGGATCTTGGTTTAATGTCTCATCCAAAGAAAGGCACCTTTGATAATGTAGAACTTTCCTACCCTGGAGTGTCAGCCTAGACTGAGATCAAAGTTTCAATGTGTGAGTTGAAACCACACCCACCTGACTCAGAAGCAAGAATGCTATCAATGAGAGTGTAGGGCAGTGTGACTGGAAATTCACTTGCCAGTCGTCAGTCAGTTGAAGCACGCCAAAGTTGGGGGAGCGAAGTAAATCCCTCTTTTCCAGCACTATTCCTGCTCCCCAATAAAACCAATGTCATCATTCCCCTTAAAAAAACAACTACCCTTAATCATTAAAATTTTGCAAACTACTGGCCCATCTCAAACTTGCCCTTCTTCTCAAGTCCTGGAAAGCATTGTTGCCACCCAACTTTGCTCGCATCTCTCCCTCCATTCCCTACTCGAGCCTCACCAGTCTGGTTTCCATCCTGTCCACAGCAATGGGACGGCCCTTGTCAAAATCACAATTGACATCCTTCCTCTTTCTCTGTAACTAGGGCTCCCTCTGCCTTCTGAACCTCTCTGCTGTGTTTGACATGGTTGATTCTTGACTGCCTCTCCTTGCTCATCCACCTCAGTGGGACCACACTCCTTAAGTGCTCTGAAATGCTTCCTCACTTGAAGGGCGCTATTTAAATGCAAGAGATTGTTGTTGGGTGGCTGGGGGAGTAGAGTTGCTGGAGATCATTAAGGTAGACAATGGACGTATTTCAAAACATTAACAAGGATCTTAAGTTGGTCTAAGCGCTGTGGGACACTTACCCGGGTAAAGGGCGTTATACAAATGCATGTTGTTGTTATTGTCTACCGGGAAATGTGGAGTTGATGGAGCCAGTTGAGGATGGAGGTGATGTGCTTGGGGAACTTATTGCAGGAGGGAATGTGAAAGGTATAATATAAAATGCGATGATTATTATCATTTTATAAGTCAATCAATGGCTGAATTTTAATCTTTATTGTATTCTGTGATCAGCATGCCTGGTGCTTTAAAGATTTGCATATCATTCTTATTGTGCAAGCCTGGCTCAGCTAGTAGCACTTATGCCTCGGAGTCGGTAGATTGTATGTCAATACTTTGAGCTCATAATCTAGGGCTGACACTCCAATGGTTTTGCAATGGGTTTGCACGGCATTGTTGGAGGTGCCGTCCTATGTTAAACTAATGTCTGTGAGTTCCGGTTGATGTTAAAAATTCTGTGTACGACTGGAAAAGCGAAGGGAGTTTCTCCTGGTGTCCAAGTCAATAATCCCCTGGATAAAACTGCTTACTTGCTTCATGGCTGTTTGTGGGTCATTACTGTGCATAAATTGGCTGTTGATTTCCCTTAAAAAAATGCAAAGTCATTACACTCTACAGTAAACAATGTGATAAGGTGCTGTATCAAATTCAAGGATTATTGTTGAAGTTTATGCATAATATATTAGAATTGTAGCAATAGGCACAGTAATTCAGAACTGTTCAGCTGTACCTGAAACATTTGGAGTTGGGGTGGGGGGGAGGAGGTAAGTGGCGTCTTCTTTGGAGCTGAACGGGATACAAGGTGACATGTTTGGCAACAGAATGTCAGAAGCAAACCAATGATCTCAGTAGTTCGGTTTTTCTGAGTCAGGCGGATCCGCAGTGCTCTAGGCCCTGCTGATGACACACAGCCAGACTGGCTCATCAGCAGGACTTGGAAAGGTAAACCAGTCAACTCACTCAGCTGCCATTGACTCTGCACACCAAAGTCATAATGATTAGGGTGGTCCTAGCTGGATAATCAGGTAACCAAAAATATACCTGAAACATTCGCATACCTTACTCAATTTCAGACATTGAGCACACTTCTGGAGAGTTTCCTTTTTAGTATTAACTCTCCCTGATGATGTTTACGGTGTTAACTTTTTAGTGTTAACTCTCCCTGAAGGTGCTTTTTTTGATTTTGTCTCTAGTTTTTCTCGCACCATCGACAACTGACAAATGCTTGCATATGTTAGTCAGCATGTTGTCTGTTTTACCTCAAGGCACTGGATACATTTTCCCAAGAACTGGTTGGTTGTGTCTATAATTGTTTGCTTAAGGTGGGTGCATGTTGTTGATGAGTTTAGCTTGCTACTGAAATTGGATTTTTTAAAAAAAAACATAAGATAGGATTTGGGTATTTAACTCCTAGTTAAATTCACTTTAATGAAGTCCACAACGTAAGAGTTGTTGGGTTGGCAAGTGAGAAATCTAAAGTTGCCATTTTGCAGGCACCATCTGGTTCGTATTAGTACTGGCAAAAAAGTCCGTTGTTGAGCAGCTGGCCTTTCCTTCCAAAAGCAAGATTGAATTGTGTGTGGTGAATAGAGTGCATAGTGACCAGCGTTGTTTTTGTGTGACAATGAAGAATTCGAGTACTGCAGTGAAATTAATTACTATTAGATGTTAGTGTAATTCTTATAATTAGACAACAATTCAGTCACAGGAGCATGCAAACGCTAACGTGATCTGCAGCAGTAATTAAGAAAAGCTTTGATGCTACTGCTTCAATTTTGAACGTGAAGTTCAATAAAGGGTGGCACCTCAAATAATACAATCTCTGTCTGGGAAAGGGTGGGTGGGGGGACAAGTATTTTGATAAAAGAGATGACTGTCTTGCAGGTATTATTTCTACAGTATCTACATGGCTTCACATTAGGCAGTTATTGTGACTCACACAAAAAAAAATGTGATGGTGTGAGTCAACCACAAGCTGCAAAGTACCAGTATCATACTGATAAGTTGAACCTCACTCTGCACCCTACAGAGTGATAAACGTGCAATGTTCAGTAAGTTCTGTCTTCCTGGTTCGATAGGTTTTCAGTTAGCAGTCTGTTGAAATTTGTTTAAACAAAATACTTCTAAGCAGTTCTTGGTACCTGCCAAGCAAAGTGGAGAGAATTAGATGCCTATTGCCTATTGCATCCAGTAGGATCAAGAGATGTCATTTTATCTGATCTTTCACGTGCTTAATGTGAAACTCACTATGGTAACACTTAAATCCTCTGCACAAGTTCCACCCATAATGCGTCAACTTGTTCTCACTGGTAAGTCTAGACTCCACAGCCAAAAGACTTAGTTAGCTTGACAATGAGTCCTTTATAACTATTTAAAATTGCCTGAAGTTGTCAGATTGTTTTGTTTACAGCACAATGTAAGCAGTTACTGATGGATCAGAGGTAGTTACACCCACTGTAAAATAATTATAGTACATTAGTTAAATGGAATCAAATTTCAAATTCTTGCTGCTTTGACATGAGTGGAAAATTATGCTTTTCTTGGTGGTTGCATCATTTGAAAGTTGATCAGAAATAGGGCTTGGTATGATTGACGTTTATCTTGTTGGTTCTCTCAGCAAATAATTCAACCACAAAAGGTGTGCAGAATTTACTGCCTTGCTTCTTGGTCATGAGGTTATGGGTTCCAGTCCCACATAGGACCTCAATTCATTATCTAGATCAGGGTGGTCCAACCATTTGGTTGCTGCAGGCCGGATATCCTATTTGAGAAATGTCCTTGTGGAGTCCTGTAGCTGAGTGGTTAGAGCACTCGCCTCACAAGCGAGAGACCTGGGTTCGATTCCTGGCAGGGCAAAACTTTGGGCAAGTTTCTTTACTTCACACACCTCTGTTTACCTTGTGGTAAGTAGGAACCTAGTGATAAGTCGATTGGTGGATCGCTTTTCCGGATTGAGATATTTGCATATTTTTGAATTGCAGTTAGTGGAACTCAAGACTGGTTCCATTGGTATGTGGGCATATTCAAAACTTTTTGGTCAGATGGGTGCTTGGTTTCAGGACTAATCCAGTCTGATTTTGCTACAATAAACTGGGTGACTAGCATTCTATTGAAATGTGATGGAAGCTCTCATTTACATAAGAATTGGAGTAACCATAAGACGTAGGAGTAGGCCATTCGGCCCCTCGAGCCTGCCCCGTCATTTAGTAAGATCATGGCTGATCTTCTAACCTAATTCTATTTACCTGCCCTATGCATATCCCTTAATCCCTCTATCCTTTAGAAATCTATCAACCTCAGTCTTGAATATGTTCAACAACTGAGCATCCACAGCCTTCTGGGGTAGAGAATTCCACAAATTAACTACCCTCTGAGTGAAGAAATGTTTCCTCAACTCAGTTCAAAAAGACTGACCCTTAATCTTGAGACTATGACCCCTAATTTTAGATTCTCCAACCAGGGGAAACAGTCTCACGGCATCTACCCTGTCAAGACCCTTAAGAATCTTACAGGTTTCTATAAGATCACCTCTAAGTCCTCTATATTCTAGAGAATATAGGCCTAGTATACTCAATCTGTCATCATAGGTCAACCCCCTCATCCCAGGAACCAACCTAGTGAATCTACCCTGCACCCCCTCTAAGGTGAGGATGTCCTTTCTTAAATAAGGACACCAAAACTGCACACAATATTATAGGTGCTGTCTCACCAAGGCCTTATACAACTACAGCAAGACTTCCCTAATCTTGTACTCTAACCCTTTTGCAACGAACACCAACATGACATTAGCCTTCCTAGTTGCTTGCTGTACCTACATACTAATTTTTTGTGACTGGTGTACAAGAACATCCAAATCCCTTTGATGTCTCTCCCCCTCTAGAAAATATTTAGCTTTTCTATTTTTACTATCTAGGTGAATAACTTCACACTTCCCCACGTTATACTCCATCTGCCACCTTCTTGCCCACTCACCTAGCCTGTCTATTTTCCTTTGCATTCTTTGTGTGTTATCCTCACAGCTTACTCTCCCATCTTTCTTCGTATCGTAATTCTTGGATTGGCTTTGAAAAATGAACAGCTTAATGTGGTTGTGCTTCATGAAGAGCTTTAATTTGAACAGCATGACTAAGTACGTCTGCTGGTCTCAATATGAAAACTCTAGTCTTTCACTTTTGTAGCATTTAGGGCGAGCCTGTAAGACAACGACTTCCTGTCTTCAGAATGCATGCCAGTGAATTCCTAATTTATTTACAAGTCCATCATTTGAAACGTGTGTTTATTAAAACTAGTTTGATTTTTGTGCATATGTACATGACATTCCCTTTATAGTATTTGAATACATAATGAAATGTGGACTAATAAATATTCTAGGAAGTTTTTGGCAATGGGAATCACTGTGGCCTGTTTATGCGAAGGGATTAATGAAGTAACTACTCTCAGCTTTGAACTGGTTATTCTTGTGGCATTTTATTTTCCCCGATCATTTTTTCCCATCCTCAAACACTTACATTTAAGAACAGAACACGTGGAATGAGAAAAAGCCACTTGGCCCAGCAAGCCTGTGCTTTTCACAGACCACACACAAAACCATGGATCTCGCCCTCTTTTATTGCCAGGGTGCTGGGTTTAATTATTTGCTGAAACCCAAAAGTAATCGAGTAAAACTCCCAAATAGATGCATCTTGTCCAGTTTTTTAAATCAGGCCTAGTTTCTTCAACCGACATCATTCACCCTTTCAACAATCTGACTCCTTCGGAGAATTTATCTCTAACATTTGTTGTTGATCTCAAGCAGATGCTTTTCTGGTTTGTTTTTGAAGGAGTTCATTGATTTTTATTGCAAGTATGTTGTACATAACTCACTATTGGGAGTGAAAATTTGTAAACGATCCTCCTTGATGTTTTTTAATTTTAAGCCTATGCCTGCTAGTTCTGTTCTCGCATTTAAATCAAATGATCTAAATGCTGCTTGCATATATTTGTGCCTCATTTCATTGCGCTGGATTCTGCCCTCAGTTCTGTTTGTGTCGAATACAGTGCATCTCTGAGCCTCTGCGTTGAACTGTTGTTCTTTCCTGAACCTTCTCTGGCCATTTTTTCTCCAAAGCCTTGGAGGTGGGTACCAAAAACTGCAATTTCAGTTCCAAACATGGGGCCTTGCTTGTGATCTATACAGTTTTGACTTGATCAGCTATATTGACACTAACTCCACATTGGCTGGAAGCCTTCTGTGAATGATTAGTTATCACTACTTAATTGTGCACACATGCACACTGGTTATAATAATAATGCTCACCTGCTGCATGTATTACTTTGAATTTATTTATATTAAATATATCTGATATATCACCCAGGTTCAACTTCATTATTGCTTGTCCTAACCACTTTCTATCCCGATCATCATACGTTTTCTTTATAGTATTCACATATCTTGATATTATGACAAAAAGATGGATTTTAATGATACTTCCATTTGATAAAGCACCTTTTCCACCTGGAGAACATCTCAAATTGCACCACAGGATTTACTGGAAAGTACAGTGACTGTGTACTTTGTCAAATGGGCTTTATAAAAGACTGCCCAATTTTATGCAAGAATTATCTGCTTTTCATCTTGTGTCACATCGTGTCAGCCCGAACTTGTTGGTTTTACTCAGTAATGTTGATGTACAATCAACGATAGCCCGCATTTACACACAGATGGCATTCATCGAAATTTAAAGCAAATGTAATGATCTAATTTATCCTGAAGAAATTGCTAAGGTTGCCCTGCTCTCAGCTCCTGCCTTTGGCTCTCAGCTAAGGAACTTTGGGAACCAAGCTTGGAACCTATAGTACAGTTGCTTTCTTTTGTTCTCACAAATTATTTTGGCATTAGTCTAGAATGGGAAAACCCCAGATTTAAATCTGAATGTTGATCTTTCTCTTTGGCACAATGCTGTTTCAGATCATTAATTTGGTTTAAATATCAATGAATGGTGTCTGTGTAAATGGAGGTGACTGTTTATTGTTCGTTTACATGAGTGCATTAAACCGGCCAGCACAGCCTGATGCGGGGACAGGATGCAGCCTTCACTTAACATTGAAAAGTGGATCATTCGTACAAAAAATTGGCAGAGTTTTTAAAGTTCTCTCTTCATTGTGATGTCAATCAAGAATACAGGCAGTAAATTTTGTTGCTGACTTTATAAAGGAAAGAAAATTGAGAGTAATAGCCCTATGGATGTAAAGCTTTTTAAATCTAAATTAAAATGTTTTCATATTTTGTGTGTTAATATTTTGTGCTACAAAACCAAACTTTCTCAACATTCAGAGTGAATGCTGTATAATTTTAAAAATAAGCTTTTCTTAAAATATTATTTTCTGTATTAGAGTTGGTATATTTCATTAGTCAGCCTGAATAACTGGAGTAAATCTATTCAAAAGTTCCTGTTTTACAACAGTCCATTTCATGCTTTCACTAGTGATTATTTTGCTTGCTTGGATTTGCTTAAAGTAATTCCATACTTTGTGAATTATAATTCAACTTTAGTTATTTCTGTTTAGATCATTCCTACAGACTTTTTAAAAGAAAAGTATTTGTTTATTTTCAGGATGGTAACCCACAAATCACAGTAAATAAATCTATTCATGATCTAAACCCAGATATGTTGATCTCCTTCCCACCACCACCGCCCCCCCCATATTAGCAACTCTCTCAATTGTACTGACTTGTGACAGTGAATCACGATCCACAAAATTGTGAGTCCCATTTCAGAGCCTTCGTGTCGTTCCTTATCGTAGACACCATCCCAACTATTATGTTTCCTGGGATGCAAGTTCTTCATTTCCTCAAACATTTGGGCCAAATGGCCTTGGCCTCCTGTGCTTTATTGTTAAATCAAAAATGTCTGTTTATAATTTCTTGTGTAAAGGCTGCTTGGATCGAACACAGAGCAATATGGTCTTAGTTGTTTGACGAAATATTTTAAGGTCAATGCTGCTGTAACTTTACACTGTGTGTTTTCAGTGTGTGAGGTGGGGGCTGATAACCTGTCAACAGGGGAGCAACCTGTACCATATTGTTTGTCTCGCACATAACAAATCTAATAAAGCCTGGCATTTTACTCCCACTATGAAAAGGAGCTGATAACTGTTGTCTCAGAAGCTATTATCTCGAAAAAAGATTTAGATACGGTACAGGGGAAAGAGCTAGTAGTGGAGAGGAGGCAGGAGAAGATTAATGTAAATTAATTTATTCTAATGTTTAGGTATTACATGCCTTGTTTCACTTAGTGTTTACATTGCATCATGAAATTAACTTGTTTTACTTGTGTAATGTTTTAGTTGACGTTGTTACAAGCTAATTATGCTAAGCGGGTTCATATGGATAGGTGATTGTAGGTAATTGGATATCGTAGAAAAACTATTGAAATGACACTGATGCCCTTAGCTAGTGAACAGATAATTAGTTTTGATGGGTTAATCTCACAATGAAGGAATATAATATGAATGCATTCATGGAATCATAGAATATTACAGCACAGAAGGAGGCCATTTGTCTCACTGTGTCTGTGCCGGCTCTTTGGAAGAGCTACCCAATCAGTCCCACTCCGCTGCTCTCCGCATATCCTTACAAATCCTTGCATTGTTGCGAATTGTGTGATTTACCTTTTGCATTAACCAAACCTGGAATTATTGGATTACTATTTATTTATTGCAAGCATTATTATTGACCTTTCCCCATTGTGCTTCTGTATCTGTTTCTGTTGACTGATGTGGAAATCGGCCTAGTTCTATGCTCCCAGAATGCTTTTAAACATTCAAAAAGCTTTTGTAATTTTTTCGCTTTTATTTGTTTTAAAATTCTGGCGAATTGAACAATGGTTGATGGTGAAATGTTATAAAAATGTTTTCAACTGTTGATACTCGCTATAATGGCATAATGCACCAAGTCAACGGTTAGAACTCTTGACTTTTTCCATTCGCTGAAGTGGTTATCGTTTATACTGAGAGCTTTTTCAACAGGCATATATGGTATTGACTTCTGATTAATGAGATGTAATTGCAACTGTGATATAGAAATCTGAGCACTTTAAAAAGAAATCTGAACCATATTTGCACTGCATTTTCAAAATTGTGCTTCAACCATCTCACAGCCATTTAAATGCAATTGCACTTTTATTCACTGTATCTTGGAGCTTATATATTTTGGGGGAAAGAGGGTGAATAACGCACGTTGGTGCAGGTCATCCTAAATAGGGGTAAAATGCCGTCTTCAGGGATGTCTTTTCACCAACTGAGTCCAAAATTCACCAAATTGTCATTTTTTTTATTGCTGCTTTTAGGATGTTGGCTGATATGAATTAGTGCCTGAGGAACTGTCACAACACTTCCACAGTTACTGTTTCAAATTTGGCTCTTGTTTATCAGGGTGGCTTTGCAAACTTTTGTGAAGTGTCTCTTAAACTGAGAACAAATAATATTTTAATGTTGGGATTGTGTTTGATTTGAGTTACTATGAAGTATTGTAGAATCATCCTAATACATAGAATACGACAACAACAAAAAATTGCATTTGTAAAGTGCCTTTCACGTCGTGAAGATGTCCCAAGGCGCTGAACAGTCGTGGATCAGGACTTGAACATGGTGGGGGTTGGGATAAGAGAGGGCAGAGAGTTAGGAGGGCGGCTGAAAGCAAAGTCGAAAAGGAGGGTCTTAAGTCCTGCCTTGAAGGAGGCAAGGGAGGGAGCAAAACCAAGGGATTGTGGGATGGACTTCCAAAGGGTGGGGACAGAGAAGCTGAAGGTCTGGCCATTGATGGTAGGGCAGATCTGGCGGGAGACACAGAGATGGAACAGGCCGGAGCCTACTGAACGAAGGGAGCGGACAGGTTGATAGAGAGAGGTAGAAGGGGGCAAGGCTGTGGAGGGCCTTGAAAGTGAAGGCGAGGATTTTGAATTCTATTCTCTGACGGATGGGGAACCGGGCGAGGGTTGGGGTAATGCGGTTACAGATCCTGGTCCATTGTTATCAAGTTGGAACTTAAGAGTATTTAGTTCTGCAATGAGCCAGCACGATTGAGAGATGACATAATGCAAGGCGGCTTTGTTTATGTGGAAAGTTTTAATTCTCTGCCTTTTGTAACTGGACATTTTGTATTTCATTGAAAAGGAGACCTTAAATGAAATGCAGATATTGAGTGTTTTGCCTTGTTATATTTGAGATGTGGAAATGTCCTTTATTTTTTTTAAAAAAGTTTGGTCACTCAATCCATGACTGTTTGTAAAGTTTGGTCACTCAATCCACGACTGTTTGTGGAACACTGCTATGAGCAATTGGCTGCCGCATTTCTCACACAAAATATACAGTTAATTCACTTTACAGTATATCTTGTGAAGCGGATTGTGACATCTCAATGACATGATAAGATGCTACGAGGCAGGGATTATTATTATTACTAAGTATTCTACCAAAACAAGCCTCTTTTTCCATTTAGGTGCTTTACTATGGTTAACCATGAAAATAATGCAATTTAAGTTTAGTTAGTATAGTTTTACTGTAGCAGCCAAAGTGGGCTGTTGCAAAGCTCTCTGTGGGTGACACATAGCTTGATATACCTCATTCTAATTCCTATCTGATTTTTGGCATTAATGTAGTCAATGTCATGCAAGGTTTAAAAAAAACATTCTTTAATTCTTCAATTATAACAAAAGGAAATTTGATTGGCCCAAGCTGTTGGCTAAATAAACAGCAGCTGAAAATTGTAATATTTAACTGCCAATTAACTCTTTCAGGGATTTTAATACTTCCTGAGATGCTTGTGTTTTTCTTTTTCACATTGAAGGATATGGTTACATATGATTATTATATTTATGTGATATATATACCAAATAAAATCGGTCACTAACTTCATGGCTGTTTGTGAGACATTGCTGTGCACAAATTGGCTGCCGTGTACATTCACAAAAACACAGTAACGGAGCTTTACAGTATATCCTGTGAAGCACTTTGGGATGTCATCCTGACATGAAAGATGCTATATCAAACGTAAGGATTATTAATATTGCTGCAGAATAAAAGCAGTTCAAGGATTCAAGTATATTTGTGAAATCCTCCATTCACCCATTAATATAAATTCTAACCTGATTGTGATTGTACAATTTGTCTCGGGTGAGGATCTTTTAACTGCATGTTTAGTTGCTTACAATAATAAACAGCACAAGTGCTGTTCTGAGCTCAGAATTTTAATACCAGAATTCTGATCGTGGGAATTATAAATTCCCCAAAATGCAGCAATTATTTTTCAAATGGTTACCACACTTTACAGTAAATCCTGTGAAGCGCTTTAAGATGTCCTGATAGGGCACTATATCGAATGCAGGAACTATTCTAATTTTAATTGGAGGTAACCTGAATCCTTACTATTGTGGTAGATTTTTGAATCCGAATTAAAAAAAACAAATCTTTTTTAGAACTTCAGTTGATTTGGAGGATGCTATGGAGAAAACTATTTCTGCTGTTCCTTTTCTTGTAATATTAAACTATAAGTATGATATGTGCATACTGAATACTTGTGTTGAAATTGCCAAGAATTGAAGCTGCCCTGAAACAATGCGTCTTCAATTCTAGATCTATGGACACTGATGTTCCATTTGTGATAAAATGTTTTTATCCTCCCAATTATTTATTTCATAGTAAATCTCTCAGAAACACTGATCCTCATTTGGAATTTGTGCAAAAGATTTAAGTTACGCTACTCCTTTGGTTTAAAATGTGTGCTCCTGGTGTCAAAGGTTAGTTGCTGCCCTGGAGTACAACTTGAACTTCACACAGGTGTGTTACACTTGAAACCAAAATTTTAAATCCCTGCTTTTAAAACTAGTTGAAAAATGTTTGACTGCACCCTATCTACCTTCTTCCACACCCTCACGCCGCCCATATCTCCCACCTTGCTTAGGCTCCCACTCCCATATCTGTAAAAACTCATTGACACATTCTACTACTAGAAAGGCAAGTGCAAATTAATTTGGAAACTGGTTGTACATTTCAATTGACTGGTCATCCTATTTATTAATTGTCAACTAAAAGTTTTCAATCTGTTCGGTTTTGATCATTCAATTAAAAAAAAGCAGTGTGAAAACTTTTATATTAAAAATCAGATGTAGAAGCCCAAAGCTCTCAGCAGTTCTATGGTGGATTGATTTGCAGTGTCAGCATTCCTGACTTTAAAATCTGATCCCATACTTGGCACTCTGGTGGCTCGGCATGTTGGAGCCTGGCAATAGAGTGCTTGAGATCTTCTGCACCCAGCAATTCTGGCTTCAGACAGCGTGGAAAGTAACAAATTTGAAATTGCAGTATTTCCCCAGTAGCAAGGCAGGAGAAATGTGAGCAAATGGCCTTGGGTTGCTTGCTGGGTCTCCTGGTGTTCAGTTTCAGAGCGGGATTGGAGGCGGCATGGGAGCACGTAGGCTGTGCTTCCAACATGGTGACCCAAATGGGGGTGGGGCGAGAGCGAGAGAAAAAATTGAGTTCACTGTTTGCATATTTACCAACAATTCCTCTATTTGTTCAAACTGCTTTTGCCATTATCCTTGCATATCATCTCTAGGAACATTATCTGTATTTTAGACAGTGTTAAAAATAATTGTGATGCAAGGTAACTTTAAGCATCTTAAATGCCAGTGAGATTCTGCTGAGTTGCTATGTAATTTATTTAAATAACATTTATTTTCTTTTGGAATGTCTGGAGAGTGGAAATTTATTGGTGCATAATTTTCTTCTCATTTGCGTTGTTAAAACTGCAGCGCTTATGGTCAAGTGTAGTGCCTGATTTTGTAGGCAAACATGCAAGCCCCAGCCCCCCCCCCCCCCCTCCCTACAAGCAGCTATGAAGTGAGTAATCATTTATTTGAAGGATTGTTGGCCAGGACACTGGAAGACGCTTCTTTTCAAATCGTATCATGGGAACCACTAATCTTAAAGATAGCACCTCTGATAGTTTCTATGATGATACTACATTGGAGTGTCATCCTCCTAGATTGTGAGCTCAGATCTCTTGAATTTTGAACCCACAACTTTCGAAGCCAGAGCGACCAGTGCTACCAATTGAGCCAGCTGACACAAATAAAGAATTGATCTCTGATCTTTGACCATGTGTACTTTTTCAATTGTCCCGCTGAATATGAGACATTGGGAACTAGCTGTCCATTTGTATAGCAGAGCTGCTAACCTATAAACACTGCATATGATGTGTTTTGGAACTTTGGCCTCATTACTTCCTCCTATCTCAGTAATTCAATTTTCATTCCATAGCCATTGACTCATCGGGTTAGATGTAATAATAATCCTTGCATTTGATATAGCGACTTAACATGTCGTCTAGACTTCTCAAAGTGCTTCACAGAATATACTGTAAAGTGAATTGACTGTATAATAGTTTGGGATGATCACTACAAGAACCTTCCAACAGTTTCTAAGAATATGCATCTCAGGAACACAAACTTGTTTGTTGTGTGTGTGTATACAAATAATAAACCTCAAGATGTCTCAAAGTTCTTCACAGGATGTACTGTTAATTTTAGTGACTGTTTTGTGGTTGAATATGTAACTATAATATGTAATTGAAGAACCCCATTCGCCAAACTGGCTAAAAGCATCCATTTGATCCAAAGGGTTTTGACTATTTTCCCAGTTCTCAATTTAATGATTAAAATAGCCCTGAAGGCCTACATATGCTATGCTACAATATATCATCTGCTCCTTCCTTTGTCTACATTTTAATCCTCTTGAGTGATGCAAGTCCTTTAGAGCTTTCAAAGCCCACATGTTTTCTTTTATAATCTTTGTTGAGGATGTGCAAACTAACTCCTCAGCCTGACTGAAAATTAGAGAAGTACAATAAAACTGTATTGTCTGAAGTTGATTTAGTGGTGAAGTTCCATTCAGGAACTTACTGTACAAGCAGTTACCTCAGATGTGCCAAATACACTAAATGTATCAAACCTGGTTTTCATCGAGGGGAAGAAAGCTGGATTGCATTTTATTGGTAGTGATGGTTTTAGTCTTACTAATTGAAACAGTTTTACAATTTATTCTTGTAATCTTAAATTTGCTTTTTAGATATTATTTTGTATTGCATTACAGAGCTACTTTCAATAAGTGGAGGTCGTTAACTGAAGAGTAGAGACTTCAACAAATGATAGAATAATGTATTGGTTGTGTGTGTGCATTTTGAAATGCTCAATAAAGCTAGTTTGTGTCTTGTCAATCAACTATTATATAGTGTAGAGAAAGGGCTCACTTGTCTAAAGTGTGGTAAGAAAGAAACTGAAAAATGATCCTTTGGCTGCAGGTGAAGATGAATATAGGATAGGCTATTTTGTGTAAATGTAAACAGGATCAAAATACAGTAGTTTGATTTTTCATTCCTCCTCCATTCATCATCTCAGTCGCATGCGTGTGCACACACACAAATCACACCCTCACACAAATCACACCCACACACAGATCACACACACAAATCACACACACGCTCACACTTGCAAATGCTAAAATAGTGCAGCCATCTTGCACTGGAGAGCAACAGATTCAGAATTTTAGTCCCAAATCCTGTTTTTATGCAGCACTATTTTTCTCTGTTTATACTACAACTTGATGGCATTTGGCATGTTGATTTGGAGTGGGAGCCACAGTTATGCTGCCCATTCCAAATTGCTCTCACTGGGAGCTAAATTGCAGAAAAGCAGATCTCTGCTCAAGTCCAATTCAGCACATTGGGTGGTACCCTGCTTCCTCATTCGAGGCAAGTTTTCAAAGTTCCTAAATTGGCAGAGTGTGACTGTTCTGGTAACATTAAATGTATTGAGGATGATCTGATGAACTGTGCACAAGCATTAAATATAACTTTTTTTAGGCTCCCTTTGCATGAACTAGAGTTAGAGTGTAGACATTTACACCAATTTGATTCCTCAATCACTTCATGGACCTGGACTTAAAATCAAATTTGCCATTGAAAGAGCAGTTATAGTATACTTTTAGTATCGATTTGATATTAAATGGACATCACTACGATGCAAACTGTTGTGCAACTCGGGATATGATCCAGACGTTGCCTGGGAAAAATAAATAAATTCTCTGGAATTGGATTGATTTGGATTAGTTGTATCTTCCAATACAACATAACATTTCTGTATATTTGGCAAGGTCATTTTTTCTATTCTGGGATATTCAGTTTATTGATAACATTTGAGTTCTGCAGTAGCAGTTTTTGGTTTTCTTGTGATTAATTATTCATTCGTTGCTTATAGTACCATGCAGTTGATTTTCAGAAAGTTGAATGTTTGACCAGTTAATGAAATTAATAAAGCATTCATCTCATGGCTGTTTGTGGAACTGTGCTGATACACATAGCTCCCTTCCAAAATATATCGCTCACAATAATTACTGGGAAGTATTTTTGAAGTTTTGTGTAATAAGTTTTCTTTGTTTTGTACAATTTGTATTTTAATGGGTTTTTCTGTTCTTTCTATTTTATCTAATTTCTGCAAACATGGAAAATAAAAATCTAGACATTTCAAGACAGAAGGGGGCCATTTATCTCTGCTGCTACCTTTTGGTGTGCGACAGTATTTTCAAAACTTGTTCCATGGTTTTTCATTATTTAAAGGTTTAAAATTGCTTTGTCCTCAGCATGTAGAAGTCCCCGCAATTGCAGGAGATGCAAGGAACACTTATGCATGTAAGCTGTCAGCCAAATGTACAGGCTAGAGATATAATAATAATGATAATAATAATAACCAGAGGTATTTATATTTACCTCACTGGCATTCACCAAACTTCACAAGTGGATGAGGAAGGTCCAGGGAACCGAAATATAATTCATGCACATTACATTAAAAATGACAGGCAGTTATTTTGACTTGTGAAATCTATGCTACATTTCAAATGAGCCAAGTTTCAAAGAACCAGCACCTCTGATATGGACTGGCTGTAATAAATTGCACATAAATCTGATGTCAAACTTCATAAGACATTGCATTATAAGCGAAGCAGGCAGTATGGCAGTCAGGTCACTGATGATGCATTGCTAACGTCACTTTCTGCAAGCTGTGAGCAAGAATCATTGCTTAAAGGATCCTCAACTGTATATAATAAGCTGGACTCTGCATCAAGTTACATCCCTTCCCTGACTCAATTGGTTGCAATCTTGTCTCTTGGTCAGGAGGTTGTGGGTCCTATTTCGGGACTTTGAGCTCATCAGCATAGGCTGACACTCCCAATACAGTGCTGAGGAACAACTATATTGTTAGAGCTGCCATCTTTCAGATGAGATATTAGACCAAGTTCCTACCTGCCTGCTCAGGTGGACATCAAACCTCCTATGACACTACTTGAAAAGAGAAAGGAATTTCTCCCTGTGTCCTGGCCAACAATCAAAAATATTAGTCATTCGTCTCATGGCTTCTTGAGGGATATTCACCTATAAGATAGTCACTATAGCCTAAAGCAAGGTGGTCCAACCTTTTGGGCCGGATGCCACATTTGAAAAACATCTGAGGGTTTCATAAGCAATCTTTTTGTTTTTCCCTTCCAGAAACATAAAAGAATCATACAGAAATCCTATGTTTTAAATTGAGTGACTGTATTCCTTAATTGTGATAATCTCAAATGGAAATACATGCATCAAATTTCCAGCTGATATCCATTACCATTTTTGGTAGTCGGTTAGCTGACTATTCCAGTTCATGGTGCAATTCTATTCAAAATTTGGGTATCCTGTGCCTTGTGATTATTAACTACATGACTGTAAATACTGCACCATTAGATATAATGTGGGGAACTTCATGTAGCACCATTCCATGTAGCACTGCCTTATTTATAGCACAGTTCTCCTGTGGACCCACTCTTAATTGGAAGCTTCTGGTACTGACTACACTAATTTCTTGCGCTAAAATATGGCGGACTTCCTCCACCCAATGCGCTACATTTGTGCACTAAGCGCAGGAAGTGTCGTTGATGTCAGAGGTGCTTCTTATGCATAATGTGAGTGCAGAGTGTGCAGAAAATACCATCAGTGATCACTCGATGACTCAGAAACCGACCATTTTTTGCAGCTTGCATGTAATTCTGCCCGTACCCTAATTAATGCTACAACTAATTCCTATTCCAGCTAAAGAATAAAAACAATTTGTTACCAATGAGGAATTTACAACAATTCAGCATTCTCTCCCTGAAGTGTCAGCTCAAAGTTTTAAATTCTGGTTTTGTTGTTGGGCTTGATCCTATATCTTACTGACTCAGAGAGAAGAATGCGATCAACTGAGCCAAACTGACACTATTTTGTTTGCGACTTGGCTCTCTGGCAGATTAGCATTTAGCAAGGAACAAATCATTAGCCTGTCAATAGTGTATGTAGACCTTTCCAATAAGCTTCACTTTCCTGCTGTCGCCCCACCTCCAATACCAACCTTCTGTTCTCTAATGAAAGTGCCAACTCTTGCTGAGGTATAGATCCCGAGGTGTCTCTTGCCTTCCGGTACCTCACCTCAGTGGCTGTTCCTCATATGGGAACCTAGACAGTGAGTGTTGGCAGATTCTGTGGCAGCCATCATAGCCAAGCTTGATTCTGATGCAATTGGACGCACTTTCCAGTAGGGGTTACTGGATGGTTTTCAGGTTGATTTTGTTTATTTATCCAAAAAAACAGGAGTGTTCTGGCAAGGTGTAATGCTGCTACCTTGATGGAGATTAGGTTTAATTTTTCACTGTTTTTTGCCCATATGGCCATTTGGGAAAGCCTAAAACTTTGAAATATATCAAATCTGGGAGGAAAGGGGAGGGAGGAGCTGAAGAGCAGAGATGTACCCACATTGAACTTACTAATTCTTTAGATAACTGAGAGGAAAAATAATTTTGAATGGTTCTACTTAAGGTAATGTTGCTTTTCTTGTAATTGGGGGATAGGATATTCAATCATTGAGAAGAAGAGACCATTTGACTAATTATACCTTTGCTGCAGCTACCTTCTCCCTTATTCTCTTCCCCCCACCCCAACCAAGCATCAACTGTGGACTTGAGCTCACAGTTTAGGCTGTCACTCAAGTGCTGGGGGAGCACTGCATTGTCGGAAGTACCATTGTTGTTCAGATGAGACGTTAAACTGAGGTCTTGTCTGCCTGTTAGATATTAAAAGTGCCTGGCACTATTCGAAAAGTTTCTCCTGATGTTTTAGCAAACAATCCACCAGATAAAATTAGTCATTCACTTTGTAACTGTTTGTGGGACATTGGTGTGAGCAAATTGGCTGCTGTGCTCTGAAACACTATTTGCATGAAAGGCAATATATAAATGCACATTGTTGTTGCATTCACCACAACATACACTATTTGATTGTTTGCCTACAAAACTCACAGTCACTGCACTTTACAGTAAATCCTGTGAAGCAATTTGAGACTATGCAACATTATGTTGAGGCACTACTTAAAATGCAGTGATTATTTATTTCTATATCAACTAACTTCTATTCAAAATCCCTCCTCTTAACTTCATCAACATTTTCTATGTGTTTACCTTTTAAATGCTGTTTATAGACTCTGCTTCTGTGTGGTGAGACATTCCACATTTAGTAAATCCTTTGTGTAAATGTATCCGAGTTAATGGAGAAAAGAAAGGATTAGTGTCTAAATGGTTATTACAAGCTGTAGTTCTGAAATATTAAGGTAATAGGACTAAATGAAATAGATCCACGAAGCTCTGTGGTTAAAAATATTCTCAGCTTTCAGGGAATGTTCAGCGAACTATAGGCATATTATTTGTAGTGGGGAGGCACTTTTCTTTCTATAAATTATTTAATGAGAAAAAACAATATTTCCAAGCCAAAGGGATATACACAAATCAGGCATGCCTAACCAATGATTTTGAATTATTTTTCTTATCTCTGTAACCAAATCGTGTACAAGGAAATGCATGCATAGTGAAACCACCTATCACACATCACCCACTATTATGAATCCCAACGAATGTGCTATAAGTCGGCTCCACTGTAGATATCTTGATTTCCCTATCCTCTCCCACACCTTATCACAACAATGATGCTCTTGAGATAAAGAAAGAGATAATAAGTTAGCTTTTGATGTCTTTTAGCTTATTCCATTTCTGCAAATTCTGCCTCTTGCTGTGCCATGTTTCTGTGTGTGCCAGCAACCCTCTAGCACCTCATTGAGTAACCATTTATTTTTTGGCCCCTTCCACTCTTCTCTCTAAAGCCCTTGCCTCCTTTTTCCTTTCTGCTGAAGCATAGTTTGATTGATGCTAGGCAAGGTGTACTTCGGTACTCTGCCTACCCTCACCCCTACCCCACCCTTCCCCCATGCTCGGATCCTGACCCCTGACTGTCCAGGGGTGTCCTCCAGACGTGAAAGGTGCTCTGTAAATGTCATTTTGTTATTGTTGTTGGTATGGGTGCAGCTCCCGGCTCCCATTATCCTTTATTTATATTGTCTTCTATTTTGATATGTGTATTTTCTACTTGCTCCTTCACACTAGGCCTGCATGAAACTGCTTCTTTTTTTACTTATTTCACAATTTGTAGTGAAATGCTTATTTTTTGTGAAATTTTCAAACCCATAATGGGCAACTGGTCAGAACCTGAATAAGATTGTATCTTTAAAAGACAAGATGACAACTCACAGTAATGTAATGAGCTGCAAACATTTTCTTGGGATTTTATCATTTATATAGAATATTGGCAACTGTCTATGTGGGAAACCTCCATACAATTGAAGAGCACTTACTTGATCTCTTGAGCAGCTGAGATGTCTGCAGGCAATCCTGAAAATTGGCTGAAAATTTTGGGATTTATGCTAGTCTTCATGATTTACTGAAATGTTGAATTATTGAGCTGCTACTTAAGGGTTTACTATAATACTTTTGTTTAAAACCTGGTGAATAAATGAAATATTTAGTTTGTGAATAGTTTAGCTGACTATTCTCCGAGATAATGTTTTTTCTAGGATTTTGGTTTAGACATTGATGCAGCAGAAAAATATTTTACTTAAAAGATCTTGAAGGCATTGAGATTTATTTGAGCTTTCTATTGTGGTGAAAGGGAAATCCATCCCTTATCATTAGAATCAAGCTTTACCAGGTTTTGTAAATCTAGCATATCTGTTCCAAGGCCAGAAATTGTTGACTTTGGACATGTCATTCTGTCTATGCCAAAGCTTTGCAGAAACTTTTAAATATATTTTGTTGATGCTGCACATCATTGGATTCAACTCCTGGTTAAAACTGGTTGGTCCTTGTACCAAAATTATGTGGATAGAGGGCACCCTATTATTATTTTACCCACAAAATACACAATCAATCCACTTTACAGTATATCCTGTGAAGTGCTTTGAGACACCTCAATGATGTACTAAGGCGCTATATCAAATGCAGGGATTATTATTAATATTAATAATCTTTGTTTTGTTAAAGCGCCCTTCATATCAGGAGGATGTTTCAAAGTGGGTTACTGTAAAGTGCAGTGGCTATATTTTGTAGGTGAATGTGGCAACCGTTTTGCACTCAGCAATTTCCTACAAACAGCCATGAAGTGACTATATGAGTTTAAAGTCTCAACGTGGGGCTTGATCTGCAACCTCTGACTCAGAGGCAAGAATGCTGCTGATTGAGCTAGTTTGACACTGGAGTTTCTTACAAGAGTGCAGGTCCAATTATACATGGGCCTCTAGTTACTGGATATCTGGTACATTACTGGTGATCATGGGGTAACGGGATTGCTCTGTACTAAAAATTTGCAGCTTTGGTTAAAAATTTTGACAATGTAAAATGCAGGTGTAGAATTCAAAAATTCAATCTGTGCTATTTGAAGGTGTCTGTGGTCCCAGTGTGTTACTGATTTTAATGTTACAGTTTGACACAGTAGAATTGTCAGGTATAAGAGCAGAATATTGAAGTGTCTGGAGAAAGGAGAATAGTAGGAAGGTAAACTACTGATTGCGGCTTTCATACTAATTTTATAGCTGTACAAAGTATATGGGTTTACACGTTATATGATATAGTTCAAGATTAATCCAAAGTAGTGGAATTAGACAATGCTGGAAATGCACAGATGGTTAATTATTATCTCATGTTACTTTTGTATTACATTGCTGAGTACGTTGGGACAAATGGTGGTATTGAAACTTAATGCTCGGCTTATAATGCAGCCTCAGCTTTTACACATAAAAATCTCCAGATCAGCAGGAGAGAAGGAAGCATCACCAATATATCAGTATATTGGAGGATGAGATCAAGCCTGAGCAAGGTTAATTACGTCCGATCTGGTCATACCCCACTCTACTCGCCGCCTTCGCTTTGCTAGCTCGAGTCTTCTGCACGTCCACTCTGCTCTACAATCGTCAGTTGTGCTTTCAGCTGCTAAAACCTAAATCTCTGGAATCAATTGACTCAATCCTTCTGTTTTGCCCCCTCTTTGCCCATCTTCAAATCACACCTGAATGCTTTCCTTCTCAATCGTGCCTTTGGTCACTTTCCCTCCCTTTCCAGCTAGGTGTCGAGCAACGCCACTGTTAAGTTCTCCAAGACGCTACCTGTTTGAAAGGAACTATATAAATGCATGTTGTTGCTGTTGAAGTGTTCCGCAGTGTACATTCTATCCTAACTGGTACCTAAATTAATATCCATTGACTGCACCTAATTAAACTGGAGGAAATTTTGTAAGTGGAAAGTAATGTTTAGAAAGATTCTGCTGAGAGTAAACGCGTATGGGTGTCCATCAAGGAAGAAAAGGAAGAGACTGAGTAGAGAGAGAATGGAGAAAAATATGTATTAATTCAGAGGAATTGAGATTTATTTGGATCTGTTTTTACTGCTGTAAATGAGGCCGCAAACATTTACAGCGGTTAGAGTTCAGATGTCTAGTTGAATAACTAGGAGGTGTTTAAAGGTTTGATTTTGTAGCAGTGAGATTTGAAGCTATTAATATGCATGTTAAGTGTGATGTGTGTGAGCTGTGCCAAACTATGCATCCAAGTGCAAATTACTTCTGTGGACTTATGTGCTTGTTCATATTGGAGAATTACTTCAGTATCAGTTCAGACAGTACTGGTTTTGACGTAGGTTGTGGCTGCTGGTGTTTGCATTCTGTGGGGTTGTTTTGTGGGTGACAAACAGAAGCACTGGATGCAACATTGAAATAATGACTTATGTACTTGTGGTCCTTCCCGAAATCTCTGGCCAAACCAATAATGTCAATGTTGGCCTAACAGTGCAGGCTGAGCCTGGCCAGAAAAATAAGACAGCCAACAACATTCTAGAACTATCTCCGCTCTCTATCCCGGCTATTCGTTACTCTGAAGTTCTCTGAAACGCCGTCCGGCGTGGAGGGCGCTATGTCAATCCAAGTTGTTGTTGTTGTATCCGTATATTTAACAAACGAGAAATTGTTTAGCACACCATTTCCATTGAAGAATGGAGGGGTCCTTTGTGCAATTTAAACGTGCTTTGTTTACAGAGTGTGGCCGAGGCAATACAGAAGTGGTGTGTGTGTGTATGTATGAGAGAGACATGCAATTATTTCAACATTTCTTTCTGTGTGAAGACATGCCGGTCTTACAGGTTTATAAATGGCAGTAGGGCAAAAAATAATTGCTGTCTTCTGTCAGTAATAAAATGATGCAGAGCAGCAAGGGTTACAGTGGTTTCTTTAGAGGTGATGAAGGAACTCTGGATGTCGTCATCAATGTATCTTCCAAGTGCTGTAATATGTCAGACTAGCTCAGTTAGCATTCTCGCCTCTGAGTCAGAGACAAGGTTCTAGGTTCAAGCTCCACATTGAGACTTGGAACTTGTATAGTCTAAACTGCCACTCTGTGTAGTGATAGGGGTATGATTCATTGTGAAGGTGCCGTGCTTTGAATGAGTCTGAGACCCCGTCTGCCTGTTCAAGTGGATGTTAAAGATCCCATGGCACTATTTGAAACGAAAAAGGAATTTTCTCGGTGCCCTGGCCAACAATCCCTCATGGATGTTTGTGAGATAATGTCGTGCGCAAATTGGCTGCTGCGTTCGACCACAAAACGCAGTAAATCCTGAGAAGTGCTTTGGGATGTCCTTCTGAAAGGAAAGGTGCTATACCAAATGCAAGGATTATTCGGTGTGATTAATAAAAGGGGCAACTTTTAAAAAAAGGATGACCTAAATAACCTTTTTCTGTTCCGAGGACATCTATTCCTACAATTTCTGATTTGCCTATAGTTCATTGCACTGGAAAGTTGTAGCTCCTTTTGGTGTTGCTGACTTTTGCAAATGCATTAAGTTACTTACATTCATGTTGTCTTTTCTGTCATCAAATCATTTGCAACTGCAAATGGAAACAGAATCATGTTGAGTGTTAGTTGAATGCTGCAAATGAGATTTCTGAAATCTTGCAGCTGCCATAGAGGAGACTTCCAGACCATTAGTCTGGCTGAGGTTTGAACCCACTGGTGAGAGAACAGCCCACTGACCTACTGCGCCAACAGTACCTTGTAAAAGCTATTAATATTAATATGTTAGAAGTGCCCAGAAACCTCCTTCTTTAAAGAATAAAATCACAACATGCTGATTTCCACAGTTCTCTTTCACTGGTACTGTCTCAATTAGTTACAGCTTGGCCTGCTGCTCCTAGCCTCCCTGGACAACAGCACTGTGGCTATGTATACATATACAGTATGGTTGTTGCAATTTCACATGATGCATGAAGCACATTATCCTTCATATTTTTGTGGAAAGAACATAGCCCTTGTTTTTCCGGCTATCTGATTATAACAAATGCAAGCTGTTTAGCCAGTGTCTTTTCGTTTATGCTGCTGTTGTGACCTTTTTCCCATCTACCTATTTATGAACATGTAATTAATATTGATGCCTCAGAGTACACTGGCACATCACCACAGTTGGATACTATTCCAGAATAGCTGAAGGCTTCTTTCTGCGACTCCCAAGTGAAGGCCTATTGTTCTACCAGGCAGATCCAGTTCTCTCTGGCCTTATGACTGTACAAAGAAAATAACTGCTGAACATGTGTGAAAGCAAAAAGCTTTGTTTAACTCACCCCCACTTAAGTTTGTGACTGATCCCTTTATAGTCTGCCTTGGTTCTTGGACTGAAATCCAGTTTTCTCCAGATATGGTTTAATAATAATAATAACCCTTGCATTTGATATAGCGCCTTATCACCTCTTCGAGACGTCTCAAAACATTTCACAGAATATACTGTAAATTTGTGGGCGAAACGCGGCAGCCAATTTCGTACAGCAGTGTCCCACAAACAGTCATGGATTGAAGTGACCAATTCATTATTATACTTTTTATGAAGGAATTATTACCACCGGGAAAAGCGATCCTCTAATCAACTAACAACTGGGTTCCTACTTACTGTTAGATGAACAGAGGTGCGTAATGAAACCTGCCCAACATTTCTCCCTGCCGGGAATCGAACTAAGGTCTCTTGTTTGCGAGAAGAGCACTCTAACCACTGAGCTACAGGACTCCACTTTCAGTATTTGACAGAATGAAACCTTATTTATACAACCTAAGAGATTAAGATAGTACCAATTACTTTGTTGTTCAAATCACTTGGGGAATGAGGTGTGACTGTTCGTATCAGTAGATTGTAATTCTGTGCGGAAATTTCTTTTGAGTATTTAATGAACACGCCCTGGCAGATCATGCATAAATAAATAACCTTTGCATTTCATATAGTGGCTTTCACATCAGGAGGACATTGGAAAGCGCTTCACAGGATTTATAGTAAAGTGTAATGATTGTATTTTTGTAGGCAATCTGTTGACAGTCTCGGTGTTCAGTCTGCGATGCTGTGCTGGAAATGCTCTACACGTCTAGTACAGTCTTGCTGGCTTCCTGTGCACAGAGCTTTGTGACATTTTATATACATTTTGTATTGTGCTTTTCAAAATGGGGTCCAGATTTATAGACCCAACTGAACCACTGCTAGAACCGGGTTGCACTGTATCATCTTTAAAACTGATTGCCATTATTTGTTCTCTTCCAAAACAAAATTATTTTAGAATGCTCAGTGTGGGAGTCGGGAACAAAGGCAATAGTCTGTAATGCTAAAGTTAGACTGGAGCTTCTGGGCTTATCAGAAGCGTGACAGCTATTTGAAGCACTTTACCATAGACAAAGCGATTATCTGCTCCTCCGTATGAAATATTAGAGGTGCAGGAGCTGGAAAATGCCTGAAGTGATAGGTTCAAAATACGTTGCTACCCACCAGTACCAATTCATTATCAGTCTTCACGGGGTTACATTTTGGAACCTGCCCTAACTGTCTGAAAGTAATGCTTATAATAATAATAATAATCCTTGCATATGATATAGTGCCTTATCACGTCTTCGAGATGGCTCAAAGTGCTTCACAGAGTATACTCTACAGTGAATTGGCTGTATATTTTGTGCTTCTGTTAAAACTGATCGGTCAGCAATTTTAGTGCTTTCTATAAATGCTGTGTTGACTTGTAGAAAACAATGTACATTTCTTTAGGGTTTTTTTTGTCCTCCCTCTAGACCTTTTAAAACAATTAACCATTTCCTTTCTAGAATGTGTCGATTGATTTATTTTCTCTCTTGCTTCAACTTACCCTCACAGGGAAAAGTCTCTCTCTCTCTCTCTCTCTTTCTCTGAAGGGTAACCTTTTGGCTCTGACTTATCGTGTTTCACCAAATAGCAACCAAATCCTAAGTGCTGTTCATTCTTCAGCCACTGGCACCCGGGTATTGCTGGCTTAACTCCACTGCTGCAGCCGTGACCCTTTGTTCTTTCAGAGATTTGGAAATTAAAAGCTATGGGGCCCACTGGATAGGCAGGGTTCTGGCCTCCTGCAGCTGAACAGACAATAGTGGAATAGGCAGCTCTTTGGGTACCTGGCTTGAACTGACTGCTCAACACTTTGACTGGTTTATTCAGATTTTTAAAAAATCTCATACTGCATACGGTATACGTGGCACGAACGCCATAGCCAGGGTCAGATCTGTTAAGGGTCTCTGTAAACGGTGATACTGATGCCTCC
Organism: Callorhinchus milii; assembly: GCF_018977255.1. Classification (NCBI taxonomy): domain Eukaryota; kingdom Metazoa; phylum Chordata; class Chondrichthyes; order Chimaeriformes; family Callorhinchidae; genus Callorhinchus; species Callorhinchus milii. The sequence goes on from NW_024704745.1 coordinate 61,059,932, forward strand.
AATGGTTCCACGATCCACCTCCAGTGACGTGGGCTGCTGTTATTTTCTTCTAACCATGAGCCTGTGTAGGTCACCCATGTACTTTTCTGCTACCTGCCCTCCACAAATTTTTCCAGACATCCAACTTTCAAATGTGTGTGCTAAAGCTTGCACACGTGTGGCTTATTGTTCCCTGGTGCTGCGAAATCCGCTCCTCAGTTTAAACCGATTAATTCCACTGCTCAGGGAGCTCAGGATATAATGCAGAATCAGACCTTCTCTGTGGAAACAGAAGACAAATACCCTCTGCTGTCAGGACTGTCATGGAGTCAGTCACCACTGGCACTCCCCAAGACCTCTGAACTCAAAATATCAGAGGGCCATGGTTGAAGTTGAATCTAATCAATGGTCATACAAGAATATGTGGGAAGGAGGGCCACTCTGAGTGCTGTATGGAGGTTCAAGAAATTGACTCTTTTATGGATAGTACCTCTCATGTCAGGGGCACATCTCAAAGTGCTTCACAAGTTGTCTGGGAGCTCTGAGATCCCAGTCCTAAACCACTTATGCTTGCTGTCCTCAAGTAAAACTTAAGTGATTGTACCCTGGAAAATAACCCTTTCAGTGTCTCAGTTTTATCAAGAGGCTCTAATGGTTATATATCTGCATTTCAAATTGACGTGGTTGCTAAACCTTATCTATAATGTTGAGGCTCGAGTGATCAATTCCATCTGGCCTAGGTTTGCAGTTTAGCAGCATCAAACTGCTGAGGATTATTGTTTTGGATAAATAGCTCATGGCATTTGATTCAGACTGGGCCATGCTCAGAATTTAGGGGAAAAGAAATATGTAAATGTACTGAGCTTGCTACTACTGACATTTTATTCAGTTTTCTGACCCAATCCCTTGTCCTTGCAAATTTTGTTGCGGTCCCTTAACTTGGTTCAAACACGTGGTCACTGCTAGGACTGTGCTAACTTTAATACCCAACAGGAAGTTTTGAAGACTTATTCCAGGCGATGAGGCCTAAAGCTGAAATGCTTGAAATGGGGGACGCTCAGTCTGCGTCCATTTCATTTGAGTGCAGCTGCTGTAGTTGTATCGCTGGCCGTCTCCTTGCCCAGGATCTCTAGATGTAATTCCTTTTATTGGGAATATAATGAGTGCTGCAGTGAAAGTACCATCATTCTATTGGCACTGCATTAAATAAAGCAAAAAGGCTACTGTAGAACTCCTCCTTTATAGTTTGCCTGGACGTGATGAGCAACTTTAATGCAATTAATTCTGTAAATATTTACTCTCCAGATGGTTTATTCAGCTCTGACTTATTTTTAAAAAATTGAATCTACTTTTTCTTAAGTGGACACTGTACAGTGATGGTCCGGTCTATTTTACCATTGAGGATTTATGTCTGGACTTGGTATGGATAGGACTGCAGCTTTTAATCACGCAAGCTTAATTGTATTTTTTTGTTCTCTTTTCCTCCGAACCCCACATACAATGTGAGCATATCTATAAACAAAGGAATACAGTGTTACTATTGAAACAGTTAGTCATACAGTAATCCCTTTCTTCTTGGAGACTGATTAGAGCTTCTCTTTTTAGTTTGAGTCTCGTGTTTTGCTTGTTGAAGTGATCATGCATGACTCTGCCCTGTGGCATTTCCTCAGGAAAGCCTGTTGCACTGTGCTCCCTGATATTATCCAGTATATCCTGCTGACGCGTGCAAAGAAGAGGGACAGCAAGTCAACTTCCAGTTTAACTTTCATTTATATATTTTCTTGCATTCAAAGTTGGCAGCACTCGTGGCTTTAAGAAGGAGGAGTTCAGGAGCCTAACTTAATTGGGGAGGGAAGGGGGAGTAGCAAGCTCAATACATTTACATATTTCTTTTCCCCTAAATTCTGAGCATGGCCCAGTCTGAATCAAATGCCATGAACTATTCACCCCAAACAATAATCCTCAGCAGTTTGATGCTGCAAACCTAGTTTACTTACTGTAGGTGTTGCAAAGATCTTGTGCCCTGCTCACAAACTATCTTTGAGTGGTCTAATGAAGATGCATACATGTGTAGTACAACTTTTCCCCTTCAAAATGTTTTTTCTTCTCTCATTTTCACTCTTAATACCATTTCTCAATCAAAAGATGGAAGAATTATCCCCACATCCTAAGTATCTAGTTGCTTTGTGTACAAGAGAGAGCGAGTGCAGCCTTGAGTGACCTCCCTCTTGACTTTTCCTCAGCCACTACATACCTAATGCCTCTTGGTTTTGCAGCCAACATCAGATTTTCATCTGATGCTGAATTGTTTGTTCAAACCTTTATCCAACCATTTCATTTTTTTTCAATTGTCTTTTAATTTACATTCTTCACTTCCCCATAACATGTTCTGTTTTTTTTTACTCTACATTGCTTTATTCTATTAAATGTCTACTTTTGTTGCAGAAGTGAGGACCTTGGATATACTGTAGGATTAGTGTAGCTGACTTGGCTTCCTTCACTGCTGCAGCTGGGCAGATAAATTGAATTCTGTTAAGATATACAAGGCATCAGAGTAAAACAAAAGGTCTTTTGTTGAGATGTTAGGTGGTGATAAGCTCACTGTAAATGGTCCAAGCAAGAAATATGCAAAGAAAAAAAAGGTATGACATAATAGAAAATGAGGTACATCAGGAAGTGGTTTTATTTTGACTTGATCAAGTTTATGGACTATAGGTGTTGCAAAGATCTTGTACCCTGCTCAAAAACTATCTTTGAATTCTCATTAAGAATTATGACAAATTGTGCAGTGAAATGTAAATAAAATGGGTATGTTCGAAAGTTCCACTATTCAAGGGTTTCATATATATTTTACTCATTGGTTTGGCACAGGACGTTACATTTCATATTCTAGAATGGAAAATTCCTTTACAAAACAACTATGATAATCGTTGCATTTGATGTAGAGCCTTAAGATGTTGTTGTTAAGATGTCTCAAAGCACTTCACAGAATATGCTGTAAAGTGAATTGACTGTATTTTTGTGTATTTTTAACTAAGTTACTGAAAATCATAACAAGATCAAATCCCACTTACATCAATGTGAATTTCATGGAGGAAACTACTTACTCACTCCAAGTAATTGATTTTTTATTGATTTTTATTTATATATTTATTTTGCCTGTTTGTTTCTGATCTATTAGCTCATTTAATATCAATGTAAATTTTAAGTATCAACGCAAAAAATAGCCATTCTGTTTCAGAATTATACAAATTGAAAATTTATAACACAATCTGATTTGATAATGGTTGTTTTACTGACCTGAGGAGGAGATTGAAAATATTAGATTTGTGTCCTTTTATACTTTGAAGAATGAGATAAAATGTTGCATTGGAGGCAAATTTGTCTGAACTTCTTCAAGATAATTTGTAACTAAAGATGTTCAGGGAGGATTAGGGGAAGAAGAAAGTTAAATGAATGAATGGCTTGTTACAGTTGCTTAATGTTGCAAGATTTGTTTTTTTAAAAAAAGTGAATTTAAGTTGAAGAAGAAGTACTAAGTAGAATGTTACCTTGATGGAACCAATACCTCGCTTATAGATGGAAACAAAGGTAAAACTGTCTTAAGGAAGGGTCTAAGAATATAGAAACTCTGAACTACTGCTGTGCGCAATTGACTGCTGCATTTCGCTCACAAATAAACAGTCAATTGACTTTATAGTATATTCTGTGAAGCGCTTTTGAGAAGTCTAGATGTGAAAGCGTTATATCAAATGCAAGGATTATTATTACTCTAGTTTATTTACTTTTGTTTTGATATTTTCAAATTCATATTGATATTACATGGGCAATATTCTGCTTGTTCAAAACTAATCAGAGCTATTTGAACCTGACCCCTTTCCAGCGTGTTGGAGAACTGCTGTTTGTCAGCCTTTTACATTGATATTAAATGAGCTAAGTTTTCTTTAAATAAGATTGAATTATGTGTGCGTATGCTGACTTAAGGCTGCAAAGAACACCTGGAGAGGGATTTATTATCCAGTTAATACTATATGTGGAAGACACCTTGTAATGAAATGTGTATACTCAAATAGTCCTTGAGAAATGGCTTGTCTGATTAACAGACATGATCACCATTGCACAGATCGTCTTGATGTGAGTTGAATGTAAAATATAAACAATAAGTGCTGTCCTTTTATCAAAGAATGTTGAAGAATGTTACAAGGCAGTGAAGTATCAAATTATAATTGCCCAGAGATTGAATTATGTCTGGTCGTGTGTGTGAAATCTGTGCCACTGCAGGGGTTTAGGTAATATTATAAATCAAAGCTGAAGCTGTTTGTTCAGCCACCCAAACCATGAGATTGTCTTGCAGTATTATCTTAGTTTTTGTAACACATGTAGGTTTTTTTGAAAATCAGATTTTCTTCATTTCCAAATGAAGTGCTTTATCCTGTTGGAAACCCAACATCATGGGCAACAAGCTACAAACAACAACAACAACACGATACAAAGGTGTTTTTACTGATGTGTAATCCTGTGTTTTTGAAAATAGTGCAACAGATTTTGATGCATGTTTTCATGACATTGGACCTTAAGGATCACTTCATGAGATGTGTATTTTAGTATCAACGAATTGTTGTCAATAGACTGTCTTAAGCCTACATTTTAAACAGATTAAACTGCCATTTATTTCATTGCTGTTTCTGTGGTGTGTTGATGCAGATTTACCTCCCTCTTCACTTACATAATGGTCATTAGATTAAAAAAAGTATTTGTGTGAAGCTCATTTAAGGTGCAATTTCAAGCTATGTATTGTTAGCTTCAACTTTATAAGATAGCAATGCTGATCTCAAAAGGGAATGTTGCAATTTATATATATTATTACATTTGCTACAATAACAGTATTGACTAAAGTATCCATTGAGACTTTTCTGTTGGTAATATTTATGAAATGAAATTAGTTCAATGAATGATGTTTCCTGTTTAATACACATTTTTATTGAGTAAAAAATCCCTTTATTTTTCCTCTTCCAGTACGACAATCAGCCCAGACTTCCCTTGCTCCTACCTGATTGGTTTCAAGCTCCTCGTCCCCCACTCCTCAATCCCTTCATGTCCTCACACCTCACAATCTCTGACCATCTCTAACCCCACTCATCTCCTTGCACCTCCCACCCCCACACTTGGCTAACTTGGGTTTGCTCCTTGTCCCATTGCCTCTTTGCACCCCATCAGTGGCTAAACTCTCAGGTTTTACACCCCTGCCTCAACCCCATTGTACTTTATAAATCACATAGTAGTAGTTTTGCTGTACAGTACTTGTTCTATTGCATATTATATGTTTGATATTGTGAGTGACCTAAACCCAGAATTCAGCCAGCATTGCTTTTCTCAATTGGTTGGTAGATAATGAGTTTGCATTGACTGTTGCTCTTTATTTTCCTTGTTCCTGCACAGCAGCACAACTGAGATAAAGAACTCAGTAGAGTGGTGGTGGGTGCAATAATTAACCAGCATCCTTCCACTCTGCTACATGTTTGAATTTCAATCTTGATTAACATGGCTGGTCAGATCACCCTAGGGTTTGTATTTCTTCCCTCCCCCCATCCCCCCGCTGTCTGGAAATGCTGGGTTATTTACTTATCTTACAATGATTACAATTTATTTGCTGTTCATTGATTGCTAAGATGCGTGTTTCAACTTATTTCATATGTATTCCAATTTTTCACGAGAAATAATTTAATGTCATTGAGTAATTTAGTGATTTGTGGTTATTCTGTTATCCGGTTTGCAGGTATGGGAGTCTTCCCCTGCAAATCTGTTGGTTCCTAGCCCTGCCTAATTTAAATGAGTTATTTGCTGTAAAGTAACAAATACTGCTCAATGTGCTGATGCTAGTTCCTTTTAGTGTTTTGGAAAAGTCCACACAAGCTAGCAATTTTAAAAATGTATTGGTGTCTTGAACATACCTGAGTGGGAGTATTTCAGTGTCTCAACTTACTAGTGGATACGTTTTCTTTGGCTACTTTTCTACCTTCAACTAGCTGTATGCTGTCCATGCTGCCAATACAGATGTGGTCCAAAATGGACCCAATATTTTGATGATGGTGATGTGTATAGATCGAAAAACAGATTGGGATGAAGAAGGTTCTTTGTCTTATTTGAGCTTATCCTTCCAGAATACCAATCCTAATGTCTTCCCATCAGAGCATTAAACTGTTTATTTAAATGAGTCAAGTGTCCTGGCCTGTGTCTCTGCCCACACGGTGGTTGCCAGTTTTTGTGGAGAGAGCGGCATTTCGCGGATTCCATGGAAAAATTGCAGCCGCACTTTTCTGTTGGCCCAGCTCATAGTTAATTCCTCTAACACCGAAGATTACCTTTGTTCTCTGTCCTGCCTATAGTGCCTGAGCCACTCCTCATGTTACAACAACCCAAACTCTGTGCAACCCTCCAGGTGTGCCCTGAGCACTGTGTAGTTTCAGAATGACATTTGGACATCTGAACTTCACTGATTTGACAATACAGCCCAGTATCCTGTTTTCCTCAATTACTAACTGCCTCATCACTGTAGCTCTGGAGTCCTATAGCTCAGTGGTTAGAGCACTCGCTTTGCAAGCGAGAGACCTGGGTTTGATTCCCAGCAGGGCAAACCTTGGGCAAGTTTCCTTACTCCACATGCCTGATAATAATCCCTCAAGAAAAAAGCAATAATAAATTGGCCACTTCAATCCATGGCTGTTTGTGGGACACTACTGTGTGCAATTGGCTGCTGCGTTTCGCCCACAAATTTAGTCAATTCACTTTACAGTATATTCTGTGAAGCACTTTAAGACGTCTAGAAGACATGAAAAGCACTATATCAAATGCAAGGATTATTATTATTTTATTGTTTTCACTGTTTTGAAATGGTGAGTGATAAGTTTCAGAAATTTCCATTAATTGGTATCAGCCTTTATTTAGGTGGAAAATTGTTGAAATTTCTATTTATAATCACTGTTGCACTTAGCAAATGCTTAACTGTGTTTGCTTAATGTAATGTGTCTGGTTTAGTATCACCTTAGGATATACAAGTACAGTGTTTGGGAACATTTGTAGTGGTCTGGATGCACAGTTGATTTGCACTCTTGGCGTTCTCCTATGGGTTAAATTCCAATCCAGATAGATGGTATGAAGAATATTTATGCTATAAGTGTTATGCTGTAAGCGTTCTATGTCAATTCACTTTACAGGATATTCTGTGAAGCACTTTGAGACATCTTGAAGATGTGATAAGGCTCTATATCAAATGCAAGGATTATTATATGTGAATTAAATTTGGGCAATTCTTGGGGGATGTTTCCCCGCCCACACCACACAGTACAACACCTAATTTGACACAAAAAGGATTTTAAACCCCTTGAAGGAAACTTGTTATGGAATATGGGTGTAGTAGCCAATTGGCTCTCCTTGGGTTGGGTAAAACATTTTGCTGCTGCAAACCAAAGGAAACTGCTCTGCGCTTCATTGTGCTGTACCTGACCTTGGGAGGGTTTGATACTGACGTTGAGCGCCTGTAATTAGAAAGTGTTCAATTCCCCAACACAATGTTCTTGGCATTGGCAAGTACAAACAATTTTTTAAAAAGGTTATGTAATCACTGCTTAGTTGAATAGTTAATATTTGCAATGTTTAGCAGACATACCAGCTTCAGGAAGCATATAACTTACAGTATTTATTTAAAGCTTATGCTCTTGTTTTAGTTTGGAAAATCTAATCTGCACAGTTTAGTCTCAAAACAGCAAGTCTATTTCCTATCAGGTTCTGCTTTACAGTCAAAATACCCTTTAGGTTAATTTTTCAAAAATGTGCAACACTGAAGTTAATTTTGAACATGACTAGTTAATAGTGGAGATGCATAATAGAGATGTATTACAGCTAAGTTACTCATCAAAGTGTGCTGTGAAGTTTCATCTACATCAGACTTGTAGTGACAAATAAAACTGATTGAAATTAAATCACAACAATTGTATCTTAATTTTGCTATGTACGTACGTATGTACGTTCAGGAATGGCCAATTTAATTTGCTGTGCAGCTTTGCACTGTATAATTAGCTTGAGGTCAATTATCTTCAGCATCTACAAAGATTTACAAAGAACATACAGTACAGAAACCAGTCTGCATGAGTCTCTACTCATTCCTTACTCCTTCCCATACTCTTCAATTCTCTTTTCCCTTATGTGAAGGTCCTTCATTCCTCTTGAATGCATCTATATTGTCCGATTCAACCACTGCTTCAGGAATAATTTTTGTGTGAAGTATTTTCTCCTAAATTCGCATTTAGATCCTTGAATATCGATCTGAGTCCCGTAGCATAGTGGTTAGAGCACTCGCTTCACAAGCGAGAGGACCTGGGTTTGATTTCCTGGTAGGGCGAAACATTGGGCAAGTTTCCTTACTTCACACGCATCTGTTTACCTAGCAGTAAGTAAGAACCCGGTTGTTAGTTGATCGGCGGATTGCCTTTCTAGGGTATTAATGCCTTCAAAAAATGTTTTCAAAAAGAATAATTTGGACTATTAATGCACGACTGTTTGTGGGACACAGCTGTGTACAATTGGCTGCCCTGTTTCATCCACAAAAGATACAGTCAATTCAGTTTTTTCGGTGAAGCGCTTTGGGACATCTAGAAGACATGCTCAGGTGTTACATCAAATGCAAGGATTATCATTATCTTAAGCTGTGGAATATAAACACCAGTACAGACTGTTTAGGATGAATGGCCTGTTTCTGTACTGTAGATTTTTTGTAAATCTTCAGCTCCTCTGGCTACAGACTCCCCAACCATGGAATTGACCTATTTGTGCTAATCTGAAACTAGGTTGTGTGTTTTCTTTTTCTTCATGTTCCTAAATTTCTGCTTGTGCTGTTTCTTAGCTAATTATAAAGAGGTGTTTTAACACAACCTGGATTCATGTCCTTGATATTGTTTACGCCTCCTACCCTTCCTTCCTATGTGGTGAGAGGGAGAAAAGCATTGCATGAGCCTACCTGAGTTTCAGATCTTAACCACATAGAGAATTGTTGTTGCAAAGCATCCTGGTTTACAGTATTCCAAATAACCATTATCTCAGTTATGAGCCTTATTAAAATTTTAATGCTGCTCATTTTATGTTAAAATGTGTGAACTTTGTATGTAGTCTGGTTATTAAATGGCAGTCCTGATATATATATATATATATAGCTGTGTTGTACCATTGGAAAACAAAATTTCTCAGTATTGCCTTTTTTCTTATCAAATGTTCCCTTTACACCAGTACTGCTTATTTGCAAAATATGCATTTCCACCACAGAGCACGTTGGTGAGAATGACACTGCTGAGAAAATTTGTACAGACTGCTAATTCTAAAACTCTAAAATGCAATTTTGAAATGGAAAAAAAAGTTTAAACAATTTGGATTAGGTTCCAAGCTTGTCATACCTTTGGGAAGGATGACTCTAAACTGTGTGCAGCTTCAGACAACTTCACCCAAGAGAAGATGACAGTGTAGTTACTCATCCCGACATTCTTTGGTAATTTATGGATTGTTTAAAGAATGAATAATGATGAACTACAAAATTGCTCGATTGTGCACTACATTAGGAGAGCTAACACTTAGTGAAATTGATGACTTCATTTACTGATACTAATAAGATTGTAGAGTATTAATCATTATTTTAAAGCATAAGGATTTGATATGACTAAGCAGTTTCAGTGTTCCGTGCTGAAACCATTTCCTTTCTGAAGGAGCTTCTTCCCTTGGTGCTTCAGAGCCAGGATGTATGTGATCCAGAAACTTTGGGAAATGGGAGTGATTAACTATTGGTTAAACAGTACAGGATAGGATGATCTAATGGTTAGATCAGTGAAACAAAGATCATGCCTTAGATTATTCAGATACCACGCATTTCCTTCCTGCAAATGACCTAATGTTTATCTCAGTGCAGGAATGATTCAGTTCATGGCTGTTTGTGGGTCATTGCTGTGTGGGAATTAGCTGCCGTATTCTCCTACAAGATTTTAACACAAGAGAACCTTAACCAATAACTACGAAAGATAAGGGAAAATGATTAAACCGTGAATGCCATATTAACTATATTGTTGTTTTAAAAGCAAGAATTGCACTTATTTACATTATTAAAATGGTTATTTAAGATTTTTTAATGGTGATTGCTGTGGTGATCACACTCGCCTCAGGTTTTACTAACTTGAAGACTAATTGATACAGTGCGAATTCCTGGCTCTTTAATTAAGAGAAACATCAATTTATGTATGATTAATGGCAGTGCCTTAAAAAATACAAGGATTAATACAAAATCTAGATTGCCATTAGAAAAATTAAATGAATAATTTAAAAAGTGCAACTTACATCTGATTTTCAATAAATTATTTTAAATTATAGGCTATTGGAGCTTCCTAGCTGGTTTTATTCATCAAAGTGACTGGTAGACAGAAGTTAAGTTGATAGCGTATGTAGGGTGGAGATGGGACAAACATTAGTGTTGATATCTTAAGTCGAGAAAGTTGGCAGAGTGGATAACTTGTCAAATGTGATGTTTTTGATTCAGTAATGTGTGCTTGCAATCTTCAAAGTGATTACAAATTTAATAGTGGCTGGAGATACCAGGTCTTCATTGGGCCATAGATACAGTTTTTTTTTTCGCAATATACAAATTGGATACAAATGGCACAGGCCATTTGATAACCATCAACTGTCCTCTTCGTGAGTTCCTAACATCAACCATACTGTCATAGGAGAAGGTTGGAGGACATTTGCTTTCTCAGAGGCAGGGAGTAAAAATTGCAATATCACTTTATAAGCAATTCACATCTGCCTTCCAGTTACATAGGGATATTGCAGAAGACTGGAAGCACACTGGCTAACTATCTGCCTGCTTGGAATGATAGTAGCCCTTGCACTTGATATGGCTCCTTTCACATAAGGAGGTTGTCTCAAAGTGTTTTGCAGGATTTTACTGCAAAAGTATATTGGCTGTGTTTTGCAGGCTGACGTGGCAGCCAATGTGAACACAAGGAATGTTCCACAGTCATGAAGTGAATGATCAATCTTATCTGGGAGATTATTGGACAGGAGAAACTCCTTTCCATTTTCTAATTGTACCTTGAGATCTTTAATGTCTACCTGGCCAAGGAGATGGGAACTCGATCTTAGCTTCTCACCTGAAGGATGGCACGTCCTACAATTCTTCTCCAGTCCTGCATTGGAGAGTCAGCTTGGACTGTGAGCTCAAAATCCCGATGTGGGGCTTGAACCCACAACTTTCTGACTCCGATATGAGAATGCTATATCTGAGCCTGAGCCAGGCTCAGATATAATTTAATTTACATATTTTCAAAAAGTTGGTCCCTTACCCTGGAATCTCTAGCTTATATGGATACATAAGCTAGATGGTACAGTCTTAAAGGGGGTGAAGGAACAGAGACTTCTGAGGGTTCATATAAGTAATAATAATAATAATAATAATAATCCTTGCATTTGATATAGCGCTTTTCACGTCGGGAGGACGTCCCAAAGCGCTTCACAGAACACACTGTAAAGTGAATTGACTGTATATTTGTTGGCGAACGCGGCAGCCAATTGCACACAGCAGTGTCCCACAAGCAGTCGTAGATTGAAAATGACCAATTTATTATTGTTTTTGGTTTTGGAGGGATTATTATTAGGCTCTGTGTGGAGTAAGGAAACTTGCCCAACTAAATCTTTGAAGGAGGCAGGGCAGGTAGTTAAAACTGTTAAAAAAGCATACAGGATACTAAGCTTTATAAATAGGGGCATAGAATACAAAAGTCAGGAAGTTATGCTGAACCTTTATAAAACACTGGTTAGGCCTTAGCTAAAGTACTGTATTCATTTCTGGGCACCACACTTTAGGAAGGATGCCAAGAAATTGGAGAGGGTGCAAAGGAGATTTACCGGGATGGTACCAGGAATGAGGGACTTCAGTTATCAGGAGAGACTAGTGAAGCTAGGATTATTCTCCTTGGAGCAGAGAAGGTTAAGAGAAGACTTAATAGAAGTTTTCAACATTATGAGGGGATTCGATAGGGTGAACAAGGAGAAACTATTTCCACTGACGGGTGGGTCGGTAACCCGAGGACACCGATTTAAAATAGTTGTTAAAAGAAACAGAGGGAAGGTGAGGAAATTTTTTTTCACACAGCGATTTGTTCGGATCTGCAATGCATTGCCTGAAAGGGTGGTGGAAGCTGATTCGATAACAACTTTTAAGAGAGTAGATAATTATTTGGGGAGGACAAGTTTGCAGGGCTTTGGGGAGCGCGCGGGGGAGTGGGATTGATTTGGATAGCTCTTTTTATAGAGCTGGCACAGACACAATAGGCCGAATGGCCTCCTTCTGTGCTGTATAATTCTATGATTCTATGATTTTGTAAAACATAATATTTTACTACTTTTTCTACACATTGATTGGTCACTCTACACTTCAGGTGTAAAGAACAAATTACAAAGAGATAGAACATTTCTGAATTTCAGTGTGCAGGTATGATTATTATATTACCATTATTAATATTAACCTTATGGTTAGAAGTAGAGATGTAATCATTTTGTGCTTGATTGAGATTGTTTTAACTAAGCTAAATTTCTGCTGTAGCAGAGGGCACTATGAACACAACAGACATGTTCATCTCTTTGTGCATCTGTTGAATGATGAATTACATACTAAATAAAAGTAAATTGATGAGAAATCTTATCATGAGGCTGAGATTCGAAAGTAACAGTTTTCCGTTTTTAACTTATAACCGTCAGCTGTTAATGTTAATGCTTTTAGGTTTTGGGCTCATTTGGTAGGCCTCCAGTCTCTTGAGCCAGAGATTGTAGGTTCAAACCATCTGAACTTTGAGCTCACAGTCCATTCTGACACTCCATTACACTGCTTGTGAAGCGCTGCATCATCAGGGTTGCTATCCTTAATGCGAAACATTGAACTGGCTGTTCGGGTAGACATTAAAGATCTCATGGCACTATTCAAAAAGAAAAGCAAGTTTGTCCCAATGTCCCAGATAAAAACAATTGGTCTTCCTCACTTCATGACGGTTTCCTTGACCGTGTTGCGTGCAAATTGACTGCCGTGTTTTTCTACAAATAAAGTCTTCATATTTTACAGAAAACTTTGAAGCTGTTTGAGATGTTTTGATGTGACAATGCCCTTTATCAAATCTCATAATTATTTTTAAACGTTTCGAAGTTAACTAGGTAAAGTAGGTAAAATTTAATTGATATTTGTAGTTATCTATGAACTTGCGTTTCAGGGATTCCCTTATTGAACTTTCAACCCTGAAAAAAGGGACCAATTGAATAGAACAAAATGGTATAATGCTCTAAATATCACATCATAGCTTGAACAAATATTTCTTCTGATTACAAATTTGCCATTCTCGGACCAAATTGGATAAAATGGTTAACACTAATCTGACCATAAATCATCTCGTAAATTTGAACGGCAACAGCCTTAATAAATATCATGTGACATACAGTCAATCCTCTGACTTGTATTTTATGTCTACTCCACAATCTAAAGTATCCACTCACATCTATATTTTCCTTATAATCTCAGTTCACTTTAATAACTTACTATACCTGAATTAGGTTGCTAAAAGGGATAGATTTTGCAGAAATTAACAAAGGGATAAAGAGAATCGTGTTTACTGAGAAGTACATTTAGATCTAGAAGATGGTGGTAAAACCTTTGACAAGACAGGTTTCGTAATTCTGGCTTTTCTATCTTAGTACTGCTGTCTGAATTTTGTTCGTGCACTTTGAGCAAATGAATGAGTCACAGAATTCTCACGGAGATAAATGTCCACGCTCCCTAATTACGTAATAACCAGAACGCAAATGCAATAAGCTTTTTGGTTTATTTAAGCTAAAATGTGATGAATTTTCAAAATGTTAATTTTACTGCATGATAATAATAATAATCCTTGCATTTGATATAACGGCTTATCACACCTTCGAGACGTCTCAAAGCTTTTCATGGAATATACAGTAAAGTGGAGTCCTGTAGCTCAGTGGTTAGAGCACTCGCCTTGCAAGCGAGACACCTGGGTTCAATTCCATGCAGGACGAAACATTGGGCAAGTTTCCTAACTCCACACGCCTAATAATAATCCCTGCAAAATAAAACAATAATAAATTGGTCATTTTCAATCCACGACTGTTTGTGGGACACTGCTGTGCGCAATTGGCTGCCGCGTTTCACCCACAAATATACCGTCAATTCACTTTACACTCTATTCTGTGAAGCGCTTTGAGACAGCGAGAAGACGTGAAAAGCGCTGTATCAAATGCAAGGATTATTATTATTATTATTTTGTATATTTTGTGGGCGAAACGCAGCAGCCGATTGTACACAGGAGTGCCCAACAAACAGTCGTGGATTGAGTGAAAAAATTATTATTGTTTATTTTGAAGTACTTATTATCTCTGGAAAAGCGACTATCAATCGGGTTCTGACTTACTGCACAGAGGCGTGTGGAAAGCAAGGCGTGTTTTGCCCTGCCGGGAATCGAACCCAGATCCTCTCACTTGTGAGGTGAGTGCTCAAACCACTACGTTACATGAAATAAACATACATATATATATATATAATATATATATAGGAACCTTACGTATATTACAAAGTCTGAGAATCAGTTCAAGGGAAGCTAAGTTGGTCCCAGCTCGGATTCCTGGTCTGTCTACAGCACCTTTTACTCTGTAAGTGTGGCAGTTGAGTGGCAGGGAGACACCCTCTGGAGTTGAGTGACCTGTCAACACTCACTGCCAAAACTTACGTATGAACAATGGTGAGTTGAATGGGGTTACAGGAGGGCAACCAGCACCTGGTTATCATTTATCATCATTTATCTCTAAATGATAATAATAATAATCCTTGCATTTGATATAGCACCTTATCACTTCTTCAAGACGTCTCAAAGTGCTTCACAAAATATACTGTCAAGTGAATTGACTGCATATTTGTAGGTGAAAATATACAGTCAAGAAGAAGAGGAGGCTGGCGCAGAAAGGCATACGTCTGTGGGAATAAAACTAGGAAAAGAATTGGAAGCAATACTTTTTTAATAATTTCTATAATAGTATTGAATTACGTACTGGCCAGGCATTTGGTGTGCTTTCCGGGTTTTCTTGTTGCAGGTCAAGTGTTTGCCTTCTTTTTTGTAAAATCAGGTCTCATTTTTCAATTTAAGAAAGAATTTGTCTTGTCTATTGAGGTTAGAACTGGGTGGAGGTGAGCTGTGAAACCACACCCTGGGATTGATCATATCCCGTTCAGGTGAGTTTTCAGGCAAAATCATGCTTGCCCAGCTTACAAAGAAGATAATCAGCAAAGGTCCCAACCTAGCAACCTAATATTTACATTGGAAAGTCTTTTATTTCCCACCTATTTTCTACGCCAGAACTATCTCGGTCAAGGTTGATGATTTGTAAAATTTTGGTTCATATCTATTTCTGATTTAATTTTGGGAGTTCATTGCATTTAAAGCAGGAATATTTCACCGTGTGTTTAACAACCAGTTGCATCTTACTTTCAAGCTCATCTTGACCCATCTGAATAAAATCTGGATAAACTGTTTACTGTACCAACCCAGCTGTGCATCATACCAGCTTGGACACTCTCTTTGTCAGTAGGCCGCGACCTATTTCATGTATCCCACCACACATCGGTTGTCGAGCTTTCAGCCTATCTATGATTTTTATTTCCAGGCATTAGCTCAGTTGCTTGCACTCAGAACAATAATGTATAGTATATACTTTTCTTTGGCTGCACATTCACTTAAGGTAGAGCAGAATCCGAGTCCGTTACATCACATCTGTGATCACCCATGGGACATGCTAATGGATTTTGCTGTCATTAATACAGATTGTTTAATACAGATAGGGTTTCAGTGTCCAGTGAGCTTATTTTACACTACTGTGCTGTCTTTAGATCATTGTTAAAAGCCTTTGAAGTTTAAGTGATAGAATGATGCTGTCGTCCCAAGATGGTCATTATTGCTAGGATTTTCAAGTTTTGGCTTTCAAATACTGTATCTTGGTAATGTACCATTCCCCCAAAATAAACTCAAATGAGAATTACTCTTAGGGTTGGTTTCAATTATCTTATTCTTTGGCAGGTTGATTCAGATTTTTTTTACTTTCCTTTACAAGTACCAACTAATCTGGCTGCTAAATACACTTGTAGCCATTCTTTCCCATGACAATATTGTGACTTTGAACTCGCATTGTCTGGGCTGACACTCTGGAGCAATCCTGGGAGAATGTTGCATTGTTGGAGGTACAGTACTTCAGATAAAGCATCAAACTGAGGTCTTGTCTGCCTGTTCATATGGATGTTAAAAGATCCCATGGCACTATTTGAAAAGGGAAGGAAGTTTCTCTTGTTGTCCTCATCCACAATTCCTCTAATGAAATTAACCATTTACTTCACGGCTGTTTGTGGACACTGCTGTTTCACTATTGAGCTGCTGAGCTCGCCAATAACTACACTTTGCAATAAATCCTGTGAAGCGCTTTGAGACATGAAAGATACTATATCAAATGCAAAGATTATTATCAGGATTGTTATATAAATCACTTATCTACCCAGTATTCCTCAAAACCCCAACATGTCTAGGTGGTTTGAATCTCTAAATGGGATGTGTATTATTCCCAAAATAATACTGGAGGCCCTATAATAATCCTTGTATTTGATACAGCGCTTTATCACATCTTTGAGACGTCATAAAGTGCTTCACAGAACATACTGTAAAATGAATTGACTATATATTTTGTGGGTGAAACGTATATACTGTGCATTATTGTTCTGGGTGGAAGCAAATCAACTAATGCCTGGAAGTAAAAATCATGTAAAACTAACATCTACAAAATAATCATCCTCAACAATATGTAATCTCCACTGAGTGATTAGGTACTACAAATTATGATTCAAATTGGCTAAGCACCATTTTTTGGTGAGAATGGTAACTTTCAGTTGACTGGGAAAGAATGTGTTCACTGTGCAGATTATTGGACACAAACAGCAGCAATGAAATCAGTGGTTGGCAAATCAAATAAGTAGGAACGCTAAGAAGGATTTGAAATAAAAAGTGTGTTGTGTAGGAAAATTTAAAGTTTGCAGGTTTCTATCTGTGGTCTTCATTTTGGTTTGAGTGAGTTATTTAGATGGTAAAACGCCTTCACTCAACAACAACAACAACACGATTTCATTTACAGAGCGCCTTTCACGTCGGGAGGACGTCCCAAGGCGCTGGACAGTTGGGTCGGGACCCGAGCAGGGGGGAAATGGTCAGGGTGAGGGGAGGGAAGGGAGGGAGGGAGAGAGGAGGGGGTAGAGAGTCGAGAGGGGAGCTGAAGGCACGGTCAAAGAGAAAGGTCTTGAGACCAGCCTTAAAGGAGGAAAGGGAGGAGGCGGCGAAGGCACTGGGGGATGGAGTTCCAGAGCCTCGGGGCTGAGAGGCTGAAGGCCCGCCACCGATGGTAGGGCGGTTGGGGCGGGGGATGTGGAGCAGACCGGAGCCAGAGGAATGGAGGGTACGGGCAAGTAAGTAGGGGGATAGTAGGTCGGAGAGGTAGGAGGGAGCAAGGCCGTGAATGGCCTTGTAGGTGAGGATGAGGATCTTGAATTAGATCCTCTAGGGGATGGGGAGCCAGTGGAGGCGAGCGAGGGTGGGAGTGATGTGGTCGCAAAGGGGGATGTGGAACACTCATTATACAATTGCAAAATTGGCAATAAATCCACTTACTAACTAACTGAATTTCAGGAATTTATTATTTTCAGTAACTTGTAAGTGGGTGGCCTTGCTGGATTCATAGAGATTGAGGCTTAATACTCAGAAGCATGGTGACCTTTGTGTATATACTACACTTTTGAAAAGAGGTTGTTTCAGAAGACTAACTAATTCTTGGCCTTTGTTGACATCACGGAAAAAGCACCAATGTTATTTAGATTAGCCAATTGTAAAAGAATAACAATACTTGTCACTGAGAGGTGTTTGGTGAGATCAAATGCGATACGGTCTTTGCTGTGTAACGTTTGTTACACAATTCAAAAACAGATGTAGTGTTCTCCGGGAACTGTTTTTTTGTAAGACCAATGTTGTTCTGTACATTTCCTAGAATTGACATATACGGTATACTATTTTCCCAGTGAGGGAGGTGGTTGGGGGGAGAGCAAGGGAAGGAAAACTATACATTTATGCATTTTATTTGTATTTACCACTTTAACCACTGGAGCCTTTCTTGCCCTATTTTCAAGTTGTAAGTCTGTTGCTGAAAACGTTAAGCAGGCATAGTATGTCTGCCAGAACCCGTGTGAACTCAAATGGGAGCAGGGCAGAGGGGCAGAATGTTTCACATGATGTCATGGGAAGTATGAAAGTGCTCTTTGCACTTCGCAATTCCTATGTGGAAAGTAACCATATTAAAAAATCTATTCAATATGTTATGACTGAAATGGAATACAGTGAGCCTGTGGAATTTTTTTTGCTATTTGTTATAAAATGCTGAATCTACAGAAATGACTCAAACTCATCTCTGATCTATCTCATCCTGTGGTGGAATTAAATTAACAGAGCATCATTTAGCTTTTTTTGTAATGTTTTTCCTTTTTTCCTTCTTTTGTCCTGCAGTGGACAAGACGGAGCCATATTCCTTGGCTCCTGTCATTGTCTTCACTCCAACGGATCTGAACTCCGAATCAGTGTGCAATTTAGGCGTCCGGTTAGAACCCCAACTGTCCTTCCTCCCACACATCCGATCCCTGACAGGGACCGCCTTCCTCCATCTCCGCCGCATTGCCTACCTCTAACCGTACCTTGCCACAAATGCAGCCAAAACCCTCGTGGGGGAGGTGATCATGCCTCTCCGACCCCCTCACTCCCAAATCCACCACCTGGCTCTTCCGCTCGACTGGCACCTCCTCCTGCTTGTCCCTCGCACCTTCCGCTCCAACATTGTAGGTGGTGCATTCAGCCACTATGCCTCGGAATTCTGGTAGACTTTCCCTCAATCCTTCTGCCTTGCCCCGGCTCTTCCCCTTTTCAAGTACCATCTGAAAACCTTCCTTTTTGATCGGCCTTACAGTCATCTCCCCCCCACCCCTCCACCACCCCCCCCTCCCCTATCAGGCTTGGAGTCAGGCTCTGCCACTGATAAGTGCTCTGAGATGCTACCCTGTGAGGAGCGTGCTATATAAGCGCGTTGTTGTTGTAATGTAATCCTCCCTGCCCTCCACCGCTCTCCACAGCTCTGATGCACATCCTTGATTGTCCAGTGCTTTGGGACGTCTTCCTAACATGAACGGCTCTATACACATGCAATTTGTGGTTGTTGTCATATAACAATTTATATAACACTGTAATATATTTTAATTAATATATGCAATAATAATAGTCCTTGCATTTGATATAGCTCTTTCATGTCAAAAGGATGTCTAATAAGTGCTTCAAAGGCTTTACAGTAAAGTGTAGTGACTGTATTTAATAGGCAAACACAGCAGCCTATTTTCACAAGGTAATGTTCCACAATCAGCCATGAAATGCATGACCCAATTTTATCTGGAGGATTGTTGACCAGGACACTGAGAGAAACTGCTTTCTCTTCTTAAATAATGTCATGGGATCTTTAATGCCCACCTGAACAGGCAGACGAGACCTTGGTTTAACAGCTCATCTGAAGAACAGTATCTTTTGCTGAGATTATTTACCAAATGCCTTATTTTACAAAATTCCACATGTTTAAAATGTGGACTGAATGGTGCATCTTAATGGAAAAGGCTGTTTTTTTCAAGATGACAGTTATAACTTGTGACTCAGTGTTTAAGTGCTACTGAAGTACAAATGTTGGAAAGTTTTCTGTTTCAGCAGCCAAAATGCTGGAGATTTGTTTTGCTAAACTTTACTGGAACAATTCCCTCTAAGGGTTGAATGTTTGAACAATTCACTTTTAAAATAGTTTATCCACTTGATCTCTCCCTTTCCAAAAAGTCCATGCATAGTGCTTGACATAGTTTGCTCCCTTACGCCCAGATCACATGTTGGCTATTCTTTCAACAGTTTTTGAAGATGGTGACATTTGTACTGAAGCCAAATTAGCATGCTGCCAACTTTGCATTAGAGGTGTAATGATCTGGGAAGTTGGTTTAAAATAAAATCTCTGTTCAGTTTTTCTGGATTGCTGCCACGTTCCCAAGGACAATGCAATATTTTTTAAAACTGACAAGTGGATGTAAATGTAGCAGACGTAAGGAGATACAGTACTGATTGCTGACTCAAAAGAGAGATTTACAAGAGATACTTGAGAAGGTAAACCAGACAAATTTGGATTATGGATTAGCAATAAGTGCTAAGAAGGCAAATTCAATGGTAATTACACAAAAAGGACCTCCCAAAAATGACTTTGGCGAAAAGAAAAATGGGAATAGAAAAAGTAAAGACGGTTGTTTACTTAGTGAGTTTAATAATATAGGTAGCCTGAGCCATGAAGAAGTTATATGGAAAATGGCAAAAGAGGCATTTAATAATGATTTTAGTTTTTGTGTAGCTGCAAGTTAAGCTTGGGTTGAAATTCAGAGTCCATGAGTATTGTGCGATCAACAGCATTAAAACTGAGTTTTAAATTCTGAAGTAAGATTGGAGGTGCTGAGGTGAACAAGAACAATGACAAAAGAGTCCACAAATTTGTACGATAAGGCTGATTGCACAAAAGTGGCATGCTTTCAGCCGCATTATTTTTGGGGTTGTATAGATGGTTGTTACTGTCTTAAAAATGTGGTGGTAGTTTCAGAGGCAAGTAATACAGACCATTGTAAGATGATGTGCAATATCAGGGGGAACTGATTTAATCCAGCTTTGTAGAGGCTCGGGAGTACATAGTGCACAGGATTCCAGCCTCCAGAGCAGAGAAGGCACATGAGACCGGGGGAAATTGTAGCCTAGGGATTTCCAAGTGAAAATGCATGTGATGCACTATGGTCCAAATCCAGACAGCAAGGCACTTTTTATCTGCACAGCCAGATCTTATGATGCTTGCAATACCTTTTCCATGTATTCCCAAAGTGAGGGCAACAATAGGGCGAATTAACAATTAATATTAGGCTTTTTCATAAGAAACCAAATTACAATAATTGTGATTTTCAATTTTATTAATGGAATGATGGCATTGCCATATGAAAAAGCATTTTATTAACAGATAAACCATCAATGAGAAAGTAACATTTTGCTAGACTGAGCTTTTTCTATCAGTTAATCAAAACAAAGCCTTAGATTAGCGTGCACTGCAATCTGAAGAAAGTAGAATAATGGTCAAATACACTGAAGTATATTTTTTATAGTTGTATGGGATCTGCTATAGTCGTTGTACATTATAATCTCATCATTCAGTGAGGAACTCCATTTATGTGTGTGGAGTGGCGGGGGGAAGCTATGAAAGAGAGAGAGAGGCTAAGAATGTTGCACTTGAATTATGCCCAATGGACTGATTGTTCAAAATAAACTGGAATGAGATCATTTTTATATTTTATGTGGAGCTGAAAGGACCTTGAATCAATTTGCTGGCCCCCAAAATAACATTGCTGACCTCTCTCCAGATTCCTAAATTTACTGGGCACAATGTTTTGTTTTCCCTCCTGGTTTCCTTTGAAAGGTTAAAAGTATCAATAATTTTGACATGCATTTGCTTACATTATATACATGATCTCATTTTGTAGAATTCATGCCTTCACTGCATACCATAGAATGTTATTTACTACAACCCTTGCTACAGTCTAAAAGTCCATATTGCATTTGCCAACATTCATTCAATATAATTTCTTTATGCTTTCCAATCTAATGCTAAGACAACGGAGTGGAAATGCAATATTAATCCCATTTAGGATATTTATTTATGCATTTAATTTGAGATTGTGGAAAAGCATCCAACCAAATTGTCAAATAATTTGGCGATATTGCTGATAGAACCCACCCAATTAGCACTCAAACTTTTCCTGCAAGGGAACTTTACAGCTGGTGCTTATGTTTATAAAAACTAAAAGCAGTTAATCACTGTTAGGCCTTTGATTGTCTGATAATTTCTGGCAATCTTGTTAACTTGTGAACTGTCCTCCTGTATTTAATGAACTAAAATAAAGTGTAATTAAATTAGCGTGCTGATGTTGCAGTGACCTCACTGTGAAAACGTACTGTTGAAGTACCATGGTGATTAATGCTTTGGATGAAACAACATGAGTCATTGAACTTTTGCAGATGGGCAGGGGGACAGATCTGCTATGGGATGATAGTTGTGATATATAGTGAAAACTACAAGCCAGGAATATCTATACCAGTGAGTTTAAAAAAATAAGTACAGGGTGGCCTTGTTACAAAATTAAACTTTGCATTATCACTAGTCGTGAAAAAAATGGCTACTGGTCCCGCTTCTGAATCATGTTGGGGCTGACGTGACTTCTATATTTTGGAGCAGACTGAAGGATTGATTTCATGGTCCTCACCCTCATGTTCCAA
The DNA here is from genome assembly GCF_018977255.1 of Callorhinchus milii. NCBI lineage: Eukaryota > Metazoa > Chordata > Chondrichthyes > Chimaeriformes > Callorhinchidae > Callorhinchus > Callorhinchus milii. Next base: position 61,082,452 of record NW_024704745.1, read on the forward strand.
AACCTCCCTATCTCTTATAGCCTATGCCACTCTTCTGCTTACCCCCCTGCACTCAGCTAACTTGAACCTGCTGCACATTCCCTGTCCCTCCCCATCACCATTGGTAGATGAGCCTTCAGTGACTGTGTCCCAAACCTATGAAACTCCCTCCCTCTACCCCTCCATTTCTATCTGTCTTTAGATCTCACCTAAAAACGTACCTCCTTGTCTTTGTTTAAGTCAAAGCGTTTTGCCCACAAATATACAATCAATTCACTTTACAGCATATTCTGTGAAGCATTTTGAGACGTCTAGAAGACGTGAAAAGCGCTATGTCAAATGCAAGGATTATTATTATTATTATAAGTCGCCTCGCTCTCCCCCTTCTACTTTGCTCAACATCCAACCTAGACTTAGTAAACTTCAACACATTAGCCTGCATGAAGCATGCTACATAAATGCAAATTGTGAAAACATCATGAGTGGATGTTACCCTGAAAGTTTTAAGTAATACCATATTATCCCTCAGCTTCATTGTCGCAATAGAAGCTTTCACTGTATAATAGATGAACTTTTTTCTGGACATTTATTAGCTAATGGATGTCAGGCCAAGTACAGCAATGTTTGCTGAGCTCCTGAGACCAAAGCAGAGCTGATGAGCAATGATAATGGAATTTACTGACTTGACTCAGAAGAATTCTGTATTGTGGTTATATATTTTAATTATTTTTTTCTGACCGCCATTATAATATCTACATGTGTACCCTTCTGACCAGTATTTCCAGAGGGCTTCATGAATGCTCTTTGAAGTGTAAGAAGCTGCCTCAAGACCTAGAATTTAATTGCATACTTAGCATGTTATTGTATGAAGTGCATATGCACTAGGAAACAAAGAAGTACTGTACCTATTAATTCCACAAGTGAGGAAGCCCTTCATAACTCACCAGTGAGTGACAAAAGTCATGACTGGATTAAATGAGGCATCCTGCAGTTCCTCACTGTGAGACATTTTTATAACATTTTGTTTCTTTTTAACGAGGATTATTACAAGGTTGGATGCTTATCCCATTATATGCCTCATTAATGGTGTATGTGTGTTTTCAGAGATTGCAAGTATCTGACATGCAGACATTCCACACTCTTGTTTGGCCACCTGTTTAGTTAAGAAATGAGCAGTTATATTCAAATTAACAGCGCATGGAAACAATTGATTATAAAATTTCAGGTGGGTGTTTTTTTTTCTCTCTTTTACAATTTGGTTTTCCTCTGCTCCTAAAGGCAGTAATTTGTGCTGGTGTATAGTTCTGCAAGTGCTATTGGCTCTGTAGTACATCCTAAATAGACATTCTGTGTCCCAGCCAATGGAATGAGTGTCAACAGGTTATTCAACTCCTGGATACACCATAGCTAAGCCTAATTCTATCCCCCACTAAAATTGGCATGTGCACGCTAAGAGCTGGATTTGGATCAGCTGTGTGTACCTGTGTGTAAGTTTTTTTTCTTCCCAAGGCCAAATAAAGTGTCTCTTCGATTAGATAACTAAGCACAGAGTAGAAATGAACCTGGGATTTTTCTGACTGTAGGTTTGCATTTACCCGTTGTAATCCGACTACCTTGGAGAAAGTTTGAATGCAACAAGATTAGGCAGAAGGAACTTGTAGCATCTGGGGGAGGAGGGGAGAGTGTGTTTTTCTTTAGCAATACTGATATTTTTCTGATCTAGATTTTCTGCAGTTGGTCCTTGCACAGATGCATCCAGTGTGCCTGGTCAAGCAAGCTGAGTGAATAGAGGTGTCTATTATTATTATTTTGCTGTGTAATGACTATTTGTAGTAAATGCTGCAGCCACTTTGTGCATGAAGTGAACAACCAATTTTATTTGGAGCATTATAGGCCAAGACTCTGGGAGAAACCCCCTTCTCCAAGAGTCTGTTCTTTTTCTTCTATTCATTTGGTAGATTAGAAGAAAAAGAACAGAAATTTGCTTCTAGAAGTATCTTACGACTTGCCATCTGCTAATTTAGAATAGAGTAAGATTGATTCTGGTTTTAACTGTAGGTCAAAACAAGAAACTGAGATTGTATGTCTGTAAATCTGTCGATGAAAAGGGCAATACCCTGCAGCTCTTTGTCATCAGTAGAGATGGTTGAATATTGCATTCTGTTAATGTTTTAAAACAAGATAACACAACTCTTACTTGGATCAGGCCTGTCAATCATGGCTCTGCGCAGTTTGTACATTCCTGACCTAGTTTTTTTAATGGTTTGAATAAAAGCTTTCTTCATTGTTTGACAACGCACCTGACCTCCAGGGCCTATGGATTGACATGAAAATTGATACATTTACTCTGACCTGGCCTGAAATGTGTGTTGTGCCAAAAAAAGTAGTATATAAAAGACAATAGAACATTGTTATCCGTAAGCTGACTACCCACTGCATCAGACTATGATGCAAAAGTTAACCTGTGGCTGAAACACCAGCAACAAAATCTAGTATACGCGCAAAGTTACTTAGAACATGATTACCCAAGAAGAGTAACTGTGAACCAACAGCATGTTTAATTTGGCAATACATTATGGTAGCATGAGAGATGAAGAGTTAGAAAGTGAGACATAAGGAGAAATAGTCAAAGATAATGTCTGGCAGAGTGTGGTACTGTAGTCTTTCGACCTGATGGAAGAAGTTTTAAGTTAGCATTGTGGCCAACTTGTATTTTGTACAATCATCAGTTTTCTGCACTGTTTCTTTATCCACAATGGGGCCAGTCCCAGAGTGGTAATCGTCTCTGCCTTGCTACTCTTGAATGTGCTTGAATCACCTTATACGAGGTCAGTCTCAAGACTCATTTGAATACTCTTTCGATCATCACTCCTCTCCCCAGCCCTTTTTCTCTCCCACTCCCAGCTCGGGTGCCCACCCAGCAGTGTTAAATGCTTTGAGATGTTCTCCAAATGTGGAAGGCACTATATAAATGTAGATTGTGTTGCACTGTACTGCATCATGATTAAACCAAGTACTGATTAATTTTGCTTGAATCCTAAAGTATTTACAACACAGGGGACCATTAGGTCATTCTATCTCTGCTCCCCTAATGGAGTTATCTATTATAATCTAACTCTCTTGCTCTTTCCCCATGCCTTGTGAAGATTCTTTTTCCATCAACCTAATAAAGTTTTTTTTAAAGTTCAGCCTTTCCCTTTGCATGAAAAAAATTGGCGCGGTTTCCTCTCTTGAGAAGGAAATGATCTAAAATCCAGGCTAACACAAAGTGCATGGAACTTAGGAACACAAGGGACCTCCCGAGTTTAATTCTATTGAGTGGCCAAGATTGGCAGTTTCACTGTGCACAAGAGTCGTGTTTCCCACATGTGAAACCCAGAAATAATTTCATACACGTGAAACAATACTCGACAGGTGCCAGCAGCATGGGGTGGTCTAGAATTTATATGCCTTAAGGTTCCAGGAGGAGCAATCCACAAAGCAAAGGAACTGACTATCTCACCAATGATAAGCGATTTCCATGGATTCTTCACCCGTCAGGAAATGGCCATCATAATTGCAGCAGGTGCAATGGAGTTATTAGCGGAGGAGGGTTTCTAATGTCAGCTTTCTATATGTCATAGATTGCTTTATTATTTAGGCGAAAGTACACTCCACTTCCGCAGAAGGTGGACTTTAGGAGTCCTTAGGAATACTATAAATGTATTTAGGAATACACACATCTTTACAACCAAGCCAGTTTTGCAGGCTTGGTTGTAAAGATGTGTGTATTCTAACAAGATCGAAAAGTAAGATGCCACTTTACTGAAACTATTCATGCTGAATAGGAAGAAAGGCTCAGTAAAATGATTTACATTTTTACAACTGAAGTTTATAAACCTTCTAACAGAAGTGTTTTTAATTCTATTTATAAGGAGGTTGTAAAATGAGCTGCGTGCCAGCTTTTTAGCCATAGCCACAGGGTAGTTTACGGTTCAGCAGATAGCGAGGAAGGTTACTGCAGTACCAGTGTAGTGATAACAGAACTCAGCAGTGTTTCTGAAATTTGAGTATGTGCAGCTGAACTATTCAGGACTGCCCACAGAGCACATGATGTAGTGTACAGTGGTGTTGAACGAGAAGCACTGGAAAGACAGTTGAAGAGGACTTGTATGGAGGAAACAAAGCTTTTGTTATGTGGTCATTATTTAATCCAAGTCCACCTGTGAGAGTATAAATGAAAAGCTGTGTTTTACATACATTTTCAAATCATAATGTGCATTGTTCCCATCTGCAAGACAAATAGTGGCATCTAAGACTTGTATCAAAAGTCTCTCTATGCTCCGAATTTGAACGTTCCTATTATCGTGTATTGCTGTGGACTACAGTTGGAAGCTGTTTCATCCAAACACAACTTATTTAGATTGATAATTTAGTTGAATAATCCTGGAAGACTCATTTCTCCTCTATATATGTATTATATATATATATATTTAATATATATAGGGAAAATGGGGATTATTCAACTAAATTATCAATCTGAATAACTGAATAATCTAAATATATGTATAATTATTTAGTTGCACTCTATTGGTCTCTGGTCTGAATTAAAATCTTTTAATTGAGTGAGGCATAGGAATAAATAGACAATCAATTATCTGAATGATTCACCTATCTGAATATGTTTTCTGACTGTTCAAATTATATTGAACTTGTTTCAGTGGCTGGATTGTGCATTGAAGTCCATATTGTAATCACAGGCCCATTTTACTTCGTGCAATTTTTAAATGGTGGTTTTTGCATGTTAGAGCATTGCCTTTGCCGGCAATGCTCTAACATGAACTAAATAGTTCACAGGTGGTCATCACCCGCCTCTGGAGATGGTTCAAAGGCAATTGTTTGCTGTCGAGTCAAGTAGCTGTTGTGTTTTCAGTCCGAGGGAGGGATGAGCCTGGCCTTGGAGGCTGCATTGCCATATAATAATACTGTAGTTGGGACTCAGCAACAACAGCACACTCTGCAGTGTTTCCACAAAGCTGTTGGTGCTATGGATTTCATCCTGGAAAGAAAATGAAAGGTTATATTAAATCTAGGTTCTCCATCTCATCCCACCTTCCAAATGGAGATTGATTTCCTCCCCCACTCCCAAGTCATGGTATTAAAGAACGAAACCTTTTAGCATATTTAAAAGGGTCAACTTTGTTCAATGAACCAAGGTATTATTAAAATTGTTCATCATTGTGATGACCTTGTGACACAGATGAGGCCTGACTGGCTTTTCCAGACATACACAGCTGATGCTGGGGTTTTCTGCAGTGCCTGGGGAGCATTGACATGATTCATTGCTTCAAGCAATGCCTTCTTGAATTGAATGGCAGTCACAGCAAAAACATAATGTGCAACATGGCTCACAATGGATCAACTTTATAAAAGTATCTTATGCACTTAAGTTTTTTAACGTCAGTCCTTATCGGTGATATATTTGCCTTTTTTTTAGAAATGTGTTGATTACTAACATGAAGCAAAAGTAGATTCTTGAACTTCACTTGACATACATTTGACTGAACAATCAATGCTTGAAGTTGTGGTGCCACCGGAAAGCCGTCACACTTGGGCTTGGGGGCGTGGGAGGAGGTAAAAGAGAAGCTGGGTTGTACAGGGCATTAGAACAGTGTGTCAGGGAGGCACCTCTTCCATGACCTGCTTGCAATTTAGCAGTGTTGAGCGTGTTTATATTTCAGAACTGTTTCAAGAGGGGGTTATGCAATAGAGCTTCAGGGTCTTGGTACTGCGGAAACTACCCAGTATATATTATTACGTTGTTTAGTGAGATAAACTCTTTACATGTCGACTAGCATATATCTTTGTTCACAAGATCACAATCGGGAAGGCTGAGCTCACCAGCAAGCGGAAAAGTTTTCCATTCCTCTATTACTAAATAGCCCATAGTGCAACCCTGTTGCTTTCTGAAAAATGTTTTTTTAAATACAGTTTTAACATTTGCTGTTTAACAGCACTGTATTCTGTTCCTCTTTGTTGTGTTCCTACCAGTAAAAATCTCAGTCAAACTAATATCTATTTTTCTGTTTAGTGCATTCCTAGAGATGACCTGGTAACTATTGTTTTCACAACCCCAAGGGAGTCTTTCCCCATTTACAAATATTCATTTTCTACTGCAGTTGTTTAAGAACTGAATGTTATGGGATCAGTGCAGATGGTCAAATACACCAGAGCTCTAATGTTCTAGTCTTGTTGAGACTACAGGAATGCAAACTGGTCATAGTTTGAAAAATATAGATTGTCTGATATCCTGAAGGTTTTTTGTTCAAATGTTTTCAAGGGTTGGAGTCCTTTTCTCTTGGAACATATTTGCTCCCAACACATTGAAGGCAGATGTCCGCCAGAAAGCTGATGAGGAAACTCTGAGGTTTGGGGTGACAGCTGCTGGAAGAAGTTACCTGGAATCCCTGGAATCCGAGTTCATAAACTCGGGTTCGTAAATCCAGTGTCTAGAATCCACCTTGATTGGTTTACAAAGAGGAAAGCAGCTGCTGCTTAACAACAACAAATTGCATTTATATAACGCCTTTCACGTCGGGAAGACGACCCAAGGCGCTGACAGTAAAATTGTTTGGACCCGAGCTGGGGTTGGAATCAAGAGGGATGGAGGGCAAGCGGGTGGGAGTGAGAAGATGGCCCCAGTCAAAGTGGAAGGTCTTGAGTCTGACCTTGATGGAGGCAAGGGAAGGGGGTGAAGCGAAGGCACTCTGGGATGGAGTTCCAGACGGTGTGACAGAAAAGGTGAAGGCCTGATCATCAATGGTGGAAGGGGCAGGATGGAGAACATGGAACCAGTGCCTGCCGAGCAGAGGGAGCAGGCAGGTTGGTAAAGTTTTGGTAGGTCGCAGAGGAGCAAGTCCTTGGAGGGTTTTAAAAGCGAGGATCTTAAACATGATGTGGGGACAGTTTTAACTGATTTGACTCCAGATGTACACCAAAGTACACTTCTTGGTCTCAAGCCTTGGCTCTTGCCAATCTGCACCTAATGCTTTCCGAAATTAGGTAATCAGGATGTATCCCTGCAGGGAGAGAATGCACATTTCATATCAATAAACATCTCTGGAATTTCCATGTATAGGTGGAATGTATGAAACTCTTAAGCATGGTGATGGGTTTCTACAGTACCAAACACTGTGTCAAAATGTTGTAAAAATGTTGTATAAAGTGTGGTTAGGCCTGTACTCTACTAATATCTCAGATATGATCTACAATTTGATCACTCGTATGGATTTCTAGACTAATATAGTTACCTAAAATTGAAGAGAAAAAAAGAAAGTTAATATGAACTATATAATGTGTGGTTATGCCTTAGTGCATCAGAAAACATCCAAATTAATTTATCAGCTTTTACTTATTTGGTGTAAAGGGGAGTAGCACTTGTGGCTAGTTACACAAGAAAGAATAGCTGTCCATTTAATTTTAAACCACAATCTCAGTTCTCCTTTTAATGTTTATGCTTAAAGCGTCAAAAAGTCTAATATAATTTTGGGTGTACTGTGCATTGATGTGCAGCACATACTGTACATGGTAGAAATTATGATTATAGTTAAATAGAAATTGCTGACTAGCCAGAGGCATGGAGTTTAGTCACATGCACTAATTTTAGTAGAAAACACTGTGTTACAGACCATTTTAGCAGATAACCAATAAGCAGTAACCAAGGAAGTAAAGCACACACGATGATCAAAAAGTACTTGTACATCTTGCTTATCATCTTGCAATTTTACCATCAAACGCACAAAAAACTCAAAATACACATATATAAATCATACAAATGTGAGTATTGAGATCATATGGCTAACAATGATGTCTGTTACTCTTTTTATTTACTAATGAAAAATGTACTTTTGCCACATCTGGATTCCCAATTCGCCACATGTGGCAAATAGTTAACATATTGGACAACTCTGCTCCAGTAAAATTGTATAAAGACCAGACATTGTGCCCAGTGTACCCATGTCAATGAAAATAGGATCGCACAGCTTAACTTTGATTGTACAAAAAAGTGTTGGATATAACACAGATATGTGCTATGATGCCATGATGTGTTATGAACATTGTGTGTCCAAACATTAGATACTTCTTAGACCTTAGCACTGAATGTATTCGTGGATGAAACTCATTTTTCTAAACCGGATGATTATTGAAATGTGCTTATTGCTCTAAACATAAACAAGTTGCAGATAATCTCGTACTGCTGGAATGCATGTTTAAAAAATGGAGGAAAAAAAACATACCCAACCGGAAAGTAAGGAATGCTTTTTTCATTTGTGCATGGACATTGTCTGCTTTCAATAATGTTTTGAAGATGGTGAATAGGAAATACAGTAAAGATTTTTTATCTATGGGTGGTGCACTGTTGGAACCATCAGATATAGTATTATGAAGAATATACTGACCTCTGGGTGAAATTTCTTAAGACTCTCCCGAAAGGCTGAGAAAGTAAAGGAACTACATATGTGGTAGTAACAACAACAGCAACTTGCACTTCTATAGTGTCCGCCACGCAGGATAGCACTGTAATTCACTTAATAATAATTCATGAATTTGATATAGTGCCATTCACATCAGAAGGATGTCTCTTAAGTGCTTTATTAGATTCACTGTGAAGTATAGCAACTGTGTTTTGTAGGTGAGAGTGACAACCAATTTACGTGCAACAATGTCCCACATTCAGCCTTGAAGTAAATGATCAATTTTATTTGGGTAATTGTTGGCTAGGACGCTGGGAGAAATTTCCTTTTTCTTTTAAATAGTACCATGGGATCATTAACCTCCACCTGAACAGGTAGATGGGACTTTGGTTTAATGTCTTATCTGAAGAACGGCACCTCCAACAATGCAACACATCCCCAGCACTGCAATGGAGTGTCAGCCAAGGTTATGAGTTCAAAATCTCGACATGGGACTTGGAGGATGCTACCAACTGCGCCAGACTTAGGCACTTAGGCGCATGGAAGTGAGGTCATAAATCAACCCAACAAGTGGCCATTGTGCACTTGACAGTGAATGTTGGCACACCATTCAGTTGTAGAATGCATCACAGCCGAGACTGAACTCTTTCCACCAGGAATGAAATAAGTTTGGACTTAGCTGTGAAACAGCCATCACTAAATGTGTCAAGACACTCACTGGCCATCTGCATGAAAAAAAATGCACTAGGAAGTTGAAAATATTAGGTTTTGTTAGTTGACCTATTGCTTACTATGTCGAGTGTGAGTTTGCAGGAAACTGAGCAAATGAGATACTGGCTATGTTGCTAAGTCAGTTTAGTTCAGTTCCCCAGAAGTTGTACTGAATCTGTGCAATGCTCCAGTCAGGCTGCACTAGAGTTACTGCACTTAGTTCTTTCTGGTCACTGCAACATCTGTCTGGGCCCTAGAGGCAGAGGAGAGCAATGATAGCTCAGTGTAGAGTTTTATAGGAAAACATCTCAAAGTGCTTTAAATGGATGATATGCAACCATGAACAAGATGGGCAGCCCAGGAGAGGGAAATAAGAGGAAGTTATCAAAAGCATGGTTGAAGAGGAGGTTTTTAACTGGACTTTGAAGACAGGGAATGAATGCAGAGCTGAGGTATTTTGTGAGGCTCTTAGTGAATGCATAGTGGCTAAACTCATGATTGCTGAAAGCATTTTTTCTGGCGTTTATTTTCATGCTTATATTGATCCCAGGCTGAGTTGCTTTCCCCCTTTCACTTACAGGTGCTTATGTGAACTATGGCACTCTATTGAAATTCCAGTTGAGGTAGGATAACTGGGCACAGACCAAGCAGCTGTGGGTGGGGATGGGGGGAGGGGGAATTGACGGGTGGAGATAGGTGGGGTGGATCAAGGACTTTGAGGATATGAAGTCTAGTGTAGCATAACATGTAGGAGCAGGAGTAGGCCATTCGGCTCTTCGAGCCTGACCCACCATTCAATCATGGCTGATCTTCTAATCTAACTCCAGCTAATAACCTAACCCTGCCTTATCCCCATATCCCTTAATCCCCTTTGCAATAAGAAATCTATCTCAGTCTTGAATGTATTCAAGGACTGAGCGTCAACAGCCCTTTGGGGAAGTGAGTTCCATACATTCACCACCCTTTGAGTGAAGAAGTTCTTCCTCAACTCAGTGCGAAAGGGCTGGCCTCTGATTTTAAGGTTGTGACCCCTGGTTTTAGTTTCTCCAACCAGGGGAATCTCCCACTATCTACTCTATCATGCCCTTTGATGATCTTATAGGTTTCTATAAGATCCCCTCTAATCCATGGCTGTTTGTGGGACTCTGTGATTTGTATATTGGCTGCCACATTCGCCCGCAAATATAGTCACTCTACTTCACAGTAAAATCCTGTGAAGTGCTTTGCAATGTTCTCCAGACATAAAAGGCACTATACCAGATGCAAGGATTATTAATATACAAATATACGGTCAATTCACTTTACAGCATATTCTGTGAAGTGCTTTGAGACGTCTAAAAGACGTGAAAAGTGCTATATCAAATGCAAGGATTATTATTATTATTATATGGACTGCATAGTTCTAAATGACCTGGACCTTATGGAGTGTGCTGCCAGTGAGGTGAATGTTTGACATTAATAATTTGCATTTCTATAGTGTCTTTAATGTAGGATAATGTATTTAGTGCTTTACAAAGACATGGTGAAAACCGAAGCAGAGTGGGAAATGGGAAGGGGAGATAGGAGAGAGATGATGGGAAGTATAATAAAATTAGCAGTGCCAAAGACATGATTCAGGCTTTTGGTACAGGTTGGGGGCCTGAGAAGGATAAGTTTGGATGAACAACAAAGTAGTTATTTCTTTACATGGAGGATAATCAACTGCTGGAATGGGTTATCAGGCAAGAAGATGGAGACGAAGGCATTGAACTACTGAAAAACCACTTGATACGCTGCGGAAAGGCAGTATGGTTGGTTGGATCTAACAAAGGAGCATCAAAAAGTCTCCTGTGAATCTGAGACTGTACTCATCATTAATTTGTGATGTTCTTGTCATGTGATGGTGTATTTTGCGGTATTGGCAAACTTGAAGATTTTACTTGGGATACCCTCGTGCAAGTCATTTGTACATCGACTCCTGCAGTACTCATCTTTAACTTTTTTCTGAAAAGTTACAATTTTTGACTTCCCTATTTTGTTAAATCAATTCTTGAATTGGAACATTTATAAGAATAATATATGTCCAATTTATCTTCGACAATATGTTGCTGCTTAAAGCAATTTTTGTCAAACACACGAATGTCTAAGCTGCTTTGAGCTGAATTCACTTGTTATAGACAAGTTTGTTTTTCTCATGCTGGAATACAGTAATCTTATTTTTGGAAAAGGAGTGGAATGAAGTCTATATTTGTGTCTTGTATGTAGCAGTCAAGCCTCGGAGCTCTGTCTTTTATGGGAGGAAAATGGTTACAGGCTTTAGTTAGCTTTGATTAGGTAATTGGAAAGCAAAGCGAAGAGAGCCCCCCTACCTCCCCCCAAAGTTGATGAAAATAGTCTAGAAGAACTAAATTTTAAGTTTTGGAGCTTCTTGGAATGAGTGTGGTTTGAACATTCTGTAGCTTCATAAACTAATTCTGGTGATTTGACATTTGTTCAGTATTTTGTTCAAATGGGTATAACAGTCATTTTAAAGATGAACCACATCAGATACATTTTTGAGGTTTTCATCCTGGGTACTTGGGCACTAGATCAGTGATCTGAATTCCCTTGGCTCATCTCCAAAAATGCTTCAAAGAGTAAAAGAATGGCTTCTGTGGTGATGTAACCAGTAATTTAATTGTGTAAGGATCTTGGTTTGTACAACAGAAACAATATAGTAGTACAGCAGATATCTGTACTACTATATCTGTATCTGCAGATACAACAGGTACAGTTGGTTATCATAGTAGCATATGGAGCAAAATTGGGTAAAAAAATATTGATTTGTTTTTTGTTCATTACTATAAAGCACTGTATTAAATGTTACTGCAATAGGTGAATTCCGCTGTTTTGGTGAGTTCTATCAATTTAGAAGTTAAGATTTATTTCTAGCTGCTGTTAATCTCTTGACAAACTTGCAAGTTAATATCAGACAACAAAGAAAACCCATTCCATTTGCCCCTTTCCACAGCCTTCTGTCCAGATAGCTAGAGTGATCGCTGCTCTAATTCCCTTCTCCATAATGTTCACGTACGCAATCAGGAGGGGAGCTATAATTTTTCCACTTCCTTATCGAGGTACACTGTCAATTTGCAACCCAACAACAGATACAATGGCAGTGTACAGAGATTGACAGATACCACTTGACCCAGAACAAAGAAAGATTCAAGCTACTACAATTCATGGTTATCAAGCCTAGCACCAGCCATTGGTGCCTTTACCGCTCGGCCATCAGGGGAATCTGACCTCTGCTGCTTGACCTAGATTTCTGGCTCTTTGATTGACAGAAATTGATTCCTGAAGAGCAAGGGACAACAGGAAAAAAAAAGCCACGTTTTCTTACAATTTACATATATATAAAGCAACTTTTAATGTCAGGACGATGTCTCAAAGCACTTTGCACAGCTGAGACTGCGAGCCTGAGTGCATGTGGTAGGTGGAAACAGGACGACTGTTAGTGTGGTTGAAAAGATTCAACTGATAGTGGGTTTTGAAGGGATGGAGGGGACAAGGTGAAGGGACTTTGGGATGGAGTTCCAGAAAGCAGGGGTAAAATGACTGAAAGCTTGCCCACTGAGTCAATCAGATGGGGGCACTCAAACCGCTCTGGGATGCTACCCTGCATAAGGGGCACTATAGAAATGCTTCTTGTTGTTGTTGTTCACATGAAGGCTAATGCTTGCTGAGGGTTGGAGTGGCTGGGGCAGTCGGGTAATGGGGTAAGGTGGGACGAACCCTTGAATTCGATCCCCTGGGATGGAAACAGTGGATGAGGGTGATTGGCTTGCCTGAGAGGATGCAGAGTTCTGGATGTGTAGGGAGGAGTCTGGTGAGCAGGGTGTTGGAATAATCTAGCCTGAACGTGATGCAGATGTGGATGATGGTCTCAGCAACCTGACTCAGAGGTAGTGGTGGAGGCGAGTAATATTGAGGAGGTAACCCTGAGTGAGAGCCTGTAAAAGCTAACTGTATTTGGGGCAGACTCTTTTCTATCTAATTTTTCCGCCTGACAGCATATATAAGACACTGCATCTTCAAGACAATAAGTTTGTGGTGTTATGATTTGGATTGAATAATTGTCTCTTTAACCTTCAATCGTGGTTACATCAAATTAAAGGGTTAATGTCTATCACCTTTGTTTTAAAGGCAGCAGAGTTGCAACATTTCCTCTGGGCTATTTTAAGTCCAGTCAAAAATTGTAGTTCTGCACTCTAGCGGTATCAAAGTCATCTTTGTTTGCCTCTACATGTTTTCACTCTCTGCTCTTTTCACTCCTGGCTGCGCAGAAGAACTTGATTCTGCTGAGCAGAGGGAGCTGCCCTCCCAATGGATTTATGCAATGTACACCTGTTGAACTTTGCTTATTAGTTTCTTTCTACTGAACAAATGTTCTTAATTGTTGGAAAATAGAAATCTGTTCATTATGTAAAAAAAAAACACGTCCTGTATCCTGTATAGTGTACCAGGATACCATGGGAAGAGTTCCAGCCACCAGTCACTGATGAGTCAGGCTGGTACACAGAATTTTTCGCTCACTAAATACACAGTCAATCCACTTTATAGTATATTCTGTGATGCACCTTGAGATGTCTCGAAGATGTGATAAGGCGCTCTTATCAAATGCAAGGATTATTATTACTATTAGCTATGTCTTGGAGTTTTGTGACCATGCCTGGCATAGGAACTGGACACTAAAACTGCCACAGAGGACTGATTTGATTCTGAGTGTAATGTTTATTGTATGGAGTCCCACGTAATAAATAGCCATTTGAGAATTGTATTGGAAGGGGTTTGGACTTGTGGAATTGTATCAGCACCTTCTGGTGGGGAGGGAAATAAAATGAGTTACACTTTTCTGTATAGTAAAATAAGCTAGAATTTCCTGAACTTTGCTGGACAATTGAGAAGGGGTACCCTCACACAAATGGAAGGGAAATCAGTGGGCAAATTGCCCCATGTCAATCCGGTAGTTTGTTTTGGAGCAGTATTGAGGGGCCCAGGGTTGGGTCACCTGCCTGTTCCATTGGTTAGGGAATAAAAGGGAAAAATGTTGAAAGGAGAGCTTTGTAAGAGAAGCTGGCTGCTGTTCAGCAATACTAACTCCTCTGCTACATTTTTTGGGAAGTGTACAAGATGTACAGTTGGGTCTACTTTTGGAGGATTCTATTGCGATGCAGCAGAGCAATACACCATGTACTTTAAAGGGGAAGAAAGATCTGGAGAGAATGCTTTCTGTTCATATATTATTATTATACATACTCCCTTTATATATTGAGGGAAAACTGCTATGAATATGTAGTTTACATATCCTTAATTTCTGGCCTTGGTAATCCAGAACCTGAGCCAGACAGGTCTCCAGTACTCCAGTCCTGGTGACAGCACAGCCAGGTTGGCTCATTGGCAAGACTTTCAAGGGCAGACCAATCACTGGGGGCAAGGATTCTTCCCACTCATCTTCATTTTACTCTACAAGCCAAAGCTCTAATAGATAGAATAGTCCTAGCTGAACAAGCAGCAGGAAGCTTGCCAGACACTGCTTTCAATGCACTCCAGCTGTACCCCAACACACACATACTTTGGGGTCCCAAGCCGTGGCTCTTGCTAACCTTTGCTTAATACGCTTTGTGTCCCTCCGGGGAGAGAGTGCGCATTCTATTCCAATAAATATCTTTGGAATTTTCATGAATAGGTGGGATTCATGGAGCATTTAATTTGTTTTGGATACTCTTAAGCATGCTAATTTCCACAAGTGTCAGACATCCAGCTGACCCAATTTTTTTCCCTGCATTACCTTGATTTGCCTCTGCCTAGACTGCTCATGATAGGAGCAGCTATGGATATTAAGTGACTCTTGCTGTCTACTTCAGTGTCCCTTGAACAGGAACTTTGCTTTTTCTTCTTTAAACACCCCGAAGAAAAAAAACCTTTTTAGGTAATTGTAGTTGGACACTCAAACCTATTGACATTACTGATGTGCTACCTCGTCATCCAGTCAGTGAAGGGACATGTGTGCATGAATGTTAAAATTAATTGTGAAACTTTGAAAGAGGCAAAGCAGAGTACATGGATCATAGAATAGAAGTAATGCCCTAAATATTCAGGTAATTTTAACTGCTGGTCCTTAAATAGGAGCAAAATGAGACTTGGGACTGATAATTTATAATCCAATGCTGTATTAGTCACTAATGTGTCTTCTAATCTTCTCTATGTCTGTTATTCCTACATAGTAATTTTCTGAACTGTTCAAAAGCTGAATCATTACTTGAAATTGAGTGAGCAATTTTGCTTCAGCTGTGGTGGATTGTTTGTTGAAGATATCCTGTTATCTTTATGGGGGGGTGGGGGGGCTGCGGAGACGGAGAGAAATGGGATAGTTTTGATTGTTTTCTATCGTAACTGTTAAAATAACCAAAACGTTTGTTCTCATTATGCTTGCAATTCCTCATTCTCCTTATGCTTCACACACTAGGATTAGATACACCTACTGTTTGGAATTTTTAGAGGGAAACTTCCCCTTTAAGGAATCCCTGTACCATATGTGCTACTCATGTGACATTGCTCCTTTTTGCACTCAATTCTATTTTCAACTACACAAAGCAGTCTTCCCTGCTTGTCGGCCTTTCCAACTCCTCCCTCCACAGGCTGCAGATAATCCAGAACTCTGCAGCCCGTGTCCTCTCCTGCACCAAACTCCGTGACCCCATCTCCCCCATTCTCGCCTGACTCCATTGGCTCTCTAACCTTCAGAGGATCCAGTTCAAGATTCTGGTCCTCACCTACAAAGCCCTCCATGGCCTCGCCCCACCCTACCTCTATGACCTCCTAACCCCCAACCAACCTGCCCTCTCCCTCTGCTCAGCCCCCTCTGGCCTGCTCCACGTCCCCCAACCCACCCGCCCCACCATTGGTGGGAGAGTCTTCAGCCACTCTGCCCCCAACCTCTGGAATTCCATCCCCCAATCACTCTGCCTCACCCCCTCCTGAGCCTCCTTCAAGTCCTGCTTCAAAACCCTCCTCTTCGACCATGCCATCGGTCACTTCCCTTCCCTTCCCCTCCCTTCTCCTGCCCCCGACCCCAGCTCGGGTCTGAAATGCTGAAATACTGTCCAGGGCTTTGGGGCGTCCTCCCGACGTGAAAGGCACTATACAAATGTAATTTTGTTGTTGATGTTCAGGTTAACATGGTATCGTTAAAGTCGTAGGTGAGAGGAGAAAATTAGGTTTTGAAAGTCACATTTTATTTAGTTGGCTGCATTATTTTGACATTCAGAGCAATACCTGCTGAGAGAATTGTATTTAATATAATTGTTTTAATCCATCACATTTAAAATATAATGATATTGAAAACAAACTTGATTAGAGTACATATATACAATTTTAACCAAATATTGACATAACTTGAATTCATAATTGCTATAATATCATACCCAAGTTTTCATAGAGAGAAATACTTCAATTGTTTCTTATTTTGTTCATGGGTAAAGGCAGGGAGGAATGAAAATTTCACACAAAGGAGGTTCTTGTGTATGAACAATTGAAAAACACATGCACTCTGTACACAGTGGACTTTTATCGACTAAATGCTTCTCTGGCTTGATTATTGGGTGTTTGAGAGAAAATGATGTCAAGCAGTGGAGTGTCAAAACTGCTAAGGCAATCTGTCATCCCTACCATTAGATTGGGCTAAGTGTCTGCCTGTAAATTAAGCAGATTTGTATAGATCTAAGCTCGACATCTGTGAAAGCCCACCATATGGTTGTATAATTTATGATCTTAAGCTAACCTGGTTTTACTACTCTTTTGGTTTTAAAGAGTGAGCCAAGCAGTATAAATTCTCATTGTGGTATCTTACTGCTTGAGTACTAGGATTTGTTGGGGATGGTGAGGTGGAGGGTGGTGGGGGGGGGGGGTTGCGGGGGAGTGAGATAGAAGTGGAATATACTTCAGATTGGTATATACTTCAAATTGGTAGTGACCTCTTGAATTAAGGTAATTACAAGTATCAGATCTGTAGTTTAGAAGCAATGTCTAATTTCACATAAGGATTGTAGTTTTATTTCCGCACCCTATGAGGTTCCAAAGTTTACAATGCGTCCAGAATGCTCTCCTGCAGGGAGAAAGAGGCAGAATCTACAACACATGCATAATTTTGAAGGCAGGGGAGTGCAGTTATATAACTGTGGACTTCTGCCTTTATCTGAGGAAAATCCATACTCCCAAGTTTCTAGTCTGAATCAGTGTCCCGAACATTATGATGTTGGAGACTTAGCAACATAAAGCATGTTCCTTTTGCCAGAATGTGGGAAGATAATCCACCTCCAAATTGAAAGCATTATAATCTAATTTACCATTTCTGGTATGAAATAAACATGTCTACAAGCACTGTGTCTCAGATAGCCAATTTGCTACAGGCGGCCTAGTAAAAAATAGTTGGGAAGAAATGAGCGAGTATCTTTGAGATGCTACCCTGTGTGAGGGGCGCTATATAAATACAAGTTGTTGTTGCTGTCTCTCTGCGTGTGACCAAGCAAGGAGGGTACAATTTGAAAGAATCCCTATTCAGGGAACTTGGAGGGGAAAAAAGGGATGGCTGCCATCTCATTTATATAATTTTGGCTTAAATTCTAAAGTAAGAGTAGAAAAGCAAGCTGCTTTTTTTTTTGCAGTCTCTGCAAAACCTATTCTTTCATAGATTTAATTCTACCCCTCACCTATTCTTAACTCCCGAAGGAAAGCTGTGTATCTTGATTTCCCCAAACCTCAAGTCAGTCAATAAAGCAAAACCTATACTGTTCCCACATTTCCCATGTAAAATACACCCATTTGTTTCACAGGTTAGTTTTTATCAGTCAGTGATGGATGCATACAGTTCAGCCCCATTATAATGCACTTCACTAAAACACAAATGTGCTTACAATACGATTGCACTATAGACTCTATTCACAGTACAATGCAGTTTATATTTATATCGTGCCTTTCATACTGGGAGAATGTCTTAAAATGCTGAATACTGCTGGCTGGGAACTCAAGCTGGGGGTGGAAGCCAAGGGGAATGGAAGGGGAAAGGTGATTGAAAGTGAGGTCAAAGAGGTATGTCTTGAGAATGCTTGCAGCTTTCCTGCTCACCAGCCAACTTTTTGTATTGGATTCTGTGTTCAATTAAATACGTCCAATAAAAATCCAATGGGATTTCTATTCCCTTTTTTCCTTCACTCCCCCCGCCTGGATCAACACTCAATCCTCTGAGTCAGAAGGTTGTTGGTTCAAGCCCCAAGTCGGGGCTTGGAACTAATTTAGTCTAAACTGACACTCCAGTGCAGTGCTAGGGGTGGGCTGCATTGCTGGAGGTGACATCCTTTGGATGAAACATTAAACCAGGAGGATGTTAAAAATCTCGTGACACTCCAAAAGTTTCTCTGAATGTCCTGGCCAACAAACCCCCAAACAGAATTGGTCATTCACTTCACTGCTGTTTGTGGGACAATGCTGTGAGCAACTTGACTGCTGAGTTTGCCCACAAAGCACACTATTGCAGCATATCCTGTGAAGCACTTGGTGATCTCCACCTGACTTGAAAGGTGCTATACCTGATGCAAGATTATTATCATCATGTGACAAGTAGTAAAGAACCATATCTTCACAAGGATTATCCAATTCAAATTCAAGAAGTCTTGAAATGCTCTAGGTCATGGTTGTATTCTTCCTCCAATCCCTTTTTATTAAAAATAAAAGTAGGCCTTTAGGGTTGTTGAAACAATACAATTATCCATTGTGCATTGTTCTGCAAAGAATGCAAATGGTGTGTAAATCCACGCTTTTATTTGGAGTCCTGCTCCATGACTGCTCATGGGATGGGATTTAGGATCATTTGCAACAGTTTCAACACCATGAATGAGGTATACATTTTAATATGGAGGATGGAAGAAAGTGCAATAATTGGCAAGAGTCAGAGATTGCTTAAATTCATATTGGTTACACAACTATTACCAAACTGAACATGAATAGTATCATTTATTAATCCTTGCATTTGATATAGCGCTTTTCACGTCTTCTAGACGTCTCAAAGCGCTTCACAGAATAGACTGTAAAATGAATTGACTGTATATTTGTGGGCGAAATGCGGCAGCCAATTGCGCACAGCAGTGTCCCACAAACAGTCGTGGATTGAAGTGACCAATTTATTATTGTTTTTTTTGAGGGATTATTATCAGGCGTGTGGAGTAAGGAAACTTGCCCAAGGTTTCACCCTGCCAGGAATCGAACTCAGGTCTCTCGCTTGCAAAGCGAGTGCTCTAACCACTGAGCTAAGGAATTCCACAAATTTGTACACTGAAGAATGTTGAAAATTGAGTTTTATTCCCCCACCCTCATAGATTTCTTCTATTTGATACAGTCTGTAGTTTTGTTTATTCCTACCATGTGTATTTGAACTCCTTCCTTGCTGTCTAAAGTTATTGGTGCTTTTCATAAATCTGATTGCAAACAATCATCAGCACATTAATGTATCACACACCAGTTTTGAATCAAAAAATGTTCAAATACAACAGATAACTTCGTGGCAGTTTCCAAGATATTGCTGTGTGCAAATTGGCTGCCGCCTTCATCTATAAAAGCACTGTCACTACAATGTGAAGTGCTTTGAAATGTCTATGTGAAATGACATTAGACATTTAATGGTGGTGGTTGCAAGCTTCACAAACGAGAAGACCTAGGTTCGATTCCCAGCAGGGCCAAACATTGGGCAAGTTTCCTTACTCCACACCCCTCTGTTTAACTAGCAGTAAGTAGGAACCCGGTTGATAGTCGATTGGTAGATTACTCTTCTGGGGGTAATAATCCCTTAAAAATTAAAAAAGATATAATAATAATTTGGTCACTCAATCCACGACTGTTTGTGGGACACTGTTGTGCGCAATTGACTGCCATGTTTTGCTCACAAAATATACAGTCAATTCGCTTTGCAGTATATCCTGTGAAGCGCTTTGAGAATCTAGAAGAGGTGATAAGGCACTATATCAAATGCAAAGATTATTATTATATTTCCCTTAACCATTTTGTCTGTTTGCCAAGCCATCATACTTGAAGTTATTCATCTTTGTTGAAAGTTTTTCTGTAATCTGACATTCTCTTGTTTCTTTCTAGGGCCGTCATGTCAAAACAGGTCAACTGGCAGCCATTAAAGTTATGGATGTTACGGAGGTGAGTCAAAGTATTGTTACTTCCATGGTTCAATATTACATTACACTTCCATTATTTAGCTTTTCTTTTGTTCCAATAGCAGACAATGGAAAGACTCTATTTGGTACAGAACCTCTGAGAAACGTATTTTGACTTTTTAAAAAAATATTCTTGATCATTATCCTATCTTGCCGTGCGTCGAACTGTCTGCTTGTCAGCTGACATTCAAATTAGACAAAGGCTCAGGTTGTTCATACTCTACATCCTGTCAATTGTAATATAAAGGTTTGTGAGATACGAGTGATCTGTCTCTACATGTCCCTGGTTTGTTGGTTCATTTGATAATTCAGTAAGTAAGCACAGTGTATCCAATTGATTATTTTTTATAAAAGTATGCTAATCCACATCAATTGCTACAATTTATACCTGAGGACCAAAGAATTGATTTCAGGATCATGTAATAATTAACAGTGGCTCAGATGGGATCTTGAAAATACTTCAAAGATTTGTATAAAATTTTCTTTTCACTATTGCTGTTTCTGGGAACAGAAATAATATGACTAATTATATGTATGTTCCCTTTCTTCTGCTTGGTTGGCTCTTTCCAATGATATGTGGCTGATGCTAAATGCAATTGTTCACCAACCACATTTGAGATGGATTTACTGTAATGTGTCATGACTGTGTATTTTCACTGTGTACTTGGCAGCCAAGTTGTGCACAGGAATGTTCCAGAAACAACTATGAAGTGAATGATCAACAATATCTCGGGGATTCTTGACAAGCATTACCAGGAGAAACTCCCTTCTTTGGGTGGTGCCATGGGATCTATAACATCCACCTGAACTTCCAGACGAGCTCTCGGTTTCCAATGTCTCATCCAAAGGATGGCGCCACTTGACAATGCAGTATTTCCCCAACACTGCATTGAAATGTCAGCCTAGTCTATGTGACTTCAATTTAACAATGTGGGGCTTGAATCCGCAACCTTCTGAATCGGAGGCAAGCAAAAGTGCTACTGTTGATCACTCTACCCTCCTTCACTGCTTCTCCTCTTACCTCAACCTTCATGCTTCAGTCCTTGAATGGGTCAGATCCAATCTGTCCCATCGCTCCACTTCATCTCTATAAACGGTTTCTCCTCCAGCTCCTGCACCTTGGGACGTCCTCCCGACGTGACCAGCGCTATACAAATGTAATTTGTATTGTATTGTAATTGAGTCAGGCTGATACCTATTCCCATAATCCCATAGTTTCCAGTTTCATCGTGAGGAGTTGATGAGGCTCTAGTTTTAAAGCTTTGACAACTATTTATAAATCGCTTCTCTTTAGAACCACAGTGGATGCATACACTGAAAACAAATGACGTGATGTTATGTAATAATTATGAGGTAAAAGTTCCACTTCAGCCAAAATTTACTAAATTTTCATTGCGATTTGTCCTTAATTTTGAAGCTGATTTTCTGCAAGTTCCTTTAAGAACTACAGAATACTGGTTTCGAAGGTAAAACTGAATTCAACAGTTTGCGAATTTTTTTGAAATGCTTAGAAAATGCACTCTTTGAAATGCTAAGACAATACTAGACCCAAGTGGAATTTTTCCAACTTTCCTATGGATTGTTGCATGTTGCACTTCATTTTAATTCCTCTATTATCAATTATGTATATCTTTCTTTAAAAAAAATGTGCTGCTGTAATTATTTGAGTAATCATCAAAGTACACTTATACAATGTGCACTTTTAAATTCTTTGCATCAATGCCAACAAGATAAACATGACAGCATCAAGTGATCAGTTTAGATATCTTGGAGGTGATTTGTAAGTCTTGATGGATTTACTGATAGGAACTATTTCTAGGGATAATATTGTCCCTTGAGATATGTTTTGCTTGGTTACTAGTATGACCTTGAACGAACCCATAAAATATAATTGGAAATGATAGATTAGTGCATAAAAAAACTTCATATCATTCCTATCCTGTTCATCAGGAATTTGGGATATATCTAACTGTTTATACTCAGATTTTTTTAGAAGCATGATTTTGAAGTTGTCCAAGAGAAGATACAATAAAAGCTAAAGGTGTACAGATCACTTTGTTTCTCTTGATGTAATTTTCAGAGATGCTTGCTGCACATTACCCAAAAGGAAGATCCCACAAAATATACAGTTGTGGTAAGAAAAAAAATGTTCTGGGGACTAAATCACTTAAATTTTGAGGTGGATTTGAAACAACTGCTTTATAGTGTTGACAAAAAACAAAATTATCATTTTATTTCCCATCTAGTTTTCTGGATTTAGCAGGCCATGCACTACCTCTGGTTGAGGAATAAATGAGTGATCAACTCCCAGGCTGCTGTTCTGCTAGCCATTGGCAGCCTGCCAATGACTTTTTCAATTTCTGTCTTATTCAGTCAGCTGGCATCTGTTCTCTGTTTGATATCTTCCCACCTGAGGTTGAGAATTCAGTGAAGGGAAAGGAATTGAGACTGCATCTCTTCACTCTCTTGTGTCCTTAGTGCTCCAATGTGCTGTGACACTGTGGTGCAGTTCCCTAAATTATTAGAATCTAGAAATCTTTCAGACTCTCATCTGGGATCTGCTTGTTTACTGTACTATTTTCTTACAGAATCCACTTAGTTGTTTTTGTTTGCTTTTATTCCATTATGTTTCTAATATTACTTGAGTTTTGCAAGCTCACTTAATATAACCATGGCTCACTTTTTATTGAAAATCATGGTGAAGGGAATGCAAAAACATTGCAATATGCAATCTTAAATTGAAAAGTGTAGTGGAGAAAACCAATTAATGTAAAAAAAGATTTAGGTAATGATAAGGTTGGGTTTTAAAAGATTGTGAATTATAGGTGGGAGTCATAATGAATGAGTTAGATTGTCCTCGTACAACTAATTTTAATTATACTACATTGAGGTTATAGGGAGGAGAAATGTGTATGACATCTTATTTAGAGCTTGGGGACACGGAAGAGAATAGTTTAGAGAAGCAGTGGTCTTAGTATATAAAGAAGAAGACAGAAGTACTGTTGCAAGCCAGGGATGTAGGATAACGTAGGACACCAAGTGTTTTGTTTCGCAAGAGCAAAAGCTACCAGAAGAGCTTTCTCAAATATGGAAGCAATATCCAATATATACCAATATCCCATTCATAACATTCTTGTGAATTGGAGTTTAAGTTTAACAATTCATTAATGAAGTCAGTTTTCAGAACAGATTCAGTGTTCTTATCTAGGCACAGTAGTAGGTGTGGTGTTCCATAAGGCAAATGGTTACACAAACTTACCAAAATGTAATACTTTGAACCTTAACATCCAACTGGATGATTTTTTTCCCCCTTTTTACGTACCTTTTTACTTATTCAAGAGCCCCCTCCCATACTTCTCTGAAAAAAAGTGTTGCTTGCAGCTCAAGTGAAACCATTATGTAGGCATAATGATTTTTATTTAAATCTGGCACCGACTTTATTCTTGTGTTTAAACCAATATTAATGCTTCAATATTGATTATTCAATGAAAATTTATCTTGCAGAGTATCCAAGCTAAATGCATTTGATTCTAGCTGGGTTGTGTAACTGTTTGCCCCATGGCTAGAAATGAACAGTGAACCTGTACTTGAAATGATTTATAATGATACATGAATTGTTAAGAGGAAGTCTTGCCATAGGCACCAGTTTTAAAATCAGGCTTATGCACAGAATTATGATTCAGATATTTGTTGATTGCTTGTGATTTTTGAGCTACATTTTTGTTTATACCTAGAGCTTCTGACCATGGGAGCTTTTAACTTTTGAATAGTCACTGAGCCAGACTGTTACTAACCTGAATTAACTTGGTCACAGACAAGCTCATGAGCCCAGGAATCATTAAGCATCTAGCTAACACTGCATCAGCTGTAACCCTTCTAAGTTGATGTCATTGGGAGTTCCTCCTTTAAACAAAAATGTGGTCAGACACTGTTTATCTGAGCAACTCAGGAAATGCCCTTGATCAAAGATAGCTGATCGCTTATTTATTCTAGGCAGTTTTAATATCAGTGCCTGTACAAATTTTTCCCAGAAATTGGAGAATGCCTGCAGCTAGTAAAAGTAACTCATTGTTCACAAATTACAATTGTATCCAGTTTATTACTGCTGGTATTTTAAAATTTGCCTGCCAGTATGAATAGAGCATATTTCACAGGATAGAATCATAATATATTACAGCACAGAAGGAGGCCATTCGGCCCATTGTACCTGTGCCAGCTCTTTGGAAGAGCTCCCCAGTCAGTCCCACTCTGCTGCTCTTTCCTCATATCCTTTTTTCCTTTTCAAGTACCTATCTACTGTACCACACACTTGGTTCTCATTCAAGTTTGTTCTGCAGTTGGAAGCGTCTATAAAATGCCCACTTTAAAGTGCCAGTTTGTGCTGTATGCAGTATGAAATTGTGCAAACATTTTTTAAAATAAAACTGCATTTTCAATTACTGTAAAGGTCCAAATGCACCAGGAAGCAAGCACTGACACACTACTGTGCAATCCTTTAAAAGCTCATGCATTTTTTACAGAAGTGCCTGAGTCAAAATGGTGATGCCTTAGAGTGAAGCATTTGTTACTGAGGCTGCACTGTAATCACAAAACCAGGAAGAAAAACCTTTCCTGTGTAACGGAAATCTGACCCTTGAAGCTTCTGGCTAGCAACTGCTGCTTAATTTGAGATGTTTCCTTCAGCATCATTGGTTCCCCTGGCTCCTACAATTTTCTTTTCAATCAAAGAGGGTTTCTTTCAGCCAGGCCACCCCAACCCCCCCAATCTGGGACTGATGTCCATCTCCCCTTTCCAGCTGGGACTGATGTCCACCTCCATTATAGCCATCTAGAAGTTGTATTCTACTTTTACAGGATGTTTATTTCCTTTTACAGGATGTCTTCATCTGTGACATTGCTTCCAATTCCCTTTTCCCCTCATTGGTGAGGCCTTGTCTTTTAGCAACTAAATGTCATTGTTTGCAGTGATCACATGTATAGTAAATATAGCCAGTATATAAATGCCAGTTCTCTTAATGAACTGTTGGACGATCCTTTCCTGATCATTAGTATTCTGATCATTGCTATTATCTTAAGCATTGTCACGTCTAGTGGTAGTTGTTTTGCATTATTGACTCTGCAGGAGGCTGTATCAATCAGCAATGTTTGGCATAAGTGCCAAGACTTGATGATTTCTCCTTAAATGAGAATCAAAGTCGAGATTTTCTACAAGAGATTTGGGTGTCGACTTGCTTGAAAAAGCTACTCGAATCTGTTTTGATTTTGGGGATAGCATTGATAAATAATAGTTAAATTGCTGGGATTGAATTAGTTGATCTACATGACCATCTAAACTAGGAGAAAGAACTCTGTTTCTGAACAGGCTCCAGAATGAGACCAAGGCCTGTTCTAATTGCAAAACTTCTGGTCGCAAAAGGATTTCTGGCGAACCTTTCTTCCCACTCCCCCAATAAGGCCAAAGAAATGATTACTGGGCACCCAAAACAGTTTTCAGTTGTCCAACAACAACAACTAAATACATTTGTATAGCTCCTTTCACGTTAGGAGGATGTCCCAAGAGGCCGGACTATCAGTGTTTCGGACCTGAGCTGGGGGTTGGGATTGGGGATGGTGGAGGGCAGGGGGCGAAGGAGGGTGACCGAAGGCACGGTTGAAGAGGAGAGTCTTGAGATGGGTCTTGAAGGAGGCAAAAGAGGGGGTGAGGCGGAGGGACTGTGGGATGGGGGCAAAGTGGCAGAAGGCTGACCCACCAATGGTGGGGGGACATGAAATGGGCTGGTGCCCGCTGGGCAGAGGGAGCGGACAGGTTGGTAGGGGTTAGAAGGTTTTAGAGGTGGGGGGAGCAAGGCCACGGAGGGCTTTGAAGGTGAAGACAGGATCTTGAACTGTATCCTCTGTGTGATGGGAAGCCAGTGGAGTCAGGCGGGATGGGAGTTATAGGGTTGCAGAGCCTGGTGTGGGAGAGGACAAGGGCTGCAAAGTTCTGGATGATCTGCAGCCTATGGAGTTGGGGAGGCTGACAAGCAGGGGGTTTGCGTAGTTGAGCCTGGATGTTATGAATACGTGTATGAGGGTCTAGGTGGCCTGTGGTATGAGACAATGGCGGAGCCGGGCGATGTTGCAGAGGTGGGAGAAGACAGAGTAGGACATAGCACGGATGTGGGGTAGAAAGGAGAGTTGAGGGTCAAACAAGATGCCAAGATTCCGGACTGACATAGTAAGGTGGAGTGTGCATCCATGGATGGTGATGCTTTCAGTGCCTGAGGAGTGGAGGCGCTGACAGGAGCCAATCACTAGGGCCTCGGTCTTGTTGATATTGAACTGGAGAAAGTTAGCTCTCATCTTGATGTCTGACGTTCATTCTGTCAGGACAACAGTGGTCCTGGAGTCGAAGGTGGAGGTAGAGAGGTAGAGTTGGTTGTCATCCGCCTACTTGTGGAAATTGACCCCATGTCTGCAGATGATGTCACCAAGTGGGAGCATATAGATATTGAAGAGGAGGACCAAGGACAGAGCCCTGAGGATCTCTGCACAAGACGGTGTGGGGGGCTAGAGGAGAAACCGTTTGTAGAGATAAAATGGATCTGGTGTGAGAGGTAGGATTTGAACCATTCATGGACAGAACCATGAAGGTTGAGATGAAAGGAGCGATGGCGGAGGAGAATAACATGGTCAATGGTATTGAAGGCAGCAAAGAGAGAATAATAATCCTTTCATTTGATATAGCACTTTTCACATCTTCTAGACGTCTCAAAGCGCTTCACAGAATATACTGTAAAGTGAATTGACTATATTTGTGGGCGAAATCCGCAGCCAATTGTACACAGCAGTGTCCCACAAACAGTCGTGGATTGAAGTGACCAAATTATTATTGTTTTTTTTCTTGAGGGATTATTATCAGGCATATGGAGTAAGGAAACTTGCCCAAGGTTTCACCCAGCTGGGAATCGAACTCAAGTATCTCACTTGCGAGGTCAGTGCTCCAACCACTGAGCTACTGGACTCCACAAAGAGGATGAGGAGGCAGAGGTAGCCCTGGTTGCAGATAGACCAACTGTCATTTGTTACTTTGACCAAAGCTGTTTCTGAGCTGTGGGCGGCACGGAAACCCGATCAGAGGGGGTTGGTGTAGATTGTAGAACGTCTGTCCAAAACAGACTGCATCACTGCTGTGGTTAATGACAATAGCTATTCTTTTTATAGTTACTCAGGCTAGATTTTTGATGAAAGTTGCATTCCAACTACATTACGTTTCCTCACTCTGGTTATTTGGCCTTCCTCCGCCCTTTGCAGCTTGTATGTTAGATGCAGCATCTGCTCTGGCTTCTTAATGGTCAAGAAAAAAAGTCAAGAAAGTATTGGGTTACCAGCTTCCATATCACTTTCTGGATACTTCACTAAATGAGTAGAAGGATCATCTGGTGGACAGATGGGTAACGACAGACTACTTGATCTTTGTCCTCCTAGCATGTATTGCACATTTAGAAGCACAGATAGCAGTGTATCGACCAGCACAATTTTTTTTTGAAACTGGAGGTTTTTTTTGAGTGCAAGTTTAATTTCTGTTCTCATCAATTTAAATTGGAGTTGGTGAGGAATGAGATGCAGCTGGAGGCAAATGCTAAACAAAAATCTGCCTGAAAAATGGATTTGAAAAAAAAACTAGAATTGTGTTGGCTAGGAATTGCTCTTGCAATGTAAATGGCTGAATCACTGAACCTTTATCTCTTCTATAACCTTGGAGCAGTGAAAATCTGCTTGCATCTTTAGTCAGTTTCTTTCAGTTCTTTCATATCTTTTCCAAGTTTAGCTAACAGCTACGGAGACTTAATCCTTCTATCAGCTTTCTAGGCTTTGCTATCTACTCAAATTGCAAATGGAATTCTTAAATCTTCATTGCTAAAACTGCCTCCGAAAAAACTCATTTTTTTCTCCAGTGCCAAACATTTCTTTTGCACACAACAACTTTTAACTATATACAGCTCACAAGCATTCAAGATGCAAATTCCCATTTCTGAGTATGTCTTGTGCTTCTCTTACATTTTTGGGCAGAATACAATAAAATCTTTGTAATTTGATATATGATGCACCCTTTGTTTTGTCTTGTTTCTGTTTTAATTAGTTGTAGAATAGTCATTGTTCCACTTTCCGCTTTTGTTCCTCTGTCTCCAAATACACTATTATATATCATTGTACGCATAATTTGTGTTGGAATCATGACTGTCTTACTGCCACCACATTTCCCAACTCTGTGAAAACTGTAAATTCTCACCACAACATACGGGCTTGTAAGACCTAAACTTAACATTTCTGTTTATTTGGCATTATCTGTTCCCTTTTCAGCATTGAACAACAACAAGATTACATTTGTAAAGCACCTTTTACGTCGGGAGTATGTCCAGTCGGGGATCAGGACCTGAGCATGGGGGGGGGTGGGCAGGTTTGGGATGAGGGAGAGCAGAGAGGTAGGAGGGCAGCTGAAGGCACAGTCGAAAAGGAGGGGCCTTGAGCTGTGCTTTGGAGTAAGCAAG
This sequence comes from Callorhinchus milii, assembly GCF_018977255.1. NCBI lineage: Eukaryota > Metazoa > Chordata > Chondrichthyes > Chimaeriformes > Callorhinchidae > Callorhinchus > Callorhinchus milii. The sequence goes on from NW_024704745.1 coordinate 61,111,360, forward strand.
GGAGCAAGGCAAAGTGATTGTGGGATGGAGTTCCAAAGCGTGGGGGCAGGGAGGCTGAAAGCCCAGCCACCGATGGTAGGGCGGGTCGGGCGGGAGACATGGAGCAGGCTGGAGCCTGCTGAACATAGGGAGCGGACAGGTTGATAGGGGGTTTATTAAATGAGAACAGTTTATTAAATGAGTCAGTGTCCTGGCTTTGTCCATCCTTCCTGGAAACTCAATCCAGATGTTAACCCCTGAGTATATCCTTGTTTCTCTCTCAAAATTGCCCTTTACAGCTATGAATGTACTCTTGTCCAGCTGCCTTAATGTATCCAAATCTATTGTTCTGTGTTTTCTCTCCATATATAAGGTTCCCTCTAAGTTGCCTCTTTTATTGTCTCTCTTAATACTGGGAATCAATGTGCTGCTCAATTCTGTATTTCCCTGGGTCTGGATGGCCCCATTTTGTGATGTGGTGACCATCACTATATGCAATTCTATAGCTGTAGCCTCACCGGGACTGTACTACTTCAGTAATGATATGAGGATTTGAGTTCAACTGATGGCAATGTAACCCAGTATTATTTATTGCGCTGTTTAGACATGGCAAACAAGGGGTGAAACACCCTCTCGGCAAGTTCAGACTGCTCTATGGAGTACATGTGCCTCTTATTTGTACTTATAATATCAGTACCTTGCATCACATTGTATTGAACTTAATTTGCCAGCAATCAGCCTAGTCGTACAATCTTGGCTACCTTCTCTGATTACCTAGTGTTTTTTTTCTACCCGCCGCAGCTTGATGTCACTTGTAAATTTTACTCCCTTGAACTGAATGGTCAAATCTAGCTTGGTTATGTATACTGGGAACAAATAGGATCCCAGCATGGACTCTGAGGCACCCCACTCAACACTGTCTGCCCTTTTGGACACCAATAGTATATGGTGAATGAAAACCAGCAGGAGAGGAGAAAATATAAGGGAAGAGTCACATTCACAAAGGAACTTTTTTACAATACTTAGATTTTCAACAGAAGTTAACTGAAATTCCTTTAAGCAATCCCACCTTCAGGTTTATTTAATAGCATAATTAGCATAATAATAATAATCCTTGCATTTGATATAGCGCTCTTCACGTCTTCTAGATGTCCCAAAGCGCTTCACAGAATATACTGTAAAGTGAATTGACTGTATATTTGTGGGCGAACGCGGCAGCCAATTGCACACAGCAGTGTCCCACAAACAGTCGTGGATTGAAAATGACCAATTTATTATTGTTTTGTTTTTTTGGAGGGATTATTATTAGGCGTGTGGAGTAAGGAAACTTGCCCAAGGTTTCGCCCTGCCTGGAATTGGACTCAGGTCTCTCACTTGCAAAGCGAGTGTTCTAACCACTGAGCTACAGGACTCCACATAGCATAGTAGAGAGTTGGTGCTAATATTAGCTTGGGGAGAAAATTACGTCAACACTTTACATTTATATAGAACCTTTCATGTCAAAAGTGCTTCACACAGCAAATCTCCACAAATCATGGAATAATTTTTCAAGTGTTAATTATTGTTTGCTGGTATGAAAGATGATTTAAATCGATGAAGTCCCACAAACCGCTATGAAGTGATAGACCAATTTTACCTGGGGAATTGATTGCCATAGCACTGGGAGAAAACTCTTTTTGGGTAGTGTAGTAGGATTTTTAACATCCACCTGAATAGGTACATACCGAATCCAGGATTAAAATTTCATCCAAAAGGTGAACCCTCCTGCAGGGCGGAGTTCAAAGTGTCAATCTAGGGCTTGAACCTATAAACTTCGGACATGGAGACCAGAGTGCTACTAACTGAGCTAGGCTGTCACCTAAATTGTACCAGATACAAGTCTGCACCTGTTCTATTCCTTCTGCAACATCCTTACGTAATTAACTTTGGTTGTTTTTTTATACAGAAGCAGCCACTAAAATAATGTGATTCATCATAATAATCTTTGTATTTGATGTAGCTCCTATAATGTTGAAATGATCAAAGTGCACCAGTAAAGCTATCAAGTGAGTAACAGATTTATCTGCAGATTTATTAGCCAAGAAAACAGAACAGATTTCCTTCTTTCACGATGGGATCAGTTTGTGTCCATGTATCAAATGGAACTTTGATTTAATATTTTGTCCAACAATACAGTGCTCCCTCAATGCTGGGCTAGTGTCAGGTTTGATTAGGAGCTCAGAACCAATGTGGGCCTGAAACGACAACCTTCTGACCCAGAGGTGAGAGATAACCAGCTGAATCAGGCTGACACCAATGGCCCATCTGGAGCAGCTCACTTAAACGTCAATAGATATATAATACACAGGTTAAGATTTACATAGATTGTACAGCACTGAAACAGGCCATGCAACCCACCTAATCCACACTGGTATTTATACTTCATGAGTTTCCACCCACTCCTTCCTCCTTCCCATACTCCTCTATTCTCTTTTCCTTCATGTGAATTTACCATTCTCTTAAATGCATCTATACTCTCTGATTCATCCACCACTTTATGAGTTCCACACACTCTCTGAACCTCTACATGAAGTAGTTCCTTTTAAATTTAGATGAAAATAATTTAGGTGAAAGGTTTAATAGGGTTCTATCCACCATTTTTCTGGAAACAGAGATGCAGTGCTGCCATAATGTTCATTGGATTTTAAATGTAAAATTATTGATAAAAAAATTTAATAAGCAGTTTACATTGGTTTGGCCAGAAATCTCGTACAAAATAGCTTTTCTGGTTGCTTCCCAAAAGCTGCCCTCTTGGTCCATGCTCAATTAGTTCCTCAAATGTTACTGTTTTCCATTGAATAAACTTGAGCTCTATCATCTTTAGTTATACTGATTCTCTTCAAGGAGATGTCATCTTGCACATTACATTAGCAGAATAGGTAATCTGCAGGTGGAGGAATAATGTTAAACCAGCAGTAATCTTTGCAATTGTTTTAATTTATGAACCAGACTGTCTAGATCAAATGTTCAAAGCAATCCTAAAATGACAGCAAAAACTCTGCAGCACCTAGTTTTCTCATTAATTTTAACAAATGAAGGAAAGTTTGGGTACATGAAACTCGAGTACTTTCTGGCATGTATTCAGACAATTCTGTGACTTATTTGGGATATTTTTGATCTTTAGTTATACTTTCTTGTTATTCATACTTAAAACCAGTACTTGTAAAATGACACTGATACTATCCTGTAGTATTGGATTATTTGTAAATAGATAAAAATACAGTGGTACCCCATTATAACTCAGTGCCTGGGATCCATAAAATAGTGTAATAAGGTGCAGTAGTACATTGCACGCTACACACCTCCAGCACTAAAAGAAAGTCCTACTTCAGCATCATCAGACACCACCTTCACTTCCCATGTGCTGTGCATGTCCAAAGCAGGAAGCAACATCGGGGTGAACTGATTGTCCACAAATCAAGTTATTTTGTTTTGTACAGTAGCTAAAATGGCTGACTTGAAACTTGTGCTGATATCACTTCCTGTGCATTGCACATGTGAGCACACAGGACCCAATGTCAACTGATTAATGACCTTGTTGCTGGCTGTGTTCGTGTGACAGCTAGCTGACCCACAGAATATGAGCAGGCCAGCTGCGTGCATGCCCAATGAACGGCATCTGCATTTCAACAGCATTATATCTGAAGTATAACAGGACTGATATGTGTTTGATTGAATAGTTCAAACACATGTCTTGTAATGTATATTTTTTATGCATTTTCTGGTTATTGCCTCATCTATCTTAAGTTTCTGCACCGTGCTTTATAGTGTTACAATTCTGATTAACGTGAAACCAGATATATTCCTGCATAAAAAGAGACTAAGGTAATTGGGGTGGGGGTGAGCGAAATGTATATTCTTGTTTTAGTGGATCGCCTCATGATTCTTACAAGTGAGTTGTGTAGGTCATCCAGTGAGATATAAATAGGTATTTCACACTTACAGATTCTATTTTTATATTTCTCATGTGAATTTTAGAGAATCCACAAAGGAAAAGTCCTTTCCATGGAATTTCCTTTATAACCCTGGAATAACACTAGTGACAACCAAATCATAGGTCAAGATTTATGTTTAAAATATAATTAGATATAGGTCCAGATGCAGTAGCTTTTAGAAAAATAACAACAGTCAAACATTTTTCAGTCTCTGAAGCGGGAGATCATGTAATGGTAAAAATCTTCTGTTTTTCCAGATGGAAAAATGTATTTTAAGAGCAATTATGGATCTTCAGATCCTCAGATCTACCTGTTAGTGGCGTATCATTTCACAGCGTACATAGCTGGTACATCTGGCTACTGAGTGGTTTCCGTTACAGGGTCATAAAAGTAATTGACACACCGTGCTTCATAGTTAGTACAGATGGGGAAATCTCTGAACTGAGGCCGCTTTCTGTCTGTGGGTTTCATATATTTTCTCACCAGGAGGTTTTCATTAACTTGTTCAATTAGGCTGCTTTGTGTTAATCGTCATGTCCACAGTAGATGGATGTTCAGGTTGATTATGATTGCTTCATACTGTATGGCATCTGGTTGACCAGCATTTTTGGCTGACTTGTGAAACTGGGTCAGCCTACAGTATAAAGTGCCTGGAAATGATATTGATGAATAGCTTGTTGACATGTTTCAGTGGAATGAAACCAAATTTTATACATTGGGTAATTGTGATGCTGCCTCACTTTCAATACCTTCTTTGTTGTCTGGGATGGATCTGGTATGTAGGATGCTTGACTAGGGTGGGGTACATGATGCTTACTCCTCAAGTGCATTAAATACAGTAATATACAGGGCAAATACAGCTAGCAAGTAGTAGACAGGGCAAGGCACCCCCTTATAAGGCAGATTCATTTCTAAGTCGTGTGACCTGTGGACCCCATATGGTTTGTTTCTGACAGGAACCGGCTGGCTTCTTTTATGGTTAAAAAATGGGCGACTTTGGGGTCGTCCGGTTGCAACTGATGTGTTGCCTGCATGATGGACAAGTGCCCTACGTGCAGGAAGAGCAGCTAAAGTTGCTTCCTTTATGCTGCACATGCACACTTTACACAGAAAGTGCCACTAACTCACTTCCTGCACATATGTGATAAGCTGTTGCTATCACTTTGTGAAGGAAGTATTCCAGATGTGGCCTGATTAAAGCACTATGTAGCTTAAGTATAGTTTCTGGTGAGCTGAAGTCAACCAATTTGGTATAATATAGAACTTGAGACATTGAACCTAGATCAGTGTGTTATAGCAGAGTTGTCCCATTATAACAGTGGCAAGCAAAGGGTAGACCATTAGTCCATCTAGCCTACCAATGTGATTCATTTGATATATCTATCCCTAAATCTATTAAATTTCAACTCTTTTAGTTGACTGGAACTTGTGTAGTTCCTCTATGAAACCCATGATTGGAATAAGTACAACAACACAGCTACTATGGGCATGGATTCTCTTTGTACATCTGTCTTTCAATGTTGTTGCTTTTATAAACTTTTAATTGATGTTTTTCTAGTTTTGGTGGGAATTCTTTTCTGACATTGCAGTGAATGTTGTACAGAGGATATTTATGGTAGTAAGAGTTAGGCATGGTATAAGGCGAGGGATTAAGTGGTGTTCATTGAGGATTGTGCATGCTCGAAAGGGAGTGATTTGTTCTATTATGGGAATGTTTCACAACTAGGATAAGCAAGAGTAGTGTGCAACCACAGTGTTGAATTTTTAGGAGGCACAAATTGTAGGCTAGCATTGTCTTTCATCTGCTTACACCCACTTTTCCACCCGCTCCTTCGCTCAGCTGGCTCTGGCCTTCTGCACGTCCCTTGTCCCCTCCACTCCACTATCGACGCCCATGCTTTCAACGACTATGCCCTAAAACTCTGGAACTCTCTGTGTGAATCCCTCTGTCTCTTCCCTCCTTGCCCATCTTCAAATTGCACCTGAAGACCTTCCTCTTGTACTGTCATCTCCCCTCTCTTTGGTGTTGACCGCTACCACTGTTAAATGCTCTGAAACACTATCCTGCTTGAAGGATGTTATATAACTGCCAGTTGTTCTTAAAATATTTTACTCCAGAGAGGGCTCGGAATGCCACCATCACACTGATAAATTTCACTTTTCACAATATTTGCACCAGATATGTAGATATCAAATATGGTTCGTTTCATAGATTCATAGATTCATAGAATGTTACTGCATAGAAGGAGGCCATTCGGCCCATCGAGTCTGTGCCGGCTGTTTGACAGACCAAGTCACTTTCACTAACCCCAATCACCAGCTTTCTCCCCATAACCCTGCAAACCCATCTTCCCCAGATACCTATCCAGTTCGCTCTTAAAAGCTGTTATCGAATCGGACTTCACTACCCTTTCAGGCAGATCATTCCAAATTTGAACAACTCGCTGAGTGAAAAAATTTCTTCTAACCTCCCCTCTGCTTCTTTTGGTAGATACCTTAAGACTGTGACCATGGGTCACAGACACACCTACCAGCGGAAACAGCTTTTCCCTAGCTAGCCTGTCAAAACCTTTCATGATCTTGAAGCCCTCTATCAGGTCCCCGGGTAACCTTCTCTGCTCTAATGGGAAAAGTCCTAACTTCTCCAGCCTGTCCTCATAGCTAAGGTTCCCCATTCCTGTTATCATTCTTGTGAATCTCCTCTGCACCCTTTCCAGTGCCTTAATGTCCTTCCTGAAGTAAGGTGCCCAGAACTGGACGCAGTACTCCAGCTGAGGCCTAACCAGTGTTTTGTATAGATTAACCATAACCTCCCTGCTCTTATACTCTATGCCCCTACTAATAAAGCTCAGTACACCAAATGCCTTTTTTACTGCCTTATCTACCTGCCCCGCTACCTTTAATGATTTGCTTACTTGAACACCCAAATCTCTGTGCATTCACACCCCCCACCTTAAGATTGAGCTACCAAGACTATATTGCCTCCTATCATTTTTCCTACCTAAGTGTATCACCTCACACTTATCCACATTGAAATCCATCTGCCACATGTCAGTCCATTCCACCATTCTGTGTATGTCTGCTTGCAGTTGGTTATAGTCCTCCTCACTATTTACTACCGTACCTAACTTTGTATCATCTGCAAACTTGGAAATAGTGCTCTCTATGCCCAAGTCCAGATCATTAATATATGGTCCCCATACCGATCCCTGGGGGACACCGCTGCACACCTCCTTCCATTTCGAGAAACACCCATTAACCACCACCGTCTGCTTTCTGTCACTCAGCCAGTTCTTAATCCAAACTGCCACTGTCCTCTTAATACCGTGGGCCTCTAATGTTTTTATTAATCTCTTATGCGGTACTGTGTCAAAAGCCGTTTTGAAATCCATGTAAATAACGTCCACCGCATTTCCCTCATCAATCCTTGCAGTCACCTCTTCAAAAAATTCTATTAGATTTGTTAGGCAAGATTTGCCTTTAACAAATCCACGTTGGCTGTCTCTAATTTCCTCATGTTCCTCTAAGTAGAGATTTATTCTGTCCCGGATTATGGTCTCCAGTAGTTTTCCTATGACTGGCCTGTAATTTCCGGGTTTGTCTTTCTGCCCCTTTTTGTAGAGGGCGGTAACATTAGCCACTCTCCAGTCTCTTGGCACCAGCACCTTAGGACGTCATCTCAATATAAATACAATTTGTTGTTGTTTGTTGTCTTTCGTCTCGATTTCCAATGCACTCCTCGCTGGTCTCCTTAGCTCCACCATTCACAAAGTCCAACTAAATCAAAACTCTCCTGCCCATATCCTCAGATGCATCAAGCTCTGCACCCCCATCGCCGCAGTCCTTGCCTGGCTCCACTGGCTCTCTGTTGCTGTACAGATCAATTTCAAGATCCTTATATTTGTCTACAAATCACTTTATGCCCTGGCACCTCCCTATCTCTCCAAACCCTTTGTTTCGCCAGCTTGAGCCTTTTGCTCATCCCTCGACCCATCTGCTCTATCATTGGTGGCTGTGCTTTCAGCCACTTTGCCTTGCCCTGTTTTTGCCCATCTTCTGATCGCACCTGAAGACTTTCGTCTTCAAAAGTCATTTTCCTTTTCTCCCTGGTTCAACGTGAAGGGATCAGTTCTTGGTGAGCAGTTTTCCTAACTGCGCATCAGGCCAATTTGTGGTTTGTTATTGGTATAACAATTTTAGGTATTTAGATGTCACACACAGTCTGCAATGCATGGATATTTACTTGTTGCAGTACCTCTGGGCAATTCATTGTTTAATAAACCATTATTTTATTGGTTTTTGTGCCAGTACTGCAAATCATAATTATTTCCCTAAAGATTTCTCTATGCCACAAAAGTAGGCTGTAGAAATTTGGAGCAAAGGATAGCTCATTAATTGTTTAGATTGTTTTTAGTCAGAAAATGGCCTGCATTACTGTCAAATGCTATTAGGATGTAGAAATGTGAGCCGTGTGTTATGTTTCAAATCTATGTGCGTCATTTTGTCCCCTGTGCCACACATCCCATCATTGGTGCTGTTAGTTCCCAGTCACTGCTTTCTTTCCATCTATGAATGACCCCATTCTAGTGTTTTTAAACGTGCTGGTGCAATGATTGTTAAATTGCCATGCAGGCACTAGAATGAAACGGCTCTACACTTTTGAGAAGACCTTAACAAAGAAAATTCATATTAAAATACAAACTCCTGTATCGTTTCCAATTCAAATAAAATCTACTTTTTGTGCTAAATGCTGCCTTGTCACAAAATTAGATCTTTATCCATTTCATTGCTTTTGTTTTGAAAGAATGCTTCTACAAATGGGTTGTAAAGATAATTTAGGCCCAACCATTCTCTTCATATTATATATGAACACATTTTTCTGGTTTTGACTTGCTTTGCCTTTATTCAGCATGTTTTTCTTGACACTGCTGATCGTACCATAGAAAAGGCTGCATTTTGAAAGAAAAAGGTTGATTTTAATATTTTCTCTTATCTATACCATATACAGATCTAACTATTTAAAAAAGAAAACAAGACATGCACCAAGTATTCACCTCAAACAGTCACTTCATTTTACAATTATACCTATCTTCCCAATTCAGTTGTTGTGCTTTAAATTTTTTTGTTGATCTTATGAATATCAAAAGTATTGTTTAAGCAAAATGTCAGTTCAGGTAATTTAGTGCAGTCAAAGTTGTAACCAGAATTTTAAATGTCTTGTGAGCAGTTTTTTTCAAGCCTGCACTTCATTAGCATAATGTCACCACTCTTGAATGGAAAGATTTGTGTTCTTCCAATGCAAAACTACTCTTTCAGCAGAACATGTATAATGTTGGATCATAACACTAAAATTCTCCCTTAAAGAATCCTGCAGTGTATTTACATTGCGGTCCAAACTCTCTGGATGCCCAGGGCATTAGCTGTCTCACTCCTGACTTGCTTCTGAAATTCTTTCATGGAGATTGATGGGATTACTTCAAAAAAGGAACCCAATCAATCTTTGATCTTTTAATTTAAACTACAAAACCAGCCCATGAAGTCACTTTTAAAAGCAAGGGAAATTGGAGATTTTGTGTTTTTTTTAAATGTTAAAAGAAAGAAGAAAAGATAGAAATGTTAGGAACGAAAGTTAGAAAAGGTAAAAAAAATTTAAATTGAAGGAGAAAGAAAAAGTAACAGAGACATGTGAGCACCGGTAAAGAAGCTTTGCAGAAACAGTTAATACCTAAGATGGGAGTATCCATGGACCTGATGGTATTTGGTAAGAGTTAATGAAAGTTGGGCTTCAGCTGTTGTAAAATCTGATGAGTGAAATAGGCTTGAACGTGTTGAAAGTTTTAGAGACCAAGATAATTGAATGCCTCGAGGCCCCAACGTCCAGGGAGGGGTAGTATATGATGCCATATCTGTGGCTCTGCTTGTATTGAGTCTTGTGTCATCTTGTCAGCAGAAGATGCTGAGCATTGTTTGCCCGTAGGGGATGAAGGCGAGTGGAACATATGGAAAAATTTCCCATCTTCTACTCTTTTTCTTCCCTTAACCCTAACATTTTTAAGCAGAATATCAGTTTGAAAGATTGAGCTTAATGAGCACTGTTCAGTTTACTTTATAAAGAGAAATTAATCCAAAAGTAGCAATGTCATTATAGTCTGAACTGCAATTCCTTTAAAATTAAAATGAATAATTGAAGGAACTAAATCCTTAAGTTGGCCTTGGTAATGACAGACTGTTAGTAACAGACTTGTCTTAAAGCGATCAAAAGGGTGTTTCGAAGTAAGTACAGGAACAATTCTCCCATTGAAACTTTGAGCTCCGAGTCCAGGCTGACACACCAATGCAGTTTTGGAGCATGGTGTGTTGCATTGCTGGAGTTAACAAAATCACAAGAATTTCGAGATCAGCGTGGTCCAACCTTTTGGCTGTTGAAGGCCGGATACTGGATTTGAGAAACATCTGTGGGCTGCATAAGGGCACAGCCTAAGCCCCTGGAGACGTCTCCTGATTGACTCTCTGTCACTGAATTTCAAACTCCTCACATTTGTCTTCAAATACCTTCTTGCCCTGGCACTTCCCTATCTCTCCAACCTGCTTACTCCCCAACCCACTACCCGCTGCCTCTGGCTCCGGCCTCCTGCTTATCCCTCATGCCCTCCGTTCCACCATCGGTGGACGTGCTTTTAGCAACTACGTCCCAAAACTCTAGTGGAGTCCTGTAGCTCAGTGGTTAGAGCACTCGCTTTGCAAGCGAGAGATCTGAGTTCAATTCCAGGCAGGGCGAAACCTTGGGCAAGTTTCCTTACTCCACACGCCTAATAATAATCCCTCCAAAACCAAAAACAATAATAAATTGGTCATTTTCAATCTACGACTGCTTGTGGGACATTGCTGTGCGCAATTGGTTTACACGCTCGCCCACAAATACATACAGTCAATTCACTTTATAGTGTGTTCTGTGAAGCGCTTTGGGACGTCCTCCTGACGTGAAAAGCGCTATATCAAATGCAAGGATTATTATTATTATTATAACACACTTCCTCTATCCCTCAGCTCGGTGTTGTCCTCCGCCACTGTCAAGTGCTTTGGGATGCTGCCCTGCATGAGGGGTGCTATATAAATGCGTTGTTGTTGGCTCGGGGTCTGCGTGTCGCCTGTATTTGTTCCGTGGATAATGAAGTTGGAAATGGTTCACCAGATGACATTATCCCCCGGGTCAAATGCGACCTGCAGGTCACCAGTTGGACCATCCTGGTCAAGCTGAAGGCCCTTCAGCTCATCGATCTCATCCCTCTCCCCCCTCCAATCACAGTATTGTGCTGCTTCTGAAATGAATCTAATGTCCTGATCTTAACCACCTTTCCTGGCAACATGCTCCAGTCACTGATTACCCTCTGTAAAGAATAACTTCCCAGTATCTCCTGAAATTACCCTTTACAACTCTAAACCCATGTCCCCTTGTTCTACAGTCTTGTTGCATCCTAATGTACTGATCTGCATTTACTTTTTCAATCCCACATTTCATAACCTCTATGAGTATATATTCATTTTATATTTTAGACACTTTGATATTATAAGCACTCTGTGAAATATGAGGATTAATAACCAGGCATTACCTCTGTTTAAAACTGCTAGTTGCAGTATGACTGCAGCAGGAGTTACACTGCCATTCTCTCTATTTGAATGGCGTTGTTTTGTGTTGAGTTGCTCCTGAGGGGGAAGTGAATGAGTCAGTAAATGGCCCAGTTTAGGTGATCAGTTAATGTTTAGGATTTATAAAGGCTGGAATGAGGACCATTAATCTGCTTATATGTACGTTGTCTGCAACTATATCTTGTATCCATTGAAACAAATTGAAGAAGATTTTGTTTTTAATCAAATGAACTAGTCTGATTTGATAAAAGGGCTTATGTCTAAAAGAAGAATGCTGCTTTTGTGCCTTGTAGTTTACAGCATTATGTACTGGATGGTGGGTTTAAAAAGGGTTAAAAAAAACAGTATACGCTTTAAAACAGGATTGAAGATCGCCATTTAAAATATTTGTTTTAATGCTGCTTTTAGATTGTGGCTCTGGAGATTTGAAATGTCGAGCCAGACTGGAGGCATTTGAAGCTCCAGTGCTCTTACATGATCTCTGGCACAATACTGTTCTTGGTATATGATCATGATATATATTTTTTAAATGATATGTGCACATGTAAATACCTTAACATCATTATGATATTTGCACAACAATGTTATGACTTCCATGTGGAATGTGACAAGCTCTGTTTGCTTTGACTCCACACCTTTCATTCTGATCGTCTGCATGTCACAACAGCAACAAACAAACAAATTGCATTTATATATTGTACCTTTCACACCGGGAGAAGTACCTAGAGGCAATGGGAGATCTGACTCTTGTCATGGTCTTGGAGAAATTTCTAGCTGGGAAAACTAATGTTTTATATGAAAGAGTTGTTCCTGCCACATGAGGCAAAAGCAATATATGTCATATCTATGTTTTTTCCGAGAATACTCATCGCTGTTTTTATACTGTTTTTATACTGTACCAAATGTGATCCTGGAAACTACTGTAAATTGTATAATTTCCTTTTCTGTCATGCTATTTTAAGCCACAATAAGTTTTTTTGTATTTACTGTATGCTGAATACTGTAAAAATGTAGAACTTTTAGAAAAACTCGACCATGGTAAGTTAATCTAATGTAGCAAATTCACTGTGCAAAAAAAAGTCTCAAACACAGTGTGCAATTAATATCTTAAGTGTCATGAAACATTTTGTGAAAAATGTATCCACACACTGAAAGAAAATATTAGAAAATCTAATCTAATAGAAGATCTAATTACTAGCTTTTGATATGTAGTGCAGCTCCATCATGAAAAGCGCTATATCAAATGCAAGGTTTATTATTATTATTATTATCATAACACACCACATTACAGCGTTGATTCATTTATAATGAAAATGGGGTGTGGAACCTATTTACTGCACAGGGTGCAGCAGGCCAGCTAGCTTCCCACTTGTCAGCCTGCTCTGGTGCTAAAAGTGAATGACTTCCAGCTTGTTAGGTTGACACCAATGACACATGCAGAGCATAGGAAATGAGGTTGGCTAAGGCCAAAACATCTGGAAGTCTGCCATTTTGTTTTTCTGCACTTTAAGAGTGGACAACCACTCACAGCATTTTAATACAAATTACCTGTATAACTTTGTTTCCCCCCCAATTGCCTTACAGGATGAAGAAGAAGAAATTAAACTGGAGATCAATATGCTGAAGAAATACTCTCACCACAGGAATATAGCCACGTACTATGGTGCTTTTATAAAGAAAAGTCCTCCTGGGCATGATGATCAGCTCTGGGTAAGAAACCCCTTTGATAAAAGTGTTGGACATTAGTTCGTAATAATAAATAATAATCTTTAGATTTGATATAGCGCCTTATCACGTCTTCAAGACATCTCAAAGCGCTTTACAGAATATACTGTAAAGTAAATTGACTGTATAATTTGTGGGCGAAATATAAGTCGATTCAATTCTCTTAAGTCACTCCAACCCTGCAGGTTGATCCTTCAGCTGGGAAAAAAAATTGCATTCTTTTTGTAGCTTGTTTAATGCTGAATTCAATTACACAATAAATCTTCTTTTATTTCCGTATTAACAAGTTGCAATCAGTAATGGAAATTTATTAGAAAATAATAGATAGCTGAGCCTGATTGCAAGGCAGTAATTTAATTGAGGTCTTGAGATAACGTCATAAACTATTGAGCGAAGCTTAGAGCTGTTATAACCTCATTTAAATTATCCTGAAATTCCTTGCCTGATATATCAGACTTGCATGATGTATACGATTTCAAGTGTTTGGATTTGTTTTGGTCTGTTTTGATGGCAGCATTTATTAGTGCGAATGTGCAGTATCTGTCCACACCATGCCCTTAATAGGCCGTGATGATGATATAAGAGGATTAACAGTGGTGATATAAATACATCAGGTTTACAGAAACGTACAGTGGATTATTCAGAAGATCTATTTCCTGCGTGCAGTCTTGTTTTTCAGGTGCAGGGGACCTTAGTATTGAAGTTTTAAAATCACGTTATATGAACAAAAATAAAGCTGGTTGGGAGAGTTATGAAAAAGTCATAATTTTTTCTCTTTCGTGTACAATAATTATATGTACCATTCTTGCATTTTACTTCCATAGTACTATCTTAAAATGTTAGGAATAAGGTGAGTAAAAGAAAATTGATAGCCATAAGGCAAGATACTTGTCCATCCAGGACTGTATACATGCTATGGCTCATTGGCTTGCAGTGCTACATATGTCTACCTCCCGGTTTGCTTTGAAGTCCTGTAGCTCAGTGGTTAGAGCACTCGCTTTGCAAGTGAGAGACCTGGATTTGATTCCTGGCAGGGTGAAATCTTGGGCAAGTTTCCTTACTCCACATGCCTGATAATAATCCCTCAATTCATGCCTGTTTGTGGGACACTGCTGTGCGCAATTGTCTGCCGCATTTCGCCCACAAATATACAGTCAATTCACTTTACAGTCTATTCTGTGAAGCGCTTTGAGATGTCTAGAAGAGGTGAAAAGTCCTATATCAAATGCAAGGATTATTATTATTATTAAGTATTGTGGACCTGTTTTTGCCAGGCATATATCTTTGGAGAGGTGAGCCCCCCCACCCCCCCACCTTTTAATTGCTGATAGTTTTATGGGCTGGTTTTACTTCTGAGCAGTTTTTTCAGAACTCGACCTTTTGTTGCATGTAATACCACAGAAATAATGGCTGCTCAGAACTAACAGCACATTGGGCCTCACCTTTTCTTGAATCTTTAGGAGGTAAATCAGTTAGACAATATCATTCACTGGTGGGAGCTCCTGTGAATATTGGAATTGAATCAGTTCTCTGTGGTGCTCTCAGTAATCTGGTTCCAGAGCTAGGCAAGTCCACAATTCTCTAAGGTACTGCTGATGAAAGTTCATCTTGCCTGGATCATCAGCAGGACTATGAGAAGAAGACCAATCACTGGGACAGGAATCTTCTCACAGCTTCCATTAGCAAGCCAAAGGCTGGAAGGAACGAATGTTCCTAGCTGGACAAGCAGCGGGAAGCTTGCCTTGCCAGGCAGTGTTCACAGTGGTGAACTGCTCAGTTTTAGCTGTTTAAACTTTAGCAGTAATCCCATCACACCTCCAAGTCTTTTGACAACGAGTGCCTAATATGGTATAACACCATTATAATGTCAGTTGTAATACTGATAGTTCACTAAAAAGACAGGGGTCCCGTGGACCTGTTTTGGCTTTGACATGCACATCAGTTGGCTCTTTGTGCGCTAAAAAATGGCCAACTTCTGGCTCATCGGCTCACTCCCAGTGCATTGCACATGAGCACTATATGCTGGTAACCCTCCTGATGTCACTTCGCAGTAAGAGTGAAATGATGTTGGCGACAATCTGACAACTCAGAAAGTGGGCAAAGTCTTCAGTTTTGTCATTATTATTATCCTTGCATTTATTTATTATTATTTATATTGCTACATATAAAATATTCCAGATCTTGAGAAATTAAACTCAGATGACTGGATTATAATGGCATTGTACTGTACTCTCTGGGATTAGGTAAGCAGGCTGCATCCCCCTGAAGCAAGAGTTTACAGCCAAAAGGAAATTTCTATGCATATGTGGCTTTCTTAGTAGACTCAGTGGAATCCTGTAGCTCAGTGGTTTGAGCACTCACCTCACAAGCGAGTGCACCTGGGTTCGATTCCTGGCAGGGCGAAACGGTAGGCAAGTTGTCTTACTCCACACGCCTCTGTTCATTTAGCAGTAAGTAGGCACCCGGTTGTTAGACTTTTGCCAGATCGCAATTCCAGTGGTAATATTCCCTTCCAAAAAATAAATAAATAATAATAATTTGGTCAATCAATTCATGACTGCTTGTGGGATGCTGCTGTGCACAATTGGCTGCCACGTTTCACCCACAAAATATACAGTCAATTCACTTCACAGCATATTCTGTGAATCGCCATGAGACGTCTCGAAGGCGTGATAAGGCGTTATATCAATTGCAAGGATTATTATTATTAGTTTGGATATTCTTAAATATGGTAATAAGTTTCCCTGTCTATTGGCTGACCAAAATAAATTGGGGTTAGGGTGAACATTGACTCAATGGACTACTTCAATCTTACTATGTCCTTATAAAAAATGATGGGGAGTTTTCTGGGATGAAGCACTCTATGTAATCTTCTGAGACGAAGACAAATGTTGAGAATTTATGTTAAAATGGTGTTCATGCTGAAGGTAAATTGCATAATCTGATTCTGCTGCTGGGTCCTGATATTACACAAACAGTCTTGACAATATGACTAGCCAGAAGGTAAACAGAAAGGCATATGGGATTAGCTCCTCCCAGTTAGGTATTATCTATTAAGACAGTTATACTCCTACCCCTCAAATCCCCAAGAGGGACAGACATTTCGGTATTTAATTACTGACAGAGCCACGGCTGGCCTGTAAACTCTGATCCATTGTTTGCACTGTCAGATGCAAAACATAACAAAATAATCCACCTTCTAAGTGTCTAAAAGGGCCTTCTCATACACACTGACAGATGGGCATAATACTAAGACCTCTTTGAGATGGATTATGCATTTCCAACTACACTGTTGTTCTGTCTTCTTGCATCTCGGACATCAAAGCCTGTTGAAAGGTGCTTCCAGCTGAATATTGATAAACAGGAAGCCACCTTCTTTTGCTCCTGCTGATGTCTCTTCTACTGACTCTGACCTCCTCAAACTCCCTAGCTTCTCTCTCAAACGGTGCATAACATTTGTGTCCTGTTTTATCCCCAGTGTTCCCTTCTCCCTCACATCCAGTCCCTCACCTTCCTTCACCTTCACCACGCTTCTGCCTCTGCCCCATCTCATACCCAAAGCATCTGAAATTTTTGTTCATGCCTTTGTCACACCCCATTTAGACTTTTCCAACACATTCTTTGTTGGTCTCCCTCACCGTTCATGAGCTGCAACTCATTCAGTACTCCACTGTCTGCATCCTCCCCCACCCTAATCTCTGCATGCCCATCACCCTCGTCCTCATCATTCCCCACTGTCTCCCTATCTCTCAATGGATTGTCTTCAAGGTCCTCACCCTCACCTATAAATCCATTTGTTTCCTGAGACGACCATATCTTTACGACCTTCTATCCTACTCATCTACACAATCCTCTGTTCAGCTAACTCAGGCTTGCTGCATGTTCTCCCACGCTCTCTTCCCCACCATCAGTGGCCAAGTCTTCAGTCCTTACACCCTTGATAATAATAATAATAATCCTTGCATTTGATATAGAGCCTTGTCACGTATTTGAGACGTCTCAAAGCACTTCACAGGATCTTTGGAATCCCCTCCCTCTACAACTGAGCTGTTCTGTTATACTGGATTCCTCACGCTATCTCACTACCTATAATGTATCTTACATACTGATAAGATAACAACAGAATTCAAATCAATGTGAGATTTAAGCTATCAAAAGCTCAATTTATCTCAGAAGCTAAATCCTGTCCTGTAACCTCATGGGTAGTGATATCTGTAATTATTTATATCTGCTACCCTTCCAAGTGTGGAAAAGATCAATTGTTCTTTTATATTTTTCTAATCTTTTTGTAAAATGGAATTAAATTCCAGAGTCTGTAAAATCTGGTTAGTTTCTCAACATTGAAACTTTTTAATCTTGGCCTTAGCTGAATTTTAAAAAAATCTATTAGAACAGGGATTGATTGCTGTGCGCATAACACAAGCTTTGCAAACACAGCAATAATGTGCCCTGTCATGGCTTTTTGGAGCAGGCTCAGTTCCTGGAACTGTTAGAGCATTCTGTGCTGAATAGTCTGTTTTGGATTCCCATCTTGGTTGCTAGGAAGATTGTGCTGCAAACGATGGGCTAGCTCACAAACATTGCAATGCTGCTATTGCTGAACAATGGTAATTGTATTTGCTATTCAAAATAGTTGTTGACAGATTTTCTTTAACCCAAAAGTTACCATTTTCTGGGTGAATTAATTTGCCTCACAAAAGTTTCTCTTAAACTTCTACCAAATACGTTTTAATAACAATAATAATAATAATCCTTACGTTTGAGGTGTCAGCCTGCCTCAAGTCTCATGTTGGTGTTTTGAACGTCATAGACGAGGCTGATACACAATGCAGTGCTGTGAGTTTGCTGTAATCAAATGCAGGACAAATTTTGATTTGTGTGAATTAAATTTGCGGATTAGCTAAAAATCACTGGTAACCGCTTCAGAAGTTACTTTACAACAGCAACAAAATTACATTTATATAGCTCCTTGCATGTCGGGAGGACGTCCCAAGTGGACAAGTGTAAAAGATCCATGTACTAACAACAACATGCTCGTATTTAGCACTCTCCACGCAGGATAGCTCAGAGCACTTATAAGAAGTCAAAAAAAACTTTGAAAGGCCAATTTTGGTAATGTATTTCTATCCTTCCTGAATGGTTTGGAAAATAATTCATTGCTTGTTGTGGTACTAAGTTGCTACACAGATTAAAAGGTTCCAGGTTTGATCGTGATGTTAGCTGATCTCTCCAGGGATTGTGGTCGATGAGTTCCAATTGACCTCAAAGGGAGGGGACAGAGTTCCTAATCCAGATCAATACCCAGAGACTTCTGCTGGAAAGTCAACTCAAATGAACATCCAGTTCAGATATGATTGAGTCGGTGATTATATTGCTCTTCCCGATTCCATCTATGGTCTTGTAGCACTGTCAGACATATCGTGAAAATGTTGCTTTAATTTCCATTTTTACGTAAATGCTCCATAGAACTGAAATACCCAAATACTGAAATACTCTCCACAAATGGCTTCTCCTCCACCCCCCGCACTGTCATGTGGTGTCCCTCAGGGCTCTGTCCTCGGTCCCCTCCTCTTCACCCTCTACATGCCCCCCCTCGGTGACATCATCCGCAGACATGGAGTTAACTTCCACATGTATGCGGATGACACCCAACTCTACCTTTCCTCCTCTACTCTCAACTCCACGACCACCGATGTCCTGACAGCCTGCCTGTCCGACATCGAGTCTTGGACGAGAGACAACTTTCTTCAGCTCAACGTGCGAAAAACCGAGGCCCTCCTGATTGGCTCACGTCAGCGCCTCCGCACCTCAGGCGCCGACACCATCAGCATCCAAGGCTGCACTCTCCACCTCTCAAAGCCAGTCAGGAACCTCGGCGTTTTGTTCGACCCTGAGCTGTCCTTTCTCCCTCACATCCGCACCACAACTGGCACCGCCTTCCATCACCTCCGGAACATCGCCAGACTACGGCACTACCTCACCCCTCACGCGGCTGAAACTCTGGTCCACGCCTTTATCACCTCAAGGCTGGACTATGGGAACTCTCTCCTCGCCGGCCTTCCCGCCACCTCCCTCCACAAGCTGCAGGTCATTCAGAACTCTGCAGCTCGTGTACTGTCCCGCACCAGGCTTCGGGACCACATCACTCCCACCCCCGCTCGCCTCCACTGGCTCCCCATCCCCCAGAGGATCGAATTCAAGATCCTCATCCTCACCTATAAGGCCATTCACGGCCTCGCTCCCTCCTACCTCTCTGACCTACTATCCCCCTACTTACCTGCCCGTATCTTCCGTTCCTCCGGCTCCGGTCTGCTCCACGTCCCCCGCCCCAATCGCCCTACCATTGGTGGTCGGGCCTTCAGCCTCTCAGCCCCCAGGCTCTGGAACTCCATCCCCCAGTGCCTTCGCCTTGCTTCCTCCCTCTCCTCCTTCAAGGCCAGTCTCAAAACCTTTCTCTTTGACCGAGCCTTCAGCTCCTCTCTCGACTCTCTTCCCCCTCCTCACTCCCTCCCTTCCCTCCCCTCACCCTGACCATTTCCCCCCTCCTCGCTCCCTCCCTTCCCTCCCCTCACCCTGACCATTTCCCCCCTCCTCGCTCCCTCCCTTCCCTCCCCTCACCCTGACCATTTCCCCCTGCTCGGGTCCTGACCCAACTGTGCAGCGCCTTGGGACGTCCTCCTGACGTGAAAGGCGCTTTATAAATGGAATCTTGTTGTTGTTGTTGTTGAGTTCCTACTCGTGGCACCTTTGAGTGTTTAAGCCATTGTTCTCTGCAGAACCAAAAGGATGAGTTTAGCCATCACTTTTTTTAAAACATTGTTTTCTTTATTATAGAATCATAGAATCGTACAGCACAAAAAGAGGCCATTCGGCCCATCGAGTTTGTACCGGCTCTTTGAATAGAGCAATGTAATGTCAATCCCACTCCCCAGCCCTTTCCCCATAACCCTGCAAACCCGTCCTCCTGAAATACCCGTCCACCGCATTTTTAAAAGTAGTTATCGAATCGGCCTCCACCACCCTTTCAGGCAATGCATTCCAGATTCGAACAACTCGCTGCATGAAAAAATTTCTTCTCTCCTCCCCTCTGCTTCTTTTAGAGACTATTTTGAATCTGTGACCTCGAGTCACCGACACACCCACCAGTGGAAACAGTTTTTCCCTTTCTAACCTATCAAATCCCCTCATGATTTTGAAGACCTCTATTAGGTCTCCACGTAACCTTCTCTGCTCCAATGAGAATAATCCCAGCCTCTCTAGCCTTTCCTCATAATCAAGGTCCCTCATTCCTGGCACCCTCTGGGAGACAGAAAGCAGAGAGTTGTGGTTAACAGCTGCTTTTCTGACTGGAGGGAAGTGTACAGTGGCGTTGCCCAGGGATTGGGGGATTTTATTCTTTATTTTATTTTATTACCATTTATTACTATTTTATTACCATTTATTCTTAATGTTCAGTCAAGTATCTAGCCGTTTCTACACAAATAAATCAATAGTATTTTGTGTGACTTAACACAAATCAGAAACTCGCATCTTTAGTCAAGGTGAATTTTCTGAATGCAATTTTAGGGCAAACCAGGCTTGGAGAAAAAAACAATCATAAATGTCAGCAGAAACGTGTATTTGTGTTTTTAAAGTGTCGCACACATCTAATGCAATGCTGCCATGTTATTCTTTGTTAGATAAGCAAGAGTTTCATTAGTTGGTCACCAGTGACTCTCCAGCTACTGACTTTCTTGGAAATTAGTTTTCGGGAAAACTTGAGTTAAAATTTTAAGAAAACTAGTCTTTGTTTTTCCATAATAAGGGCAAGGTAGTAGCTAATACTTTTACTCGAACTTGCATGACTTGGGAATGCAGTCCTTAAGACAAAAAAGAAAATAAATTATAGTGGATAGTTAAAGAAGAACCAAGATAAGCAATTGCACGATCTAACCTTCTGAAGTTAGAGATATTTGAGTTTTTTCTGTAGATCTGCATTATAACACAGATTCTCTTGTAGCATGATTGGAGCGTGGACCCCGATGTTTACTTAACAAAAGAATCTAAAATGCATGAATATATCTGGCCAGCTCACTTCAAAACACTATCTCGATTTCTTGTGTACTGAAAAACAGCTAACTTCAAGATTGCCACAGTCACTTCCTGGAACTAGCATTGGTAACAACCTGATGACACAACAGTTGGCCTTTCTTTTAAGGATGGGAGTGTGTTGACTGGCTTTCTGTGCACAATTACAGTGTCTGGGGAAGTACTGAATGGCAATTTTGCCCCATAATTTTATGTACCACAATGACCATGTTATAAGGGAGCTCCACTATATAATAGTCATCTCTAGGATTTTACACCTGTTTGTTACATGCAAGAACATCAGCCATCGAATGTTCTGAATCTGCCTTAATGATCAGACCAGTAATTGTTGAATCTGATGAATAGAATAAGAGACATTTCATCTTTTATTGAAAAAATTCTGGAAAAGAGAGACGCGATTAATCCTTTCTCTGTGTAAACCATTTTTGTGAACTTGAGTTAATTTAATTCTTTTATACTGTTCCGTATAACATGCGTAGTACAAGAAGTTACTGATCCATTTCCTCTGAAAATAACTCCATGTGCGTCACAAGTCACTGTTAAGGTTAGGGTTGTTTAGTGAATAAGTGGAGCACAGAGCCTGCAAGCTATAAATTTTTAAAAAAATCAGTGAGACAGTAAATGGTGTGGCTATATTCTGTGAAGGAACTTTCTGGAGGTCTTTGTACATTCACTTCCAGTTGACAAACATCCAGTTGGCCTGACACAGAACAGGGCAATTCTTTCTGACATACATAATACTCCAATTTCTGATTAAACTGTTGTACTTTGTTCTTTGTAATTGACAAGAACTTTTAGTTCAGGGTAGCATCTCAGAGTACTGGTTATTAAATCTTTATGTCCAATAATGTAAAATGGAAGATGACCTAAAAATGCTAAGGTAATCAAAATGTCAAAAAAAGCACCTTGAACTATTTCAGGAATTAGGTTTTACAGAAAAATATCAATTTGTTTCTAATAATGAACACAAAGCAGTGTCGTGTGCAAAAGGAACAAAAGAAGAATGAGATTAGGTTATTTTATTTCTGTTATGTATCTTTTATATCTCTCTAAAGGAGATTTTGCCTAAAGCATTCAATGTCACTATTTTAGAGTAAAATCCTGTCAAGTGCTTTGAGGCACTTTCCTGATGTGAAACGTACTATATCAAATGCAAGGCTTATTTATTATTAGATGAGGGAATGAGGAAGAAACTCCAGCCATGTCAGAGCTATATGTATGTAATAAAAGTAAATAAGTATGTATTATGTATGTAATAAAAGACGTTGGTTCATAAGACTGAAATACTAACGGTGATTTCTATATAATTTATTTTTCTCTTTTTTTAAAAAACAAAAAGCTCGTCATGGAGTTCTGTGGTGCTGGGTCCATTACAGACTTGGTGAAAAATACAAAAGGAAATTCCTTGAAGGAAGATTGGATCGCATATATCTGCAGGGAGATACTCAGGGTGAGCTGTCGATCTCCAATGTATAAAATGTTTTAATCAGACAAATGGTTATTTTTTTGTAGGCATTAATGACAAATGTGAAAGAACCTTGCCTATCAAAGCAAACAAAAAAAAGAGCAATTTCCATTGCTTATATCTGTCAGATTTAACCTCGAGAGAGAGATGCTCAAAAGTGTCTATATGCAGTACATTAGCCAATTTTCAAACACTTATAGGGGAGTACATGTGTTGAATTTGAAAAGCGCAAACGGCTAATGATGGCTTTAATCTTACATTCTGGTTCTATTAGTGATAATTGGGATGCTGGTTAATGTGTAAACAATGTAATGCATATCTTGTATTTTGCCAAGGGAACTTTCAAATTTATAAAATCTGCAAGATCGTCTTTGAATTCTGTCTTGCCCAGGAATGCATTTGAATAAGAGTTGGCAGTGTAGACCAGCTGCCTATTGTCATTTACAGTTTATGAACTGTCTAAAATGCAGAAGCCATAAGAACATAAGAAATCCTAGACAAAAAAAGACCAAGGTCCATCTAGTTCGCCTTCCCCTTCCTAGTGGTCGAATGCACATATATCCCTAACTAACTATGTACTATATCCCATAATGTTATTTCCTAAAAGAAAACTATCCATGAAATCCTGTGACAGGCAAGATCCCATTCCCTTTAAAAAAAACTTCTTAAATAGACGACCCAACAGAACAATGTTGATGAATAGAAAATGGTGTGACTTAGTTTTATGCAAAACTTGCTCCTTCTCATCTTAACAGTTCAAGAATAACTATGGCCCAGGGTTCCACTGAAAGTTGTGTGCATTTCTGTAGCTCGTATGTAAGCATAGATGTTCGTTTGTTCCGTCCTAGGTTTACTTCAATATTTAAGTATTGATGAGGCGCCTAAAAATGATGAAATTAGTATGAACTTACAAATATGCAGTGGTAAAAAGCTTCTTTTAACAAAAGTGGGTGTTGAAAAAGTAACCTTAAAAATGCTGCAGGAAATGTGCAGGTGATTCTCCTTTTTGGAGAAGTTGCAGAAATTGTTTCCTGACGTGAATGCTATGAAGGGCAGAATATAAACCATGTGTGTTTCTCTTTCATGTTTAGGGACTGGCACATCTTCATGTCCACCATGTCATTCATCGTGATATCAAAGGGCAGAATGTTCTGCTGACAGAAAATGCTGAAGTGAAGCTAGGTATGCATTTATCAGAATAGCTAACCGATGGCCCGATTTCCAAAATATCCATTAATTGGGTTTCTTTCACATGCAGTAGTATTTCTGGGAGGTGCCACAAGTTCAGATGCTTAATAATAAACATAAAATTCAAAGCATACAGCTAGTTATATGAAAGGTTTAAAACAAATGGACAATTCATTCTAAGTAATCCATCTCATTTGTTGCTGAAGGTTCAGTATACATTTATAATGATGCCTCCTATCCTGGCCCAAGTGCATTGAGTGTTCATGTATATAGAGTCTACATCTATACTTTGAAAAGTATCCACAGCATAATCAATACTGTATCAGTGCTGCCTGCACCTGTTATTGCAACAAGATTTGTAGATCAGTTCCAGTGTAAAAACACTAGTTTCACTTGTTCACAGGGGGACGAACGAGGCTGAAGTATATTAACAACACACGAGTATTAGTCAGATATTGGTCTCTGTTACTAAATATATTAACTGTCTTTAAAATAGCTGTCGTTACTTCCCCAAAGGCTCAGCAAGTTCAGTGAATAGGTAAGATATATAATTTGTGAAGATCCAGGGTTCAATCGCACAGGGTTCCTGTGCGGTTTTGAGTCAGAATGGAGAGGAAGACAGGATCAGGCTTGCCTGTAATGCTTTAGGGGATTGAATAGCCTCCAAGCGTTCGAATATATGTTTGCCATTTGGGTGAGGCAGCAGAAGGCACCTGGCACTTGTGTCACATAAAAGTCAGAAAGCCTTCAGGAAAAGAATGGAGAAAATTGCCAGGGGAGAAAAAGAGATGTTAAAAGGGTTGATTTGGGAAATGGCATATTTTCACAACTAAGCTCTGCACCAGGCCTACTAATTGGGAAAATGTATGATATTGCAATTTTAATCTGTTTACAAAACTAGACATTATGAATTCTTTAGAGTGACGTATTAGCACAGGCTCAGTCTAGTAGTGACTGCTTTAGTTGAGCTAAACTCAAATAAGTTTTAACAATGGAAATAATGTTTGGATTTAAGGCGGTTAGTTTCTCTTGAACCCACTGTGTGATTAACTAGTCACTATGGTTGAGCATTTCCTATTGATCTCCTTGAAAACTAAGGTGTGACTTGAAGACCTGAGGCTTCATAAGCCGGATGCTTAACTGATGATTATGTCCAGATTTTGTACCAACATGATTTTGATGTATAAGTGTATGTGTCTGCTTAATCCAGAAAAGCCACAGATAAACTGTTAAAATTTGCTCTCCAAATAGAGGTTTATAAGATGCTTAGTGGATAAAGTAAACCAAAACTTTGATATGCCAAGGTAACAAAACAAGAGGACATGGGTTTGGATTGTGAAGGGTAATTTGTGGACAGACAGGAAGTATTTATTTAGACAGAGGACAATTCACAGCTGGAATGGGTTACCAGCTATTAATTGCTTTTTCAGGTTGATTTCATTCCCCCCCCCTATCAAAATGTGCCTCTCTCATACTTTCCATATTAGGTAGTGTGCTGGAAGCTCACTTAAATGGCTCATTTAAAATTTGGCTTTCAAAATAATACTTGAATTAAGATTTTCCAGAATTTTGTGCAATGTAATTTTTAAGACTGTAGCCTTTAGGTTAAGATATGATCATTTTATGGCTTCTGGAACCTTTCTGGGCCTGTATAGCTTAGTTCGGGGCTGACCCTGAATCTTCATGGGAGCTCAGTGATGTGTATTAATGTAAATGTGCAGTTTTGAACACTTAATACTTAAAATGTACTAATGTGTAACTAACGGTATTGTAATTAAATTGAACGTATGCCTTTGAATTTTTTGTTGCAGTGGATTTTGGTGTTAGTGCGCAGCTGGACAGAACCGTTGGTAGAAGAAATACGTTTATTGGGACACCTTACTGGATGGCACCAGAAGTCATTGCTTGTGACGAGAACCCAGATGCAACATATGATTACAGAGTGAGCAAATTCTTCACGTCCCACTTTTAAACCACCAGAATCATTGCTCTGATTCTCGCTAGGAAAGTGTTTCCTTAGTTTTATTTTTATTTATTTTTACTTTTTACTTTTAAGTCATTAAACCATTTTCAAATCCATTATGCAAGGTGTATTGCAAACATCAAAATGAAATGACAACCCTTTGCAGCAATCTTTAATCCTTTTACTTACTAGAGATGAGGATATAGGTTTTCTGCCCCAGGGTCATCCAGCAGATGAATAGAACCACATTGCTGTGTGAAAACAAGTATTTATTTAATTTGTGCTTTTAAAAGAAACATGGGTTGGGAAGGGAATGAAGTTACAGGCAAACCACTATTTATATTTAAATTCAATGAAAAGAAAGTTGGAGAGTACTGTGCATGGAAATTATTTTCTCCTATTTCACTTCTAAATAAATCCTTCCAGTAATTGACTCGATTTACCAGTTATTTTATCGCGCCAGGGAGACTTGCCAGTTCATCCCTACCTTGTTGATCTTTTCTGATGAGGGGGTGATGTCTGTTGTGTGGACGGTATCCTGCTTATCTTGGAGTAACTCTGTTGAATGCTGATAGAACAGTGTGTTTGGCTGACACATAGGCTGTTCTTAGCCCTGCCTCATACCAGAAAATGTAATATACAGCTGGCCTGCACCAGGGCAATAGAGATTTTCCCCTGGGTTTGCGAGGCTCCCTTTGACCCTCCCACTCATTAAGGATCAGCGTTAGTCATCGCAAATTGCTATTGTTGGCCCCAGGTGAGTCTGATGCTAAAATAATGTGCAAAAATGGGATACTTACTCCAAGGTGTCATATTGTTATATACAGATGTTTTAAAAGAAAGGTGGAATAGGAAGGACTCCCTGCCCCTTCAACATTACTTTATACTTTAATGTTCATTCTTAAATTTGATCTGCGGACACTCCTCCAAATTTAAACTATTGGACCTAGAGCTCTCCCATTACTTATTTTATTAAAGATTATGAATAATGTGTTTAATGTTATTGGTTCACTTATGCAATAACGTCCTATGTTCAGTACATCTGTTAAGTGAGTCTCTTTACTCGGGTACAAACTTTTCAATCTGTAGACTGGGGTAAATCATCATAGATGCAGAAGGATATCAGAGTTTGGAAAGGGAACAGGGATAATTTGTTGCTGGGAAATGCAGACACTTCTCATTATGGGTTGTCAGTGGAGGCTTTTACTCACAATGTAAAAGTGATATAACTTGTTGCAAAGATGTAGACCAGATTAGCTTTTGTCCTCCAGGTATCATTCTCCTGTCAGATGGGAAAGGTGTCGCTTCCTGAGGCAAATTGTGTGCTTTAATGTGTTTTTCACGATTGAAGTATGAAAGCATTGTATGCCCAATAATGAGTTAAAGGTTTCAAGCAGAGATGTTTACCATTTATGCATGTTGGGTAGACCTGAACCTTTTATATTCCCAAACTGTTGGAGGTAAACATTTGTTTTTAACCAAAATGTTGTGAGCTGTGACCTTGTAAGTTCCTTCTCTCTCTTTCTTCTCCACACTGTTGCCTAGGTCAGTGACTGAATTACGACAGATTTGATGTGTGTTGCAGCTGATATCTTGACAGGTTACCTACCATAATCTATAATCGCGAAACCACAAAGACTGAACCAGCTTTGTCAATCATTTTTAGTCTATAACTATGAATATTTAGAATAATGTCTAGAGAGGTGAAAGATTGCATTATGCTATTGGTTTTGTTTTGCACTTATGTAGCAGTGATGTGTTAGGGAGCATAGATCAGCACTCAGACCACCCATTGTTTTGTAGTGCGGTTTGCACGTGCCCTGAACCATTCCGGTATAATTTGCCTGTCTCCAGTTCAAGAGGTGCTTGCAACATAACATTTCAGCCCACAGTTAATTGCAGTGGCTGGAAAGAAGTCAATGAGGAAACCTTGTTGCTTTGGAGAAGAGGAAACAAAGCTGTGCAAATAGATTCCTCCACCAGGGTTATACAAACTGGACTGTTTTCCAAAGATTTACAAAAACTACAGCACAGAAACAGTCCGTGCTGGTGTTTACGCTTGTGTCTGTGATGGAGTTTTGTTTGTGTTCTCTCCCATACCATGCTCCGTGAACTGATTGTCCTTGTCTGGCTCTACATCCCTCTGAGGATTGAGTTTAAAATCCTCGACTCACTTTTAAAGCCCTCCATAGTTGTGTTCCTCCCTACACCTGTGACCTATTAACACCGTATCAACCTGACCACTCCCTCCACTTAGTAGGCTCTCCCCTGCTCCTTGTCCCCTGCCCTGCCCATCCCACCATTGGTGTTCGGGCCTTCAGCTTTTTAGCCCCCACCCTCTGGAACTCCATTCCGGAATCCCTCTGCCTTGCCTCCTCACTTGCGTCTTTCAAGCCCCATCTCAAGACCTTAATCTTTGACCATGCCTTCGGCCTTCCTCCCACCTCAACCCTCTTTCCCGCTTGATTCCAACTCCCAACTCAGACGCAAAGCCTTAATCGTTTAGTGCCTTGCAATATCCTTCCATCGTTAAAGGTGCTATATAAATGCAATTTGTTTCTTTATACTCCACATGATTCTCAATTCACTCCCTTCTATATCCTTCTGTTTCCCTCTCCCTCATGTGAAGGTCCAGTTTTCTCTTGAATGCATCTACACTATTTAATTCAAACCCAGCTTCAGGCAGCAAGTTCACAATCTCACTACCCTCTGTTTGACGTAGTTCCTCCTAGATCTAATTGGAAAGGGAAGGTGAACTAAAAAATGGAAATGCTGGAAATCCATTCCAGCCCCTTGTCAGTGTCAAAGTTAAAGAGTATAATGTTTAATATTGATTTCAGAAATAGGAGAGAAATTAGTGCATATCATTTAACACTGAATTTTTAGTAGTATTATTGTTTTGAAAACTCCTGTGCAGCACACAGACTACCGTTACAGTATAAGTATTAGCAACTGTTAATCACAGAACCGTAAAGATGAACTAAACACTTGTAGTATTTAGGAATATTATTTTGTTATTCCTTTTGCTTTTCCACCATTTATACATATATATATATACATGCACACACACAAAAGTAAATTCAAAAAAACTGTTTTTGGTTACTGAAATGCTGTGAATTAGGAAATATTTGACTATACATTTCTTTAATATACTAGAATTGTTCCATTCACGGCCTTGCTCTCTCCTACCTCTCCGACTTACTATCCCCCTACGTACCTGCCCGTACCCTTCGTTCTCTGGCTCCGGTCTGCTCCACATCCCCCGCCCCAACCGCCCTACCATCGGTGGCCGGGCCTTCAGCCTCTCAGCCCCTAGGCTCTGGAACTCCATCCCCCAGTGCCTTCACCTTGCTTCCTCCCTTTCCTCCTTCAAGGCCGGTCTCAAGACCTTTCTCTTTGACCGTGCCTTCAGCTCCCCTCTCGACTCTCTACCCCCTCCTCGCTCCCTCCCTTCCCTCACCCTGACCATTTCCCCCCTGCTCGGTTCCCGACCCAACTGTCCAGCACCCTGGGACGTCCTCCCGACGTGAAAGGCGCTCTATAAATGAAATCTTGTTGTTGTTGTAGAATTGTTCTACTCAGCTTTACATTCAGTTTATGCTTGTGGAAGTATAAAGATATTGCTTCTGGCAGTAAAGCAATTTAGAGCAGGGAAGTCTGATTTACATTTCCTGTTTTTAATTGCAATGCCCAGGAGCTCAGTTGAGTTCTTCACATGCACAAATAAGTAAATGTGTTGAGTTCTGTGAACAAGTATTAGTTTTAGAACAAGTGAACATGGACTTGGGTTATGAAGTGGAATGGCAAACAGACAGTACAGATTAAACAATTTAATTATTTTACACAAACGTGTTGAATATATGGAATAGATTGTCCAGGGAGGCAGTGGAAGCAGATTCCATAAACAAATTCAAGCGGGATTTAGATGGCAATTTGGTGAAGTCATTTGATGAATATAAGAGAGAGATTTTGTTGTTTTATTAAAAAACACTACATTGGTCTTTTCAAGTCCTGTAAATGCCTGTGTCAACGAGTGGCTCATTAATAACATTAAACAATGGTCCCTTAAATGTTTTCAATTTAGGATGAAGAGCATTTGAAAGCATTTCTGAGTGGAGGCCAAATTGATTCATTTGATTTAATGTTGCATTCGGTGCTTTAAAGCCAGTAACTGATGCAAAGCCAAAGATTTTTTTTAGTTAGGTGCCTCATATTTCCATGTATCAAAGTACATAATACTTATGCTCATACTGTAAGTCCACAATTAAAAACTGAACAGACTCCTAATTATTTTGCAGAGTGACCTGTGGTCATTGGGGATCACAGCAATTGAAATGGCAGAAGGAGCACCTCGTAAGTAGCTTTATATGCGTGAAATGTTTAAGTCAAGGGGGAATAAAGGGGATATGTTTGTATTTTTCTCCTTGGGACCAGAATTTGAGAAGTTCTTCTTCTAGATCTAAGGATACCACATGAGAAGAATTTTTAAAGTTTCAACTTAACACCTAGTGAGTGTGGGCCCAGTAGCATTTGCAGATATCCGAGTTATCAGAATATCAACATTATTCAAAACAACATTAGTGGGTATTGCAAAGCACGTAATAGGTAGTGGGGTGGGGGAGGGACTGAAAGTATTGCTTTTTCATATTTGTCTTCCGGGCTAAATTCTGTTTTCCCATTGCAAGTGCAATCGTTAAGTGTAAAAATATTGAATTAAATCATGAGTTTTATTATCATTTTGTATTGTATCATCAATTATCACTTCTGTCTGATGAAATTCTTACTAAAACAATTTCTACTTTTAGCTCTTTGTGACATGCACCCGATGAGAGCACTGTTCCTCATTCCCAGGAATCCACCACCTAGACTAAAATCAAAGAAATGGTTAGTAATTCATTTGTTTTCATCAATGAGCAATACAATTGCTTTGTTTAGTTTGTATTTTTTAGCATCAGATGTTGATTTCTCCAACCATATGCTGTTTTGAATCCATCAAACTTGAAGAAAACTGCCAGCTTCAAGCTATTTGCTCTTTTGGAAATAGAAATATTGTAGAAGATGTAGAGAGGCAACATGAAACTTACTTGAGGTTTGGGATGCAAATCATGCTTTTATCTTGTGTGTTGACCATCAGAGGAAAAATGATTTCCCAAAGCTCTGCCCTTTTCACATTTCCACATGCAATTTCAAAGTATGATGTGAGTGATGGATTTTTTTTAAGTGTTGCCATTTCTAAATTCAGAAACACTGCATTATATTTGTACATCACATATGGCTACAGTATTTTAATCTGTACTGAATTAAACCATTGTATCTAGCTTTGGGTGGGGAAAATACAATTCAAAACAAAATGCGAACTGTTTTATAATGATAAAATCAACGCTGTTTGTGCAAAACTTGCCTTAATTATTAATGGTCAATGAACACAACTTCTGCAATATTTACTCAAATTTCCTTTCCCCATCTCCCCCCAACATGCTGTTGATGGCCTATTTATCTTTCACCTCACCATTTGGTCTGCGACTTTGATCCCAATTCTAAAGGAGTAAAAAAAATTCTTATAGTGTGTATTTTAATTTTTAATTGCCATCGAGATCAGACTCTGACCTGTGCTTAGACTACCTCAAGCAGGGTGCGGATGGGCTCATTCCATTGGCCCTGGTGCACAAGGACAATTAAAGGAGAACAACAACAACAAAATTACATTTGTATAGCGCCTTCCACCTCGGAAGGATGTCCCAAGGTGCTGGGCAGTCAGTGTTTCGGACCCGAACTAGGGGTCGGAATTGGGGACAGTGGAGGGCAGGGGGGGAAGCAAGCTGATCGAAAGCACGGTTGAAGAGGAGGGTCTTTAGATGGGTCTTGAAGGAGGCAAGGGAGGGAGCAAGGCGAAGGGCCTGCGGGATGGAGTTCTGGAGGGTGGGGCAGAGTGGCAGAAGGTCCGCCTGCCAGGATTCCTGAATGCTGGTCCCTTCCCATTGAGCCCCAATGTAAGTAAGAAGGATGAATGCCAGGTTAGAACAGCTTTTGGCTTAATGGTGATGCCCCCAGGGTTGAATAGTCTGCTAAAGCTCCTTGTCCAAGCTCACAAACCAAGAACAGCTACTTTTCTGAGATACTGGATTGCTGTGGACACTTTTTGAACCATATCCCAGCATGACTCACAGCCTTCAGCAGAAAATAAGATATAATTGGAGGAGGGAAAACACATTTCACATCAGTAGCCATGAGGAAGCCAATTTTACTTCATCTGTGATAGAATTCCTTAGAAATACTCCCGAGAAAGGGAAGATTAATGCCAGTGAGCTGTAAGCTTCTTCAAAAGTGAACTGATTAGTATCGCTTGAAGCCAGGGATAGGTACAAACTGAAATGAACAGATGCTCGACAGCACACGTTAGTCTCTAAGCTGCTGGGAAGAGGGAGAGTGGAGGATGTCTTGCGAGGGAAACCAAGGTGAAGAATGGGAATAGATGAATATTTTGCAGTTTTTCTTTAATTGCCTTTGTGGCTCTGTGATACCTTTCCCTCCAGATGTTCGTGGTGGGTTGATGTCCAAAATAACACTAGGTCCTGTATTGCTGTGAATCCACTTTTTGTGGAGTTTTCTTAAACCAAGTTTTGAACTTGCTCTTTAACCTTTGTAATTCATGGAACTTTGAATCTGTTTTAAATCATAGGCATGCTGAAAGCACATTGATATTTCAGACTTACAAGAGACGCAATTCTGCAGCATGAGTTCTGCATTACTGTAGAGGATAATGTACTGTAACTGTTCTAAACAAGTTTAAATTATGCATATATCTATCAATTGTGTTACTGCCATATGTTCAAAATGTTTAGAGTATGTATTATGAGGAGAACATGAAAGCACTCTGTTCCACTCCTTTCTGAGTGGTGAGAATGCAGATATCTGTAGTTACAAAATGTGAAATGCATTTGTACTTGGCATTGCTTTTAACTGCAGTGTCTGTTAATGCTGGATGATGTTTTTGTCATTAGTGTACAACCTAGGGATTATTCTCAACCTTAAGGCTTTGGTAACATTAAAATAAATGTATGGGATGTTTACCAGTGATGAGATCAAATGTACAGATTCCTTCAATATTGTGGCACCTGATAAGCACAAAGATGCTGGGCAGTTAACCGGGGTGCCTGTAGAATTTTATTGAAGTGTAATGCTGGGCATTGTGGTGAAATATTCACAAATCCATCCTTTACTGATTCCAGTCCACAACAATGGCTTATTAAGTAATTTTTTTATTCTTCTTTCACACCAATGCGACACTCCTACCATAATCCACACTCCTGAGTCTCACACCCAGTGTCCTTTTATACTTCATAGAATCATAGTATATTACAGCACAGAAGGAGGCCATTAGGCCTATCGGTCCTGTGTCGGCTCTTTGGAAGAGCTACCCAATCAGTCCCACTCCCCCAATCTTTC
Source organism: Callorhinchus milii (assembly GCF_018977255.1). Taxonomy (NCBI): domain Eukaryota; kingdom Metazoa; phylum Chordata; class Chondrichthyes; order Chimaeriformes; family Callorhinchidae; genus Callorhinchus; species Callorhinchus milii. Next base: position 61,144,835 of record NW_024704745.1, read on the forward strand.
CCCATTTCCTTGCAATTTTTTCCTTTTCAAGTACCTATCCAATTCTCTTTTGAAAGTTGTTATTGGATGTGTTTCCATCCTTTCAGGCAGTGCATTCCAGATTGTAATGACTCTGTGAGTGTGCGTGTAAAAAAAAAAATTCTCCTCATCTCCCCTCTGGTTCTTTTGCCAATTATCTTGAATCTATGTGCCCTGCTTATGGCCCCACCTGTCAGTGGAAACGTTTTTTCCCTATCTACTCTATGAAAACCCCATTATAATTTTGAACATCTCTATTAAATCTACCCTTAACCTTAAAGGCCCCAATATCCTTCCTAAGTATGGTGCCCAGAATTGGATACAATACTCCAGTTGAGATCTTTAACTTGGAAAGGTTTAGCAGAACTTCCTAACTTTTGTACTCTGTGCCTCTGTTTATAACGCCGAGGATCCCAACCTGCTTTTTCAACCTGTCTTGCCACCTTCAAAGATTTATGTATGTGAACCCCCAGGTCTCTCTGTTCCTGCACCCCCTTTAAAATTGTACAATTTATCTTATATTGCCTCTCCTCATTCCTCCTCCCAAAATACATCACTTCACACTTCTGCATTAATTTCCATCTGCTATGTGTCTGCTCATTTCACCAGCCCGTCCGTGTCCCCCTGCAGTTTGCTATTATCCTCCAGAACAAAACTAAGTCTTGTGTAATCTGCGCATGAAGTGAGCTATATAAATGCAAGTAGTTGATGTTTTGCGATTACTGATGGCTCCTGTGCAATGGATACAGGGCCCATGGAACAATCCCAACAAGAGGTTCTCACACGTGAGCAGTAAACTTGGGTTCCAAACGAAACTCCGAGGTTGATTGGATATTTTGGTAAAATCTGCTTTTGCATATTTTCAGGTCAAAGAAATTTTTTAGCTTTATAGAGAGTTGTCTGGTGAAGAATTACATGCAGCGTCCCTCAACCGAACATCTGTTGAAACATCCTTTTATCCGAGACCAGCCAAATGAGCGGCAAGTTCGAATTCAGCTTAAAGATCACATTGACAGAACAAGGAAGAAGAGAGGAGAAAAAGGTGTGTGGTACAATATTCTGTTGTTATAATTCTGCAAAGCTACCAATGTTAACAGAGGTAGTTCTGTATTTTTTTTAGAAAAAGCAAAATAACCTTTTGAATTATTGAAGAAATTGTGGAGATTGGCAAGAAATGGCATTTTGGCTTGCATATGTATATATACATGCTCACTTGCTATAATTTCTCCCTTTGATTTGCTACGTTTTTAACATGCCTCTATCAAGAAAAATGCACCATGAAATAGAACAATCACCATCAATGCAGAGAGCTTACAAACTTATCAAATTAATATGTAGATTATCACCTCATTATAAGCATTTGTTATAACCACACTTGCTGTGTTTATGAACTACGTGTTAATTCTCATTGTCATGTCCAACATATGTTACCATATTTCCTTCTCCTAATTAATGTTTAATCCCTGCCTTCCTCAAACTAGTCCAATCCTATGATATTTCTGCAAGTAGCTTTTCACAAGAAATGTATGCTGGGGGCTGATGTACCTCATTTCCATAGAGCGGGGGGGGTGGGGGTGGGGGGGTGTTCAGTGGGTCAGTTATATTGCAGTCCTTTTCCCCAGTATTTGGAGCCCCAGCATAGGCTGTGATTTCTCTTTTCTGTGAAACTCTTGGAGGAGGAATGTCTTCCAGAAGTAATAACAGAATGTTGCTCAAAATTCTATTCCCAGCCACAACAGATGTGTTAATGGGTGCTGCTCAAAGCAGTAGTTTGGTTACAGTAGAATTGTGATACAACATGCCTCTTTTGTATTAGGATCTGTGAACATGGATTTCCAGGTCTTCGATACAGTTGTGCAAAGTTCACCTGGAATCCACAATCTCCATGGCCTTGCCATTCTAACCTGTCTATGTGAGCTGGAAAAACCTTTGCTGGGGACTCCCATTGATCTCTAAATTTGGGTTTAACAAAAAACTTAAATATACAGTCCCTTTCAATTGAATGCTTTATTTTCGCTCTGCCGTTTCCAGACTCCTACTGAGTGGTTTGTAAATCGTCATTCATTCCAGAATAATGCTGTAATCGTATTTCCTGAAAACTTTCATAACGAAAAATCTAAACATGGATCCCTTTCTTATCTTAGTATATTGGCCTTGATTCATCAACAACAACAACAAATTACATTTGAATAGCACCTTTCACGTCGGGAGGGCGACTCAAGGTGCTGATTCATGCTGATGGTATGAAAGAAGACCATCTTGAAAGATGAGGTCAAATGGGCTTTAGGGATGGCTTCATCTGAACTTTTCATGTGATTATATATGTGATCTTTATACAAGCAGCTGCTTTCTCCTTGAGTAAAACCCACACTGTTTACTGTAAGAATATTGTGCCAATTGCTGTCCCAGATAGCCAAGATGGTAAATTTGCAAATGAGTGAAATTTCTACCACCTGTCTCTTTGGTGATAACTACTATTCTGTTCTCCAATCTTTACTGTTTTAGATCTCAGATAATACATAATAGTGCCCCGATTTTTAAAGTGAAATCATCCATGGCAGCTCACAACTTAAGTGATTCAATCTGGACAGCAAAGTCCTTTTTAATGTGAATAATACATCCTTATAAAGTCTGAGGCAGTGGAAAACAATTAGCAATATCTTGCATCTGTGCATTTACCCAGTCTGATATCTCTCATCGTGTTATTAAGGTTACATGAGAAAGTGACTCCTTTCCCCTACCCTCCCACCACCCACAAGCAGTAGATTGTCCTCTCAGCCCCCAGTAGGCTATTGATTATCACTGACTGTTGTTGCTTGACTGCTGCCCGCATACTTACCCAGACCAAACTCCGTACCCCCATCTCACCAGTTCTGGTTAGGCTCCATTGGCTCCCCATCATCGAATGGGTCGACTTCAAGATTTTAACACTCATGTTCAAATTAATTCACTCCCTAGCACCTCCCCAGCTCTCCGACCTCCTCACTCCCCAGTCCACCACTCAGTGCCTCTGCTCGACTGGCACTAGCCTCCTGCTTGTCCGTCACAACCTCCGCTCCATCATTGGAGATTGCACTTTTAGCCACTATGCCCTGAAACTATGGAACACCCTCCCTCAATCCCTTCACCTTGCCCCCGCTCCCCTTTTTCAAACCCCGCATGAAAACCTTCCTTTTCGACTGTACTTACAGTCACCCCCTTCTCAATGGGAGTCGGGCTCCGCCACTGTTAAGCACTCTGAGATGTCACACTGCATGGAGGGTACTATATAAGTGTAAGTTGTTGTTGTAGTGTAAATTATGATCTTTAATTTTAGATGAAACCGAATATGAATACAGTGGGAGTGAAGAAGAAGAGGAGGAGTTGCCTGAGCAAGAAGGAGAGCCAAGGTAATGTTCAGCATTATTGTTTATAATTGCATAGTGCGCGTCCAAATCATGCAAGGCTAGGAATTTATTTAGTGGTCAGTCATGGAGCGTATGTGTCACCAAATTGTAATACGGCACCAATATATTTTGACACTACATTGGCATTAGTGTCAGTCTTCTGTCTCAGTCTTCATCTGCTATGTCACAGCATCAGTGACGTGAATATTGAGGTATAATCAAGAAACTGTCTATTAATTCAATTTTGTTGTTGTTGCTTCACAGGCTGCAAATAACAGCAAACAACAAAATAGATTGGGTACCAATAATTTGGGAAATCTATGACTGATTATTCCTTGCTGTCATACAGAGATATGAGACTAACCAATATAACTTGATTTTTTTTATGGGATCAAAGGATTGAGTAAATCAGTTCAGAACAAAAGGCTAAATCCACAAGTCAGGTAGCTCATCCATAAGCTACAGTGAGTCTTTATGGCCACAAGAGTTGTCTTTATGTGAACAATTGCTGTGAAGAGCAAAATGGCCCAGATTGTATGAAAGTGCAGAAGCTGTAGTAATGGAGCACACTTGAGAAACTGCTTTAATATTGAATATGGATTTGAGATTTTTAGGTTTTAGTTATCCAACAATAGAACGTACATAGTTAAAGTACTGTACAGTATATCCTGTGAAGACATCCTGCTGTGAAAGGTGCAATATCAAATGCAAGGATTATCTTATCCCGCTGCTTGTCCAGCTAGGACCATCCTATTATTATATAACAGTGGGAAAATGTAATCTCTTTTGCAGCTCAATTGTTAACGTGCCTGGAGAATCAACTCTTCGTCGTGATTTCCTGCGATTGCAGCAGGAGAATAAGGAACGTTCCGAAGCTATGCGCAGGCAGCAACTGCTTCAGGAACAGCAGCTCCGAGAACAAGAGGAGTATAAAAGGCAGTTGCTAGCAGAGCGTCAAAAACGCATCGAGCAACAAAAAGAGCAGAGACGGCGACTTGAAGAGGTAAAAGCTAAAACCTTCAGGTGCAATACAGTTTGGAGGAAGATTAACTGGAAAAGTTACTTAACAGTAATAATGCCTTACCTCATTTTTTTCCATGATATTCAAGTGCACATTCTCAAATGGGAGTTCAAAAATAATCAAGATGAAGTTTGGCACAAGATAAGATGTGTGGTATTGAAGTGATCCTGAGAAGTATTATATTCGTAGCCAACAATGTGGTCTATTTGCTGGCTTTCTGTTCTATTTCTCTCTCCAGCAGCCCCCCCTCGCCTGCTACTGAGAGATGAAGTAAATGTCAATAGTGTACTAGTCACACAACAATTTAAATACCAAGTATCTCCTTCATTCAATTTTAGTCTAATATAAATTTGTATTTTGATCGCATCTCATGTTGACAGTCACAGAGGTTTAATTCTCGTCAAGTTTAGTGAGTGACTTGCCAACAAAACTACTAACTACACAGTGCTTAACAGTAATTACTTAGCTTTGACATGATATATGCAGTTAAACTGCAGTGTCTTTCTTGTAAACTGCATAAAATTATGATGGAAAATGCCATCAACAAAGTTCACATTTCATTGTTTACGTGACAGAAGATAAAGGTATTATAAAATGAAAGGAACGTTATTTGTGGAATTATACAAACAGTTGGCTGCTAATCTGGTCCTGTAAATGCTGATTGGAATCTGAGATAATGGATGGAGGTTTTCATGTTTCCAATTCAGGGATAATGTAGCAACGTCGTGCTGTCTCGATTTTCTCCAGTGTACACACTCCTTGCCTAGGAAAGCAGCTGTGCTAAGATTTTAGCTAGTCTGTTATTATTTCAAATGACTTCCAGTAAAATGTGCAATTTCTGAATCAGGATAACGAAATGTTTTGCCACAAACTGTGCATCTGTTGTGCTACACTTTTCTTTGGTTAATTGCTAGCCCTAATTAGACTGACATGCCATATTCCTTGGATCTAATGCTGTTATGAGCGATTTGATAATTTTCAAGTAGAAGCGCTCAAAATTATAGCTGCTGTTTATAAATTGAGAGAAATGTCTGTGCAGTCTATAAGTAACAATCAGATTGCGATTGGTTTTATCAAGAAAAAAGTACCCACTCGAGCAATAAATCAGAGAGGAATTTTTCTAAACTGATATCCTTTATCATGCAATTTATTTGATTTTCTTTTAGAGAAGGGAGACAGACTTTGCTACATTCATTGTTCAGCATCATGCGGTTACTATACTATAGTATATTTTTAGTAGGAAGTGTGCTAATATAGAATGGAAAACTGATTAAGGCAGGCCTTTCAACAGCTGTGTGCCGTAGCCCAACCTTGAAGGAAGGAAGTCTGCTTTGACAATTCCACGTGAGCAGCAATTGATAACCCTTGATAAGAAAATGACCTTGTCAAATCCTTAGATGTCCAAGCTCAGGGTTTGTTGCTATACCCATTTTAATTTTTCCTATAAAAAACACAATTATTTGTTAAGGTTTGTTCTGAAAAATCAATTCAGCTCTTTTAGAAAAAACATTTTGTTTAATCATTTAACAAACCTCGCCCTGTAAAGTGTCTGTTAATCTTTGAGATTTTTTTAAAGTTATGTACACCTACAGAATTTATTTGTGTCTCTGACACCTGTGGAAACTCATGACAATACATAAGAGTATCCAAACCAAACTGAGATTTCCATGCATCCCATCTACAACATAATAATATACAATATAATACATCATAATAATCCTTGTATTTTGATATAGGGCTTTATCACGTCTTTGAGACGTCTCAAAGTGCTTCACAGAACATACTGTAAAGTGAATCGATTATATTTTATGGGTGAAACGCGGCAGATACTTGCACATAGCAGTGTTCCACAAACAGTCGTGGATTTAGTAACCAAGTTATTATTATTATTTTGAGGGGAATTTTTTTTCACATGGAATTCCAGAGATAAATTGTTGGAATGGAAAGCGCACTCCCTCCTTGGAGGGACGAAGTCTGCTTACCTAATTCCGGAAAGTATTAGGTGCAGTTTGGCAAGAGCTAAGGCTTGGGGTCCCCAAAGTGTGCGTTGGGGTAACTGCTGGAATATAACCAGCTAAAACAGTATTGAAAGGTACAAAGTTTCAGAGCTATTTTATGGTGAAATTAACTTCCAAGAACTAGTGTAAGAAAGCAGTTATTTTTTAATCTAATATGCATTTTCTTTAAATGAGCAGCAACAGAGACGTGAACGAGAAGCACGGAGGCAACAAGAACGTGAACAAAGGAGGCGTGAGCAAGAGGAGAAACGAAGATTGGAAGAACTTGAACGTCGAAGGAAGGAAGAGGAGGAAAGAAGAAGGGCAGAAGAAGAAAAGAGGCGAGTGGAGAGAGAGCAGGTGATTTATGTTGCTGTAACTTTTCAATAATTCATACTGGGTCAAAGAACATATAGTGGTGGTAGTATTAAACCATTAAGTAATTTTACCATTGATTATGCATTGATTATTTTGATATTTTTTTCACCTCTCCTTGCAGTTACTTTTCCCTCCCCTTGCCATTTTTTCAACATGTTTCACAACTTACATCCTATTGAATCCAGGAAAGCAAAGTCATATACAATCTGATCAATAGATATTTCCAAGACCATGATTGGCTGGCATAAATGATCTGCTAAGGTATATGGGGCCCCTTTTCCCTCTTTCTCCCTGAGATGAAATATCTCACTCTGGTACATCACTTCATCTAGTAGTTACAAGAAGTCTAGCAAGGGAAACAAATTCAATTCCCCAAATCTTCTGATCGGGCATCCATTCTTAAAATGTATTTAATATGCCACAATATATGTAATGCTAGGTTGCAAGTTTACCCACAAAATATTGTCACTCCACTTTCCAATATATCTGTGAAGGACTTTGAGATGTCTTGATGATGCAATAACTTTCAATAAATTTTCGGCCACAAAATATATAGTCAATTCACTTTACAGCATATTCTGTGAAGTGCTTTGAGATGTCTAGAAGACGTGAAAAGCGCAAGGATTATTATTATTAGAAATGCAAAGATTATTATTATTAAGTTCCTTGATCTAATTTTATTGCATTATCACCTTTACCGAGTATGAACTGCAAATGTAGGAGGGGAATGTAAACATTATTTTTATTAGTGAAATTCAGGGTATAATTCATGAGTGATTTTAGTTGTTATTGATCTTTTCCATTTTCCTCCCATATCCACCCCCTCCAAAATTGTTATTCTGGTCATGCTCATTACTACATTATTTTTAGTTGATCATTTAGTTTTGAATACTCGCACGACGCTTTGTTCTGGCTACTGCAATGCTTTGTGGAATTCTAAAAGACATTGTACCAGCTGTGATCAAATTTAAATTTCTCTGATTAAATTGAATTGTTTTCGAGGAGGAGGATTTTCAAATCTGTGCATTTTTGAACATTATTTTCCAGCTGTTTTCAATGATGCATGACATCAGACTAATCTGCCAAACTAAATTTAAAAAAAACCTACCAATTTTAGAAACAGAAAAGCAATTTCCAATTGTTAATAAGCTAACTGACTTCGGTGTTTGGTATGTAGATTTACCACAAATAAATAAGAATAATTTCGAGCTGTATAGCACCTTTCGCATATCAAAATGTCTCAGTGCTTCACAAAGACCGAGTGAGAGATGGGAATAGGAGGGAGGTGATTGAAGGTTTGGTCAAAGAGGTAGATATTTAAAAGTGGAGAGGGAGGGTGCCAGTTTGGGGGATGCAGGGACAAGGTTCCAGAGAGTGGGGGCAAAATGGCTCAATGCTCAGCCACTGTTTAATTGGGTAGAGGAAGCAAAGGTGTGAAACAGGCTTGAGTTAGCAGAGTGGAGGGAGTGGCCGGGGATGGGGGAAAGAAGATCACAGAGGGTTGGTTGAGGACATTAAGGTATTTGAAAGTTAGTACAAAGGTCTTAAAATCAATCTGCTCTTGAATAGGTTGTCTGGACAGCTTCACAACCATGAGGTGAAGAGTTCTCAGAGTTTGGTAGAGAAAAGTTGGAGTTATGGATAATCTGGAGCTCATAAAATGTTGGGCTGAGATTCACTACAAAGAGTTTCTTTGTAGTCAAACTAATGTAGTAATTCCTGATCCTGGTGTAATTTATGGATTGTTTTCCTACCTTCAGTGGAAACCAGAAGTAAAATGCAAATCTTGATAATGTTCTTTTTTGTGGGACATCATCCTGGTTGCTACATTGCAAGCTGCTGGACCTAGAATTGTAGTCTTGACTATGTATAAAGAGTTATCCTTAGCTGTAGTTGATGCCACAACAGGAGTAATGCTGGTAAATTTCATGTGCGGTTATTTTTTTCCAAACCAATATAATTTTGATGAACTTTCTTGAATGCATTTGAAGGAATGCTTCTTATAAGGTCTTTCTACTTATGATTCAACTCTGTAGAAATGGTCTGAACATCTGGTTAGCTAATGGAATTGCATATTAATAGCATAAGCAGCATCTTTCCAGGGCATTGGAACATTGAACAAAGCAAGAAGTTTTAATGTTTCTTGAATGAAGTTGATTGGCAGCTCAGTGCATCAGAGATGTCATTTATGTAATCTGAAAGATACACTTTTCAGTAAGTTGCGGTCAAATTTTATAAACTAATTTCTTCTCAGTGAATATTGACTCAGGCAGATGTATGTATTTCAGCTAGTAGGAAGAGAAAGAATTACGCTGGTAATTGATGAGCAGAATTTATTTTGATTTTACTTGCCCCTTCCCTTTCTATATCGTATTCATCAGAAACCAGGAAAGCAGGCTAGTCAAATCCATTGACTTTTCCTTCAATGATTTGCATGTAAAAGTAAACTGCCATTTTTTAGTTTCTCTTTCTGATGGAGGGAGCACTATATTTTTGTGCCTACTGTATCTAGCTGAATTTTGATTGCAGAATTTCTTCTTGAAACAGAAATGCATTACAGACTTCCACTCATTCTGCGGTAGTAACCATCCATTTATGTTTCAGGATGGTTTCTATAGCAGCTTTGATCCCCTCTTCTTTTCTCACCCCCACACCACAATCCCATGTAAATCCTCTGTTTTAAAATTGTAAAGGGTTTATCATTCCAATGTCTGCATGGATCCATGACAAGAAAAGCGTTTTGCTGTCTTGTGCAGGCTGATCAACCTGCTGGCAAACCAACACCATCAGTGAGTTGCGTATTTATGTTGCTAAGATGTGCAATAAGACACTTGGTATCACAATCGCCACCTCAGTATGTTGCCAAATTTGCCACTGCCCATGAAGTGGACATCAGCAACCTGGCATTTTAGATGGCACATTAGAATTTAATTTTGGCACTTTGCTCATGCATTACTGTGTAATTTTGTGACAGGAGTACATCAGACGTCAGCTTGAAGAGGAGCAACGTCATTTGGAAATTCTCCAGCAGCAATTGCTCCAAGAGCAGGCCATGTTACTGGTAACACATCATGTGTTCATTCAATTGCTGTGTGATTGATGTAGCTGGCAGCTTCTGTGCTATCTTGGTTTCTGCTGTTGCATTGTTCATGTATTATCAACCTAGTTGATTAGACTGTTGAGGTCAATATAGCACTGACAGCAACAGAACAGAATTGCACCAGCACTATATTTATCACTGAAGTTCCTGTGTGAAAATGATTTAGGTTATCTGTTTACCACTGTTATAGTATTTAATGGAAAAATCAGAACCATCTGAATTTAATGAACAGTGGTGCCTTAAATCCAATCTCATCTTCAGGAAAGCCATAAATCTCACAAAACTGAAGCATGGAAACATAACATTGAATTACTGGCCACTTAAAATAATGGCTTGTTTTTGTTGCCATGAGTATCATTTGAAAGGTGCTCTTTCTCCTCTTTCTCAATATTGCAGTTTATGTCTGAAGTCAGACTATTTTGTCAGTGTCCGTGTCAGTGTTCATTTAGATTGCAATATACTGCATTCTTTATGAACTGACTCACCCTTTAGGTGACTGGATATTCTTTCCACCATGCACGCCACAATTCCTTCCAGATTATAAATTCAGAGAACTCCAAAAAAAGGGAATTAATTCATATAATATATATCCATTTGCGTGGCCTTAGAAACTGTGACCAATTTATCAGTCATAAATAAAGTGAACGTAGTGTTTGATTGTAACATGATTGGCACTTCGTAGTATTTAATACTTTCTTGGTTAAAGTGAAGGTTTATAACTACACCTTGTATGTTTAAAAATAAAACTCAGACTTGATTTGGATGAGGGTAATGCATGATGCACATCAATTGTGGTCTTCCTGTGCCAAAATGTAACTGTTGCCCTGAATTTGGGTGGGACAGGCTTGATGGCAAATGGCTTACTCCTATGTTCCTAATTTGCTTGTGCTGATTGGCACTATATTCAGTTACCACCATAATGGGTGTTTTCCTAGTAAATTGTATTAGGTTTGCATCAAATGCTCATCTGCCTGGTGTGAATCTCTTAGATGGACAGCTGAGTACAGATATGATAGCAAGAGCTGGAAGTTTGGAATATTTTCCTTAAACCAGCAGACGACTCATCATTGCTGTGAGTCTACAGTCGAAAGAATTTAGCTTCAATAATTTGAACAAAAGTACAGCAACTACTAGAAAAGTCTTACATTGTTCTCTGGTATACTTACAGAATTTGTAATGTGGTCGAGCGATAAGCTGTGCTTAAAAATTATAAGCATGACTAACTTCATATATACTGTGTCCTTGAAGGAGTACAAATGGCGTGAGATGGAAGAACAACGCCAGGCTGAGAGATTACAGCGTCAGTTGCAGCAGGAGCAAGTCTATCTCCTGTCCCTTCAACATGACCAGAGACAACAGGAGAGGAACAAACAACCTTACCATGCATCAGAGCCAAAATCTCACTTTGAGCCAACTGATAGAGGCAGAGAGGTAAAGGCAGTCGTGCTCACCCAATATGTGTTAGACATTTCTGACTCTTTGATGTATTTCTCATGGTATTTCTCTCCTCCTGACTCCTGGTGACTCATCCTGTACTATGGTTCCACAGGAAGCAGCTCTTCAGGTACTTTAACAATGACACCTGACAGCCTGGACAATGAGTGTAAGTGGGCAGTTTGGTCACATGAGGCATTACAGAGAAACCCAACCCTTTCCTTGTTCAGTGTCTGGTGCAATTCCAGCAATGCTTAGTGGAGGTCAGAAGCAAATACTCAGTTCTGCTTTTTTCTCCCTCACCAAAGAAGGCTGAAGGCAATTGTAGGCCGACTGCATTAATGCCCTGGCTAGATCAGCACAAGTGATTCTTCAGGGACCGTATGATTTAGTTCCATGCCATATGTTGCTTTTATATGTGATTTCTGTTCCTATTGAACCATTCAGTAGATTTAGATAAAACCTAACTTTACTCTTTCATTCAGGCTGATGAAAGGTTCAAGAAGAGTAACCAGGGCTCGCCTCAAGCACAATCAAAACAAAGTAGCAAAGTTTTGGAGCCTCCAGTGCCTTCACGATCAGAGTCGTTTTCAAATGGAAGTTCTGAACCCAATCCAACTGCATTGCATAGGCCCATGGAGTCACAGGTAGTGTATCTGTCTTTAACATACATTACACACAAATAGGTGTTAAGATGGTGATACAGTGGAGTCTCATTGAACATATTAGTTGTGATCCCTATAAAGAGGTGTGATGGACGGTTTCACTGTGCATACATGCCATTCGATTTTCGCACTTAAGAAAAAGGACAACTTCCAGGTCATCAGCTGGTCACTGCGAAAGCAGGCCAGGTGCCTGCATAGTGATTTATGCAGTAAAGAAGTGCGTTATAATGGGCTTCACTTTGGATATCTGCACTAGAGAGGTTGAACAATTGTACGAGAGCCACATTCCATTTGAAAGTATCCTCCCCTATATCTTAGCTCGTCAGTTTCTGGTGTTAATTGCTATTCCAATTGCTATTCCATTTCAGCCCCAAATTGAAGATTAGCAATTCCCAACAATAAGCTTTTTTTATTGTTTTGAACTGCAAAAATGTCTGACTTTCGGGTTGCAAGGTTGCTACAGACGTGATGTAAGAAGCACTGTCTTGCATATAGCACCCATTTTAAATGCGCAGGAAGAGACGTCTGTGGAGTCTGTATAATCATTTTTGTAGTTGAAAAGATTGTAAATCCAAAATATCGGTGTGGGGGGTAAAAATTAAAACAAATATCTCTAATCAGTCAATTTTTTAAAAAAAACAGTAACTGGCAACCCTACCGTTTGAAATTATTTATGAATCTTTTGTCTGTTTAAATACCCTGAATAAAATAATTCACACATGAATGGACTGGTGTTCCATTCTATTTAAAATACCTGAAAATAACCCTATTGTTGGACACTCCTGCTTTAGGTGGAAAACAATATTTTATATAAGTGCATTTGGTAAGATTTTGCCTTAAAAACATGACGCGTAGTATCTGTAATATTAATGTATAATAATGGGGCATATAAAAATTATATATTACAAGACGAGGTGCAGTTTACTCGCCGATTACTGGGTCTTTAATATCATGTATTAATTAGGTACTCACCATGTTGTGTAATCTGACACATTCAGACTTCACTGTCTACTTACAGTGAATCTTTTATTTCACTGTAGGAATAAAGTAACATTTGAGATAATTGCTTGTGGTCTTCACAGATAAAACATTTACGTCCAGACAGTATATAAAATATGTTAATCCACCAAGTGCTGCGTTTAAGGCATAGTTTTATGTAGCGGCATATCTGATGTGTTACGGATATTATGACATTATCAGAGTATTTTTGATAAGATATTTTCAATCATTTGATAAGAAATCATTTGAAACTACTGTCTTCCTTTTTTCTTAACATATTTCGACGTGAAAAGCACTATATCAAATGCAAGGATTATTATTATTATTCTACTTTCCTGCATCACTCTCGTTGTGACCACATTAAATACATTGTGCTGCAATATTAGTCTTTCTTCCTGCCCATTGATGCATTACCCAGACAATTTAATTTGGTTAAACTTTTACTGGATCAAAAATTAGTTTAAATTATATTCAATATGCGAAGGTCCCATATTTGTTGAAGAGAGGCTTTGTACATTATTTTGTGGCTCAACTGTTGATAGCTGAAATTATATTTATTCGCCTCAGTTGATTGTAGGTTTGAAAACAAATTCCCAGCAACTTGCATTTACACAATGCCCTTCACATGAGTAGCATCTCAGAGTGCTTAAACAAAACTTACACCAATGTGAAACCATTTTATGGTAAATAGCTTGAGAAAAATACAGTTAATATTAACTCGTACATTGCTGTTCAAGACTTGGCGCTTTAAGTAATGTTTGCGTGTTTTGGAAAAGTTTTCTCTCCCTGTGTACTTCAATGATGCATAGGCAATTCTATTGCAAGACAAGCTTCCTGTTCTCCTGTTGAACCATCTATATTCGATACTGCACAGAGGCCATTCTTTGCTGCTATTAAATAAAAATAAAATGACAGTAATGTTTGAGCAGCTTGAGAGTATTCTATATTGAATGTGACCTCATTTGAGTTTGTAAGTACAGTGTTCAGTCAGACCACTACAAAACATTTAGCCTGAACTCGAGTAGTTAGTAGTGCATGCTACTGAATGATTTTTTTCCCCATCTTCTAATTTTTAACTGTTGGGAATTGAGTGGATTTTGTACAATGCTGCTGTCAATTATTCCAATTATGAAAAGTGCTGATGGTACTGAAATTATCTTGTAACTGAACTGGCATTTAAATAAGCTATCTGAGTGAGATTGCTTGTGCAGGGATCACTTTTTTTTCCTTGTTCGCATTCTGTTGTAAACAGCAGGAATAGCTAAGTGTTAACAGTGTAAACTCTAGCATTAAATTCAGTAAATTCAGTAGTAATTGAACAGGAAAGTGTTGGCAAGAATGTAGGTTATTTTAAATTTACTTGGGTCGGTGACTTGCAAAATAACACACTCAGAAGGCAGTTCTTCTGGGGTCCTGTTTGCATCTTTCTCCTGATGTCTGTCCCATGAGAATTCAAATACATAAGCTTTTTATTCTGCTCGCTTCCTTTTTTTATCATTCACATCAGCTGTCCCCGACACCCTCATCACCATTATTTTCAGGCAGGTTGTTTACATTTCTGTCAAATGTAACTTCCTCTTAATATTCTTTCTTAATATTGATGGACAGAAGTTCATTTTAATTACTATGATTTTTTTCTATATGAATAATGTATTTTTGATGTTTGTGTAATTCTAAGGTTCCAGTGAGAACTACACCCAGGTCTCCTGTGTTGTCTCGTCGAGATTCTCCATTACAAGGCAGCAGTCAGCCTAGTGCCCAGAATGCTGCAAGAAGGTGATTTTTTTTTTCTGGTGTGGTCCAATTAATTCCTCATAAATCATAAAATTTGTAAAACTAGGTTATACTTTACTGTGAGAATGACGAAGAATGGCATGTGAGGATTCAACGCTGGGTTAAGAATTATTCTTAGCTATGACTTTCTGTATATTACTGTGAAGGTCAAGAACTGTGCTATATGTGCTCCCAATCGTTCTGTGCTTTGCAGGTCACAAATTCACTCTGTTGCAAGATGCGGGTCTCAAATTGCTGAGACCTATGTACAAACCACTAACCTAACGTACATCAAAATTAATTCACTTCACAATTTCTTAACAGCTTGGAAACTTTGTGTCTACTATTCACATCGGGTGCTTTTTCAAAGTAAACCAAGCCAGTAATAGACAGGATTTGTTTATTAAAAAAGAGATAATGTGCAATTCTCTGCTTGGTAAGTTCCCAATGGTCCCAGCTTCTGTTGGGTGGAAGTTGATCTCAACAGGGAGGGAAAGACAAGTCACAGTCTTTCGTATGTTTTGCGACCGGCACAAAAAAACTTAGAATTGGGTTAACTGTGCGTCCACTATGGAGAATGGTGCACAAAATGGGAGAGACCCAACACAAATAAATGTAATACCTGGACGAAGACCAAAGAATAACAAAATGAGAAACATAAATGGTTTATTTTTATTGAGGGAGTTCTGATGGTGAGAAATACTCAGCCATATCGTGGGTGGGAGTCACTGTACTTCTGTAGGTAACTTTCAGCAACTGTTTTAAAATACTAAATTGGAGAGTTTCAAATTCCAATTTGTGGGGAGTCTGAAGTGATAGTGTAGTTGGGTTTTCTGCTATTGTCAGCATTGTATTTGTTGAAAGGGAGCTTTTGCTATTGGCGTCACAAGACAGGCTGAATACAGCTTCTTTTTCAAATGAGATAGGCGTGTTGCTTACTTCCCTTTGTGTCCTAAGCTATTTGAAACTCTTCTGGCTATCGACTGCCTGATTATCTCATGTTACAGTTGTGTGTGATGAAATCTTTTCCAGTGCAATTTATTGAAATGCCAATGGTTATATGGTGTCCAATAGTAAGAGCAGTGTTTTTGGTCGGTTTGCTTTTTGGAAGCAAATAAATACAACTTCCCAGAACTAACTAGGCGTTAAACAAGTGTATGTTTAGGAAAAATAACAACAACAAAATTACATTTGTATAGTGCCTTTCACGTCCCAAGGGGCTGGACAGACAGAGTTTCAGACCTGAGCTGGGGGTAAATTATGAAGAAGTTATTAGAAGTATATGGAAAAATTCAGCTTCTCCAGCTTGATGCAACTGTTATCTAAAGGTCCCAACCTTCTGACATGCATCTGGTTTTACTCAGCAGTTTTGGTTTACTGATGCTGTTACTCGTTTATTTTAAATTTCATTTGTCTTTCTGTAAATACAGTACTTAACACAATATCCTATTTTTATCAAATGTTGAAGTGTTGAGTCCCTTGCTGCAATATGTATCTATCCAAAACCATTTGCTTAATTCACCTACGGGGCTATCTATACTAATGTTCTACCCATTAGTATTAAAGTGTGAGCTCGCCAGATTAATGCTTTTTTCTCTTTGTAGCAATATAGAGCCCAGACTGTTGTGGGAGAGGGTGGAGAAGCTCGTACCAAGACCAGGCAGTGGCAGTTCCTCAGGCTCCAGCAACTCTGGCTCACAGCCAGGGTCTCATCCTGGCTCTCAGACTGGATCTGGGGAACGTTACAGGCTGCGATGTGAGATTTTCCTTTCCTAGTTAATTTAGTCAATTGCTTGCGTTGCTTTTGTTAAACTTATAGAGTCTCTGATGTGCCTGCAGTTTTGAAGGGGGAAGAAGGTCAAAAGTTCACTAAATTACTATAATTGTCAAATTAATTTGGTAGTAAGTGGGTTTAGTCCCTTGAACATCTTCAAAATTTGTATTTACATCTCAAGAATTAAATTCATAATTTTCCTTTTAACTTATTTTTCCCTTTAAATTTTGAACCCATTTTTTTACAGAGTGAGTTTTTTTGCCCTTCTAATTCAGAAATTATGTTGTTGATTTTGTGGCATTTCTTTACGGATTTCCTAATTAAGAAATCTGGAAATCCATAGTGCTGATTCAAGAGAATGTCATTCCAACTCCAATCTATCTCAGAGTAGAGTTCCCTCAAATTAGTGTTCCATATCAAGCTTACAGTTTCGATTTTGTAATGAAAAATATCACAAAATTGATCCCTGTGAATCATCCTGTTATGGTACTTACGATTTTAGTTGCAAAATCCATCTTTTGCTTACTTCCCCTATGATTCAGAACTCTTCACCTACTTGTTTTGAGGGATTAGTCACTCTCTTGGATTAAATGGGGGCTGCAGTTCGTCCTGTATCTCCATATGGACCAGCCTCTGGGTTGGTAGATTACAGATTCAAGTCACACAACAGTACCTAATTTCATAATCTAGACTCACACCTCCTAAGTAGTGCTGAGTGAAGGAAGAGCTGCATTGCTGCAGTACTGTTCTGGTAGATCAGACATTTTCCTGCTTTCCTGGATATAATCCTCCAAATCCGCCAACTCCTGGTTCACAGTAAACTGCATATTCATACTATTGCTGTAAGTGGGATACTAGCACCAATGTTTGCTGTTACAAATCATTAAACTTTAAAGTGACTTAATGTATGACATTCTTGAGATGTTTTGATACGACTCTTTATCAAATGTATGTATTTTATTTATTATAGTTTTTTCCTGACCTTTTGTTGACAGCATCTTCAAAATCTGAGGGTTCACCATCACAACGCCATGAAAATCTTACCAAAAAAACAGAAGATAAAAAGGACTTTAGGCCTAGCAGACCAACTGTAAGCTCTTTGAAACTTGCCTACTTTAATATGGTAGTTTCCTTCCCATGTCATGTTAATTCTGAGTGTTATCAAAAAAATGTTTTTAAGTGAAATGTTTCCTGCTTGTAATGGACACCCTTCTTTCATTGGTTTTGAAATTTTACATCAAAATAATAAGTAAAACTTTTTCAAAATCTCAAAACAAATTGAGTCTGCTTAAAAACAGTTTTGAATGTTATTTTGTTTTATTAACTAGTACAGTAAACCTCACATAAGTCGGGAAACCTTGGGCAGGGTGAAACCTTGGGCAAGTTTGCTTACTCCACACGCCTAATAGTAATCCCTCCAAAAAATAAAAACAATAATAAATTGGTCATTTTCAATCCACGACTATTTGTGGGACACTGCTGTGCGCAACTGGCTGCCACGTTTCGCCCACAAATACGGTCAATTCACTTTACAGTCTCTTCTGTGAAGCGCTTTGAGATGTCGAGAAGACGTGAAAAGCGCTACATCAAATGCAAGGATTATTATTATTTATTATATATATTAGTCGATTCAGTTAGGACCGTACATTTAATATGACTTGTGCAAAGTGATGTCAAATGTCAAACTTACATAGAATATAAACTCTTGAACGCGACTTGGGCAGATTCACGACTTGGGTGATTATACGATTTACTGTAGCTAAAGTATGAGTTTATATTGACTTTTTTTTCCTTTTCCATTTTGATGTCTAACCTATTGGTGTAACCTATGATGCCACATGACTTGATCACATGAACGCACACTCCGTACCGTTGATGTGTTAGGGCGAAGTGGTAAGCAACGTCATTTTAATAGCCTTCCTCTTTGCTGCCTGTGCTTTTCACTTGCTTTCACAGTATTCATTAAGCTTTCATAAGTTTAGGAGTCATTTGTATAGTCCGTATTGTTCAAGTGGGATTAAGGGATATGGGGATAAGGTAGGGTCAGGTTATTAGCTGGAGTTAGATTAGAAGATCAGCCACGATTGAATGGCGGGGCAGGCTCGAAGGGCCGAATGGCCTACTCCTGCTCCTATATGTTATGTTAAGTGAATGTTAGGAGCGAAATTGCTCGCTGTTTAATTGCACTGTGATTTTGAAGGCTAGAAACAGAGTTTCCAGCATAGAAGAGGGCTACAGCAACTTTCGCCCACAAAATATACAGTTAATTCACTTTATTCTGTAAAGCACTTTGAGGTGACTTCAAGATATCATAAGGCACTATATCAAATGCAAGGATTATTATTGTTTATTAACTGGTTGTGTCTGTACTCTGTGATTTGTCCCAAGAGGTTTATGTACAGGTGACTATGTAGAGCAAAACATTTCATAATAGTTAGGAAAATGTAAAAGTTTTCTTGGGAGTGCAATAATTTTCCTTCTCTTCCCCCTTCTTCTCTTCAGTGGTGACCTGACAACCCAAAGTTTGGCCAGTTTGTAGCACGAATTGCCAGTTAGTCAGAGCCTGAAGCTACGAGCAGCATAGGCTCTGCAACCACGGTGGTTCAGCGCCTTGGGATGTCCTCCTGACATGAAAGGCGCTATACAAATGTAATTTGTTGTTGTGGTTTCTAGCAGGGCTGGGCTGTAATTTTAAGGTTTTAAGGAGAAAGATTTTTCAAAACCAATCTAACGTAGAAATTACCGAGATACAACGTCCTTTACTGCAACCAACACAAAGAGTAAATGTAATTGTTTTTGAATGATCTTCCTTCTACAATAATATGAAAAAGGTCAGTCATTTGGGTGGAGGATGTATGACCTTGACTATAGCATGGTAAGTGGGTGGTTTGCCCTGCTGCAGTGAAGATAATACATGACTGATATGAAGGAAGAATTGAATTCCCTAAATCAGTTACAATTTAAATTTGCATTTATATTGCACCTTCCACATTTGGAGGGCTCTCTCACAAAGTTCTTCAAGGAGCTGGACAGGCATCTGAACTGGGGGTGGGAGCCAAGGGTTATGGGGAGGGGAGAGATGCCAAAATATACAGTCAATTCACTTTACAGTATAGACTGGGAAGCACTTTGACACAGCTTGAAGACGTGATAAAGCAAAGTGTGGTTGAAGAAATACATTTTGAGACTTGCCTTAAAAGAGAGGAGAGAGGGAGGGAGTTGGAGGTTGGATTTGCAGAGAGTGGGGCTAAAAATCCACCCACCAAAAAACATACAACCACAACAACAACAAATTCAATTTGTTTTGCACCTTTAAAGTCAGTAAGACATCCCAAGGCGCTGATGTTACAAAGCAAATACAAGGGTTGCAAAGCAAATTATATTGAAGTGGATGGGCATTTTTGATACTGGAGTGTTGGATTTTGAGGCTTGTATATTTTGAATCAGAAGAAGCCTTTTTTTTTGGTCGTGCAGGTGAAGTCTTGACTTCATTTTACATTCCAAAGTTTTTATTGCCCTTACATCAGCATCTGTTTTAGCCCTTTCTAAATTCAATGACTCTGCCATTCCTGTATTTCTCAGATTCATGTGACTTGTTTCCGCCTCTGAACTGCACTTGTACCTTCCAATTTCTTTGGCTTATCGAGTATTTGATGTTTGATAGAAATGTATCTAACCTCTCTCAAGGTCAGGGTACAGAAATGTTCTAATTTAGTTTTCAGTTGAACTAGACATGAAAATTCCTGACTGTTATTTGAGACACTAGAATTAGATTATCACAGTGTGGTCACTTGAAGCTTTAAGTTTCAAAGCCTGTGGTTTTCTTTGTTCCCCTACAAATACACAGTCGATTCACTTTGGTGTATATCCTGTGAAGCACTTTGAGAGTTCCTCCTCACATGAGAGGTGTATTATCAAATGCAACTATTATTATTATTATTTTAAGCACCAACTTCAAAAACCTGACTTGCAACTTATTTTCTTTCAGGATCTTGCTGCCTTGGCTAAGGAACTCCGGGCTGTGGAGGACATCCGGCCTCCCCAGAAAGTTACTGATTATTCGTCATCAAGTGATGAATCGGGAACGACTGATGATGAAGATGAAGATCTTGACCAGGAAGGGACAGACGAGACTGGTCCTATGTCCGATGATGCTAGAGCAATGTATGTTATCTTAACTAATAGTAGTGACATACTTTGCTTGATGTACATTAAATACATTCACCTACAAATCCACAGTCACAGCACCTCACAATAAATTCTGTGAAGCACTTTCAGATGTCTTGATGATGTCATAAGGCGCTATATCAAATACAAGGATTATTATTATTACAATTATAAGAAAAATGTAGTCCATATTTAGAATCCTTGCAGTTTCTGGAA
Source organism: Callorhinchus milii (assembly GCF_018977255.1). Lineage (NCBI taxonomy): Eukaryota > Metazoa > Chordata > Chondrichthyes > Chimaeriformes > Callorhinchidae > Callorhinchus > Callorhinchus milii. Next base: position 61,165,763 of record NW_024704745.1, read on the forward strand.
ATTCTATTTAATAATTTTCAACTGTTCGTGACTGTTCTACTACTGCTAAAAGTGTTGCTGTAATGTATATATACTTATACTATAACGTGGGGTCTCACTTTAAAGGGAATTGCAATGCAACCCTGTTATAACATGCATCTTTAGTGTGAATTCAGTTAAAACCTGGAATCATTTGACCCATTTCACTGAGCAAGGTTACACACTTTTACAGTAAAGTGGCTAACTTCCAGCTCAACGTGCGCAAAACTGAGGCCCTCCTGATTGGCTCGCGTCAGTGCCTCCGCACCTCAGGCGCTGATAGCATCAGCATCCAAGGCTGCACTTTCCAACTCTCAAAGCCAATCAGGAACCTCGGTGTTCTGCTCGAACCTGAGCTGTCCTTTCTACCCCACATCCGCGCCACAACTGGCACCGCCTTCCCACACCTCCAGAACATCGCCAGACACTACCTCACCCCTCACGCTGCTGAAACACTGGTCCACGCCTTTATCACCTCAAGGCTGGACTACGGGAACTCTCTCCTCGCCGGCCCTCCCGGCACCTCCCTCCACAAGCTGCAGGCCATTCAGAACTCTGCAGCTCGTGTACTGTCCCGCACCAGGCTTCGCGACCACATCACTCCCACCCTCGCTCGCCTGCACTGGCTCCCCATCCCCCAGAGGATCGAATTCAAGATCCTCATTCTCACCTGCAAGGCCATTCACAGCCTTGCACCCTCCTACCTCTCCGACCTACTGTCCCCCTACTTACCTGCCCCTATCTGGCTCCGGTCTGCTCCACATCCCCCGCCCTAACTGCCCTTCAGCCTCTCAGCCCCGAGGCTCTGGAACTCTATCCCCCAGTGCCTTCGCCTTGCTTCCTCCCTTTCCTCCTTCAAGGCCGGTCTCAAGACCTTTCTCTTCAACCGTGCCTTCAGCTTCCCTCTCGACCCTCTACCCCCTCCTCGCTCCCTCCCTCCCTTCCCTCACCCTGACCATTTCCCCCCTGTTTGGATCCCGACCCAACTGTCCAGTGCCTTGGGACATCCTCCCAACGTGAAAGGCGCTCTATAAATGCAATCATGTTGTTGTTGATGTTGTCCTTGGGTCACCACCTACCTCACTTGCAATTGCAGAAATTGCTAACTGTGTGATAACCTGAAGCCCTGAAAGTATCTTTTTTTAGTGCAGGATGTAAGTTGGTCTGCTGTGTGTATGCTCAGCGAAACTGGCCACTGTGCATTGCTAGATCATAAGTTGGGTTTTTATAGTTTACAGCCACTATAGCAATGCTCCACTGTATAATGCCTGCTTCCACCACTCTCTCACAATTGGTATCTTGCTTATGTTCTAGAAGCTTACCTTACTTGTTGGCATCACATCATTAATTAGGTCCCATGTTATTAAATCACTTTGTAAATATAGAATTTTGAACATATATAATAAAAATAGCTAAATAGGAGTTACAATGTAAGTCTAGAGTATTTGGGTCAGACTCTTTAAAACATCTGAGTTTGACTTGTTCTTCATGATCTCACAATCATTTTGAATCTTCAAAGTCGAGAAGTGTGCTGAAGATTTAAACTGTTCTGGATTTTATTTATCAGATCGTCTTCAAAGCTGAGCAATGGAGAGACTGAATCAGTGAATACAATGATAGTTCACGACGATCTGGAGTTGCCGACTGAAACTTCTGTTACTCCCTCTAAAGATGGCACTTTAATTGTTCGACAGGTACTGTATTTGACATACTAACTGAGGTCCATCAGTTGGTTATTAATTCACTCATTTACCCATCTGTTAATTTTTGCTGTAATGTGTTTTTTCCTGTTAGTTATGCACTGATTGGGATTCCTTGATGTATGATGAAATATCAGTTCTTGTGGGCTAGAGTTCTTTTGTTGTCCCCTGGGCACAAAGATCATTTTAATCTCTTCATTTTGATGCAGTTGTCTTGTAAGTAACTGGCGCCCGTCACAATAGTCAATACATTGAGTTCTGATAGACAAGAAGTGACTGCAGACTTTAAAAAAAACGTAGGTACCTAATATGTTCATTTGTAAGTCTAACATCTAGCTTTAAAAAAACATTTCTAAATAAGACTAACCTGTTTGTAAGCGTCCATTCATGAAAGTGTTTTGTTCTAACTGCAGACTTAATTTTTTTTAAACTAAAATCTCATATTCGCAGCTCTAGGGAGGTAAGCAGCTTTTAACTTGGTTGAGCAGCAATCATGCCCTTATATGCAAGCAAGAACATTTAGTGATGGAGAAAAGCCCTTATCATGTTCTGCTTAAACCTACTTAATTTAAATTGTTTTGAGCAAATCAAATTATCCAGTCCCCATAGTACATCAGAACCACATTATAAGATTAAAGCCATGTTTTTCTGTGAATATTGTAACTCATTACTAGTTTAAGTAGCATCAGAAAATTCCCAGAAAGAGCATTAAAATATGAGCAGTGTGTTCCAAGTCTTAATTCTAAGTACAAGGTAAAACATTGGCCGGTATCTGTTTTACCTGGCATAATGTATAAGGTTAATTAGCTAAACTTGTTTTTGTCAAATTTCACCAAACCTAGTTTTAACTTCTGGGACTAGCCCTTCTAGATAAAATTTACACTCTCCAATTTTGATGCATTAATTCTTCTGCCAGTTAGCTGGGAGGGTGATAGGTTTTTGAGCAACTCTTCAGCAAGACAAGTGTGCCTGTTTTTTCTACAGAGCGCAGGTGACTTAAAGCGTGCCAGCCACCATGAGAGTAATGGCTTTGCAAGCCGCATTCACCTCTTGCCAGATCTCATACAGCAAAGCCATTCCTCCACCTCCCCAACCACCCAACAGGCTCCCATCCTGTCCCCTCAGCTACCCCGGGACGAACTTACTACTAATGAGGTATGTCTGATGCCACGGCAGGCTGTTCTTCTGGCCTACCACTCCTATAAACTAGCTAGCCACAACACTGCTCCGGTCAATCTCCGATGCTTTCATCTTTAATCTTTGCTGTGTAACAATAATTCTACACCATTGTTGTAGAATTCACTAAACCCTGTTACTGGGTAGAATGTTTTGACTCCCAAACTTGCCAGTTAATGGATATTATAACGTTTGACTTTTTAAACAAAAATAAAGAAAATTCATAAGAACTGTGATGTGCAGTTTTTATTTTTTAAGCTTATTGAGAAGATAGATTTAAACTGGTTCACCCGGTTCTGAAATTAATTTGTAAATCCTAATGTGCTACTTTTAAAGTCTCGATTGTGCCCAATTTAACCATAAACATTTTTAAACCATTTTATAGTATGATTGGCACCAAATGTAGTGCAATATATAAAACCTCAATTTGCTGCCTTCTGATAAATTGTAGATGAAATCACAATTTAAAAAACTTACTTCAGTTTTAGCTCATTGGTGCAGCTTGCTTTATATGCGGACATCCAGTTCCTTACAGGCAATAAATATTTTGTTTTACTGGTAGATAGACAGTGAACAGATCATAAATATATACCTTGTACGCAGTAAATCAAGAGCAACTGGTTTTCCTCATTCACCACCAGATTCATCTTAACATCGTGTCTCTGTGTAATTGCTCCTCTGATGCCTGACCTTTAGCCACTATTTTAAAGGTGTTTACTACAATTTAATAATTGACGGTATGCTGTCTTAATAACATTCCAGATTTTATCTTTAGTGCACAAGTAACCGTTGCGTTTCTAATGATCCAGTACTTCAGCCCAGCTTTTGAATTAATAGTAGCGAAACTGCTTTAATAGTTAGTATTTACATACATTCAAAGTGTACAGATTTTCTGGAAAGTCATTCATCTTCAATTGTGTACAGAAATAATTTCAAGTGGTTTAAAAACCATTTTTGTAGTCACATTTAAATGTATATTCTGCCTTCACAGGATACATCCATTTTTAGTTTGAAATTTAATGCAAGGATGCATTCTACCCCACAATTAAGTAAACTGACAAATAATGCTCGAGTTCTATAATATATATATATATACACACATATATGTGGTGGTTCAAAGTATATGCACCAGAGATGGTATAATTTAGTTTTTGCTCCAAAGCTGAGCTTCTTACAGCATTTAGCTGTCTTAATTTGGTCTGTCTCGTGGAATGTGAAATCAGCAGATTGGGCAAAGTGGAGTCTCAGTGGCAGAAGTCAAATTGAGATTAATAAATGCAGTAATGAAATGTGTATAAATAGAGTAAAATTTATCCCTTATAATCCCCAGTCTGAACTTCAGAAATGAATGTGCTATTACAGCTGTCACTTTTTTGACTACCAAAGCTATAATTCCCATCATTTTTTCCCCTAATATGTAAATCGGAATTAAAAGAAGCTTAGTTGTTTAAAAAAGCATGGTTTGTTAATAGGATGCTAATGTTTTCTTAGCAGAAGTTCCTTTTATTTACATTTGACATCATTCAATCTATACTTTCCTCCAAATAGTACAAATAGATTAGTGGTGTGCTGTAATAGGCTACATAAGCTTTACAGTTCTATTTAAACCCGCAGTGTCTCACAATTCTTCCTCATCAGCCAGACATATGAAAGGCTACCTGAAGCTATTTTACAAACTGTATATTTTTCAGTGTTCTGAAAGCTGTTACAAGATATTCACATTTTCACTACAGAGATGATCATCAGGACCTGACAGCAGATTTTTTCCTCCACTTTTTTAGTTTTACAAATGGTGATTAAAATAGGAATTGTTTCATAATCTGATTATTTGACAACTTTCAATATCTGATACAGTTTTGGGGGAGAAACTGAATCGTTCATGGTGCCTGAGGGTAACCAATTCATTGTGCAGATGCATTAAATTTTTATGGCATGAAAGTGTTAGACTAGATCGGGACCTCACTTTCAAAAGTGGTTTGAAGCTTTGTGAACCTGCTTTTTAAATAATTTTGTAAGAGCTTCCTGTAATTAAGTATTAAATCAAGATGAGGGTTTTAGCTTCTGAATAGTTTGGTTTTATGATGAGCCAAAAAATTATTTAGATTAATAGAGGGAAAACTCTTGACATATTCTCTTTTTGGCTTACATTAATTGTAAGCAGGCCGAAAGCTATAAGCCCCAAACCCCAAATGAACCTCTTCCTCTCCCCTGCCCCCCCTCCCTTTTCTCTCTTTCCCCGTGCTGTAGCTGGTCTAACAAATAATCACACAGCTGGCTCTTTGTCGAAGATAATTTTGACTGAGCTAAATTTCCTGTAGTGTAAAGTTGTGGGTTGATTCTTTTAAAAAAAAATGAGACTGCCTTTTGGCTGGGAAAAGCTGATTTGACAGGTTTTCAGTTTTATTTCAGCAGCCGTCAGCCACACCATATTTCACTTTAATCTTCTTGGTATAATCATCCTAACATTTATAAGCATTAAACTGGCAAGTTTTTTTTGTTCTTAAAACGTCACTGTCATTCACATAACTTCTCTAACATCCCCTTCTTGTTTTACCATCTTCCCTCTTGCCTTGCTTGTGCGGTTAGATGTGTTTGAAAAAATGGTTAACCCTTTGATGACTGCAGTCACATTTCTACACCACATTTTAAAAAGTAATAATTTACACACTTTTTATCTAGAAAATAGTGCGTATTTGGCTTAGGCTAGAGTAGAGACTTACTCAATGACTGACTGGGTAATTGCTCTGCCTTACTCTCTCTTGCGGAGCAGGAAGGTTCCTGGTTCAATAGTTGATCTCAGTTAGGGTGGCAGTGGGACACTTTGATTGACCTTTTTGTCATGGGGGTCTAGAAAAGTTGAGGGGAAAACTAAGCACTCCTGATTGCTGTCCAGTGATTCCCGCTGGGGAGTTTGCAGATGTGGGTGAGTGCTGACTGCAAACAGGATTGTGCTCCCCCTTTGTGGTCAAAATAGTTTATCAGTTCCCAATTGTCAAGCCTCACACATGAGGAAAAATCACTTGGGTGAAGAAGTGGAGGATTTCCAACAAGTGTCGAATTGTATCATGAATTTCCACCTTCAGGACTGGAAATAATTGGAAAGAGGATTGTGAATTACAAAGAGTTCAAAATTGATCTGTACTTAATCTAGTTTTGTTTCAAAATGTTCAATTTCCCCAAATGTGCTTTTTTTTGGAAAGATGTAAAGGAAAATGGGAATGGTTTGTAGAAAGGACCTTCAGTGCTCAGAGGGTTAAAGTGAAAAAATGAGAAGTTCTGCAATTTCATGAAAATAACCCATTGCTGCTCAAGAATTATTTGTTGCAGCAAAATTCACTTTGGCTGCCAATTAAGTCATATGCCTACCCTTACAGTTGCATTTGTTCACTCTCTTATCTACTTGTGGATGGCAGCTCGATCACAGAAGCAGTTTTCACCCTCCGTATTGTCACTTCTTAGTTAACTCAAGGAAAATTGGATTTGGGCAGTGTTGCACCAACAATGTGCAAACATCACAAATACTGTCTTTGGAGCAAGTGAATTTTTTTAATGAAATTGTAGTAGTACTATTGATTATAAACTTAAATGCATTGTACAATGTTCATGAAATGTTGGCAGGAATTCTTGCCGTTGTCATTTTTAAAAATCAAAGTACAACATAATACTCATTAACTCTATTTTGGTTTGAAGTACTTCTCTGCTCAAACAGTGAGCATTGATGTCAACAGGGTTGTGCTTGCCACTACATTGGATGAGCTATTGAGTGCAGTGGTGTGAGATATCTGAATTGATGTCAGTTTATAATCCCAGGTGTTCAGTATCGTGTCACAATGTTTTAAAATGTCATTAACTCGCAACCCACGGGTTCAAATTCCAACCAGTCAGCCAATTACTCTGAAATTGCACACACATGGTTTAGCACTTAAATAGATTTTATTTTAAATTGGAATGTTTTTAATTGATTATGGGATCTCTTTAACATTCTTTTTCAAAAAGAACAAGACTAGTTTCATGAGAATTATTTAAATTGGAGAGGATGTTTGAGGACACCATGACTAGAAAGGCCAGGGCTTGGCTTCAGTACTTTAAAGGAGGAGTCCAGAATGATCTGAGCAAGACTGCAATTTGTGTTTTTAAGGCTGAACAGAACAGCTAGTGTGCATAGCAGTGCAGACTTGGCTGTAACTGTTTTTTCAAATGCAAATTGCGAATTACATCTAATATCATTTCTATGTGGTCTGCTGGTAATAAAGTTGTACAAAAACAGCTTAATATCAGCAAATAAGAGAACTATGACATTTTTCATTACATCACATGCCTTTAATGCTGCTATTTTTTAAAAAAAGCTTGACTGAATCTTATGAATGGTGTTTTCCAGTTCAAGATGCCTTTTATCAACTATTGAAACAGTACAGTTGTTTGAATTTCTCACCGTGAGCTGCAAATATCTGATTTGTAAATTGCATTTGACGTATTTCCGAATCATTATGTTTATTCGCTTACAAGTTTAATTGACCAACTGCCAATTTGCTTTGGGAAATGAGTTGTTTAACTTTCTTCCTTCATTAGCATAAAGTTGCAAAGCATGCTATGCTTTGGGTGACTCTCTCTCTTTAGAAACTGTAATGTTAGACAGTCATTTTAAATGATTGATTCTGAAAGACAGTTGTTTTGAACTTGCTTCAACAGTCAAATATATTAAATTACTGTAATGTATTTATTAAAATAGTGAATTGAAAAGGCAGATTCACTTGTATAGTTTCTCTTTTGATTCAATATTGACAATCTGGTTTGAGAATGTTTCACAGTATTACAGAATATTCCAAGTTGGTAGCTAACACTGAAATTGAAGCATAACATTTAAGGGTCGAACTTGCCCCAAAAAGTTGAATAATTTGTCAATTTTTTAAAAAAAAAGAAACTTTGAAAAATACTCAAATTCTGTGAGCGACAATTTGAATACAAATCCAAACAGAAGAGTTCTTTACCCTGCTCTCTTCCCTCACTGAAACAAAATGTACTCTGAAAACTACTGGTTTCATCTTTTGTGTCCATTTTGCTCATGATACCTTCTTTGCCTTCATAAATTGCTATCAGCTGCTATTGTACCACTAATATAATAATAACCCTTGTATTTGATAAAGAGCTTTTCATGTCTGCTAGACATCTCAAAGCACTTCACAGAATATATTGTAAAGTGAATTGACTGTATATTTGTGGGCGAAATGCGGCAGCCAGTTGCACAAAACAGTGCTTTGGGATGTCCTCTTGATGTGAAAGGCGCTCTACAAATGTAATTTTGTTGTTGTTGTATTTTGTTATTGTCCCACAAACAGTCGTGGATTCAATGACCAAATTATTATTGTTTTTTTTCTTGAGTGATTATTATCCCCGGAAAAGCGATCCGCCAATTGACTTAACAACCAGTTTAGTCCATGATAGTTGGATTAAGCAAGATAGTTTAGTTCATGTTGCCTTGGAAATGGAATGCTTCAACTTTAGGAAGTCAGAAAAATGTCTCCAGCATATTCCTGCTGGTGCATGTTCATAGACATGTACAATTTATTTACTACAGGTTTCTTTTCAAATTAATAAATACATCATGTGAACAGTGGAATATTCATAGTAAACATTGGTTGAATATAACAATAACAAATAATTACAATTGCATAGTACCTTTCACGTTGGGAGGATGCCCAATGTGTAAACCAGATTGCTAATATTGAATCGGAAGAGAAAGTATACCAATGAATCTGCCTTTTTAATTCACTATTTTAATAAATGTTACCCTAATGTTATACACTAGCTTGTTGAAGCTAAAAGTTAATTCACTACTAAGTGCTGGGGGAGCAAAATATTGCTGCAAATTATAACGAAAAAATCACTGGTAAACCAATTAGTACTTTTAAGATAATTACTTATTAGAAATTTTGATGCACTGTAGTGTGGGGACTGTTCATTTCAAGCCACCAAATGGTGTTTTTGCATCCCTGTGTCTTACTAGGAATGTTGGCAGTCAGATGTAAAAATCAACATTTGTTTTTTTTCATATAGTTTTCATTCTGATTGAATATTCCTATTACAGACCCAGTCAGCAGGGAGCACACTCCAAAAACACAAATCCTCCTCGTCATTCACACCATTTATAGATCCCAGATTACTGCAGATCTCTCCATCAAGTGGATCTACTATATCTTCTGTGGGTAAGTGAAACATAACAGTTCAGTTGTGTTTTAAGGGTTTAAGTCTTCCTGGAAATATTTGATTGAAGTCATATGTTACGTTCAAAATAATTTGCATTAGTTTCAAAATAATTTATTATAAAATAAGTTTCAGTTTGTAGATGTAGATTAAGATATTTGAGGTGCTTTGACTACTGTTATCTTGTAAGTCTGGATCAATAAATGAAGCACTAACTAGATTAAATATTGTTTGTCAGATACAATTACCTGCCATCTGATGTTCCATCTTTGGTGGCTAATGGTGTTGTTGGTGGGGACATGACCAGATAGATTTAGCCTTAAACCTACCTCTGTAGTTAGACTCCCCTCCCACCCCCACCCTGTCTCAGAGCGCTTAACAGTGGCAGCGCTTGATGCTGAGCTACGGAGAGGAGGGTAGTAACCATAACTACAGTCGAAGAGGAAGGTCTTCGGGTGAGATCTGAAGACTGGGAAAGAGGAGGCAAGGTGGAGAGATTGAGGAAGAAGAGTACCAAAGGTTTGGGGCATAGTGGCTGAAGGCACAGCGGCCAATGGTAGATTGGAGAGGCGAGGGACAATGCGAGGTAGTGGAGTGGAGCGTAAGCTGGTTGGAGAGATATTGAGGGGAGGTGCCCTAGCATGAAGTGATTTGTAAAATAGTTTGAGGATCTTGAAATTGGTCTGTTCTGTGATGGGGAACTAGTAGAGCCTGGCAAGGACTGGGGTGATAGGGATATGGAGTTTGGTGTAGGTGAATATATGGACCAAAGAACTTTAAATTAGTTGGATTTTTGTGAGTGGTGGTGCTGGAGAGACGGGAGATGAGGATATTGGAATATTGAGGTGGGGGTAAAGATCAGGGTTTTGTCTGCATCGGGTGAGAGGTACAATTGCCTTGCAAGTTTCCTTACTCCACACACCTAATAATAATCCCTCCAAAACAATAATAAATTGGTCATTTTCAATTCATGACTGTTTGTGGGCCACTGCTGTGCGCAATTGACTGCTGCGTTTCACCCACAAATATACGGTCAATTCACTTTACAGTCTATTCTGTGAAGCGCTTTGAGACGTCGAGAAGACATGAAAAGTGCTATATCAAATGCAAGGATTATTATTATTATTATTGGAAGCGAGCAATGTGTTGGAAGTGGAAGAAAATGGTCCTGGACCGGAAATGTGTAGGAAAGACAGCTGGCAATCAAACCTAATGCCTAGGTTACGCACATGTTCGGTAAGTTTGAGGGATAGGCCGGGGAAGTTGAGGAAGTCAGAGCTGCAGGTGAGAAGATGCTGACAGGAGCCAAGGAGTATGGCTTCCATCTTGTCACCATTCAGCTGCAGAAAGTTGGCACTCATCCAGGCTGTGATATCTGACAAGTAAGCTGACAAAACATTAGTGGATCTGGAGTCGCAGCTGGAGGAGAAGTAGATTTGGGTGTCTGCAAACACCAAAAGTACAGTCTGCAGATGACATCACTGAAAGGAAGCATGTAAATGAGGAAAATTAGGGCCAAGAATGGAACCTTGGGGTACCCTTAAGGTGACCCAGTGGGAGTGAGAGGAAAAATCATTAGCGGAAAGAGTTGAATTTGTTGTTGACTGCATTTCCTGACCAACAGGGGAATATCTACCAGAATGGCTCCTGATCTAAATATTGAATTTTCTTCCCAATAAACACGAGTATAATTCTGAGGCCGAAGAACCAAATTTTTATTACACAAAGAATATAGTAGTACCCCTTGAATTCTGCGGATCGAGCCTTGCAGTTTAATAATGATTCTACTTTACATGACATTTTTCACAGCCTGGTCGTTCATATCTATAACATACCCTTCAGCCAGAAGGCAGAGGAATGTGGTCTTCTCCACTACTGCTTTCAGTGCTGATTTTTGATATGTGGTGTGTTTTCAGTAAAATAAGATGAGTTCTGTCTGTTTGCCCCAAGTGAAATGCTCCTCAACATTGGCAGTTAAATCTGGCAGTTCAGCTGACTGATGCTCACCAGACCAAGGCATGTAAGTTCAAATGCCCTAGTAACTCCAGGGCCTCAACAAATAACGTGCTCTGGTTTGGACTTGAAACAATGAAAATGATATATGAAAGCTTTCAGCATAATAAAAAAGAAATGGTTCCTTTCAATTAGGCTGATTAGAATTATTTCTATTTGGGAAGGTCGATGGGAGGGGAATTGAAAGCAGTTTTGAGAGCTGGTTTGTAAATCTGATGGTGTGTTGTCTTTTTGCAGTTGTGCTTTCCAGCGATCAGATTAGACCAGACTCCATGAGGCAGGATCCAAGTAGAAAAGGCTCAGTTGTCAATGTAAATCCAACCAACACAAGGCCACAGAGTGACACACCGGAGATTCGCAAGTACAAGAAGAGATTCAACTCTGAGATTCTTTGTGCTGCCTTATGGGGCAAGTACTATTCATAGCCTTGATTTCAAGCTTATACCTTTTTAAGTACAGATAATAAACTATAGTTTGAATATGATTAAAAGAGTAATTTGGGCAGATGTACCCAGTGTTAAAGACCAATGTGAGCATCCATTACGGACGATACTTATTGCTTGACGTGGTTTTCCCAGGTGTGAACTTATTGGTGGGTACGGAGAGTGGGTTGATGCTGTTAGACAGGAGTGGCCAAGGGAAGGTGTATCCATTAATCAATCGAAGGCGCTTCCAACAGATGGATGTGCTTGAAGGCTTGAATGTACTGGTAACAATATCAGGTAATTATTCTACTAATTAAGATTCATGTTGTATTGGTATTTATCGAAGATGCACAAACCTCAGTTGGACATCTGAAAGAGAGAGAATTTTTATTGTGTCATATGCTGAAACATCTCAAAGAACTTCATAAGCTATTACTGTTTTTGTGAGTAAAACAACCAAGTCAAGTATTTAAATTCTCATTTAAGAATTAGCATAAATTTTGTAATTAAAAACACATTGGTGCAATAAAGATTATTGAGACAACTTGCTCTTGCTTATCCTGGCACAGAACATGTGAATGCTAAATCATCTTCAGTACTTTTCATTTGTGTGACAATGCAAAGCAAATGCAATTTGACAGTACAGCTAAAAGTGTAAACAACCAATTCAAGAAAATGCACAGGTCAGTGAACTTGTCATGTGAGCACATGACCTGGTAAGAGTAGTAGGTAATGAATGGAAAACAGATGACAAACAACGAGGAACCTGTAGCTCAGTGGTTAGAGCACTCGCCTCACAAGCGAGACACCTGGGTTCAATTCCAGGCAGGGTGAAACCTTGGGCAAGTTTCCTTACTCCATGTGCCTAATAATAATCCCTCCAAAACAATACAATAATAAATTGGTCATTTTTAATCCACGACTATTTTGTGGGACACTGCTGTGCACAATTGGCTGCCGCGTTTCGCCCACAAATATACAGTCAATTCACTTTACAGCATATTCTGTGAAGCGCTTTGAGACGTCGAGAAGACGTGGAAAGCGCTGTATCAAATGCAAGGATTATTATTAATGCTTGAGAATTAGAAATGCCATTGTTGCATGTAAAATCAATGATTTAAAATAATTTACTTTCACCTTTTTTGAAGCATGTCATTGACTTTGGTAGTCGTTTCTTCATAGCTGATGCCACTTAAATAGGAAATGCTACTGTAAAGAAGATGGGAGAATACGTTCTTTTAATATTAAGCACAATGATTTTTTTTGTAACGTTTACCCTTCGGATAATATTTTGACTAGCTCCTCTGTGGAAAGTGTAATCCGCAATGTTTTAAAGAAAAGTACCAAACTTGGCTCTGAATTGATAAGGGTAGCCATCCACAAAGAAGCACAGATTCCTGTGATGATTGAGACCAGATATTGTTCTTTTCCATGAAATGCTGGGTCACTAAAACAAACCTTGCTTTTAAATCAAATTGTGGCCAATGCTATGGGATCCAAGCATATTTTGCATTGAAAATTCTTTTCCCCAACATAACTTTGCTGTTTTGAGCGGTAAATGACTGTGAAATGTAGAATATTCTGTTTGGGCTGTTGCCCAGCAGCAAGGGTTTGGTGCTACCAGAGCTGCACACTGATTTTCAAGTTATTTTTCAGGCTTTTATTGTGCTTTTTGTTCTGAAAACTCTTGCTCTGTGTTGCCCCCATGTGGCGAAAAAGAAAAATTGAAGGTACGGTGTTGTCTGCCTGACTGAAAGTTTTGAATTGTTTCTAGACATTGTTTGCTGAATTGACGTGAATCTGAATCTAGATTCATAACCGAGTTTAAACCTCTTCAAGTAAGTAGTAGGAATGCTGTTAAGCTTTGCTCTTTCCCTTAAAACCTGTCTCTTTGATTATGCTTTCTACTAACTTCCTCTCACCAGGTTCCTGATCAATTATGTGATGTGCTTTGAGATGTCCTCCCTTTTGAAGTGCTTGACAGTACTTCTAGTGTTTAGCACATAACACAGAAATTTAAGGGGAACACCTACCATGGTGCTCTCGGGCTTTGGAATATCATTGCATCACATATAAAGTTTCCTCTGCGCTAATCTGTCATTATCACTAACCTAATGTTATCTGCTCAACAAAGGGAAGAAGAACAAATTGCGAGTATATTACCTGTCCTGGTTAAGAAACAAGATTTTACATAATGATCCTGAAGTGGAGAAAAAACAAGGATGGACAACTGTGGGGGACTTAGAAGGATGTGTGCACTACAAAGTTGGTGAGAAATGTTTAATGTATTTGATTATAGCATAATAGAAGCATTTGTTTAATATCTGAAACAAGTGCCAAAATGTTAAGGTTAGATGTATGTGTGTGTCTCTATCTGTGTCTATCCTTTACACACATTTTTTTCTTTTTATAACCCATTTAGCATTCTATAAATTCTGTTGTGCTTACAAAAATAATAGTGTGCACAGCAGTATGACTGAGTCATATATGGCACCCAGATAATCCACAGCCAATGAAATCCGAGGTTAAGAACTGCACACCACTGGCTTCCAAACTTAAGAATTTTTAAAATTCTACATTAATCTATTTTAAGACTTTAGGGTAAGAGGCTAATACTGTGCAAGTATAATGAATCCAACTACTTTGCAGAGCAAAGTCTGGGATACTGCTGTGCTTTTAAACTTCAATATTTTTGAACAAAATATGAACATTTTGTTCATATTTGCAAAAATTCACAAACAGATCAATGCTTTGTGTTAAGTTAAATGGACCAAGATAGCTGATATAAGCCATTAAACTTTGTCTTTTACGAATAGTATCATAGGATATCAGCAGGCAGGACAAATGTTGATGTATTAAGAAAGAATCTAAAATAGATATTTTTAATGTTTTTGCCATTGCCACACATTCTTTGTACCTCTAAATATTAATAACAGTAATATTTGCATTTGACATAATGCCTTATCATGTCATCGATACATCTCAAAGCTATTCGCAGGATTTTACTGTTAAGTGTATTGTGTTTTTTTTGCTGTATCGACTATATAAATTGTACTGAGTGTACTCCATTGACATGAATTAATGCATTTCTATTGCAATTTGAATCCAACATAACTATCTTGTCAACCTACAGATTATTATTCCTACAAATATCTTTCATGCCCATGTTCTTAAGTATTAGAGAATTGCCACACAGGAATAAATTGGTAACCCAATGAATAATTCATTCATAATTAGTATGTTTCATAACATTTGCATTTATGTATCAACCTCTTGCTACCACAGTAGCAAAGTGGCAATGTATCAGCTTCAAGGAGGTATGCAAATACATTGTGTCCAATCCAATCAAAGGTGATTAGTGTAATTTTAGATGTCTCTAAAATCTCAGCACCATTACCAAATTACTCTCTCTCCTCTCCATCAGTAATATTGAGATTGTATCAGAATTGTTTTCAAACATTGCAGACTGGAGATTTGGAAAAGTTGGGTTAGGTGGGTACTTGGATTGGGTGTAGATTTACAGATGCTTTTATTTCTCGGTAAGATCCATTACTACCGTTAGTAATGAAATCTTATAGAACAAAGCTGTCTATGAATCCAGTATTGATCGATACTTAGGCAGCCCTGCTCAAAGAAGGCTATAAAATTTCAGTTTGCAGAATAAAATGGAAGGTTAAATGTACTGCATTATGCTAGTTACTACATTATTCAGTGATGTGTGGTGTGAAATTTAATTCTGCAATGAACACAGTTATCATTGACTTAATTTACTGTGCCAGAATGTGCTGCAAGCAAAGCTTGAGGTTGTGTTGACTGTGGTAGATTCAGTTTGCTGCCAAGTTTTTTAAAAACAACTTTATAATTTGTCAATGATTTAAGGAAATCCACTTTTAAGTTATGACTCTGTACTTTTAATTTGTGGGGGTGGGGCAAATCCATTAACTTTAGAAACTTTCCAGGTATTAAGGTAAGTATGTGTGTGCCATTATATTTTGAGCAAATAACAAAATAACAAACCATTTCAATTGTTAAATGATTACCAAATGCAAAATCAATGTAATGCAAGAGTGATTAAGAAAGGGATATAAACTTTTTCTTGCAGCTAAATTATAGGGAATTGGCAACCAGGAGTTTGGCTGCAGTAAAGTCTGAACTAAACTGCTGGAGTTCACTAGTACAGTGACAGAGTAGAAGTCGAACGTTATGTTGTATGGAAGGCGTTGGCCAGACCCCATATAGAATATTACATGCAGTTCTGCTTCCAAATTGTAGGAATGATATGAATACTCCTTCCATACAACATAACTTTTGAATTATACTCTTGTCACTCTACTAATGAACTCCAGCAGTTTATTTTGCACTTTACTGCAGCCAAACTCCTGGTTGCCAATTACCTATATTTTAGCTGCAAGAAAAAGCCTATATTCCACTTCCCTGTCTCCTATTTTTTTTTGCCAAATAGCTATCTAATTCCCTCTTGAATTTGCTAACACAATCTGCCTCCCCTTCCTTCCAAGGTAGTCTGCTCCACATACTCTGTAAAAATATTTAAAATTCAAACTTCCTGTTTCTTTTCTCTTCTCACATTAAGTCTACGTCCTCCAGATTTATTGATCATTGTAAACACATTTTTAGGGTTTTGTTTATCACTTCTCTTTAGGATAATAATCCTTGCATTTGATATAGTGCCTATAATGTTGAAACAATTCACAGGTAATTGCTGTAAAATGTACTGACTATATTTGAAGGCAAAACCTGGCAGCTAATTTCCTGCACATCAAGGTCTTGCAAACAGTCATGAAGCGAGTGAACACGTCAACTAAGGGATTATTGGCCAGGAGAAACCTTTTCAGAACTCTGCAGCCTGTGTCCTCTCCTGCACCAAACTCCATGACCCATCTCCCCCATTCTCGCCCGACTCCATTGGCTCCGTATCCTTCAGAGGATCCAGTCCAAGATCCTGGTCCTCACCTACAAAGCCCTCCATGGCCTCGCCCCACCCTAACCTCTGCGACCTCCTAACCCCCTACCAACCTGCCCGCCCCTCCGCTCAGCCGGCTTTGGCCTGCTCCATGTCCCCCGCCCCACCGTTAGTGGGAGAGCCTTCAGCCACTCTATCCCCAACTTCTGGAATTCCATCTCTCTATCACTCCTTAGCCTCCTTCAAGTCCCGCCTCAAGATCCTTCTCTTCGACCATGCCATCGGCCACCGCCCCTCTGCCTCCCTTCTCCCCCCTGACCACAGCTTGGGTCTGAAATGCTGTTCACTGTCCAGCGCCTTGAGACATCCTCTCGACGTGAAAGGCGCTATACCAAATGTAATCTTCTTGTTGTTGTTGTTCTTGAACAATGTTATAGAGACATTAACCTGACCTGAATTTTGACCTGGACGAACAGATGGGTTCTTGGATTTATGCCCTATCTGAAACAACAACAATACAGTATCTCTGCAGTACTTTACAACACTAACTTGCATTTATATAGTGCCTTTCACGTGGGTTAGTGTCAGACCGCTGAAGTATAAACTGCTGAAGGATCATCCTATGTTATGAGCTCAAAAGTAAACATGGGGCTTGAATCCCCAAACTTGAATACTGAAACTTAACTACTTCAAAAAAAAATCCCCTGAACCTTTTTAGAATAAACATTCTCAGTTTCCGTTTTTTCTCCTTATAACTCAGAGGCCCGATATTCTACTTATGTTTAGCCTGTAAGGCTATTTGCCTTAAAATTTAGGATTGTGCAAAGTTTGCTGAAAATTCTTAAATTCATTCTTATCAGGAAGTTGTCTTTCTTCATTTCTTAAAAGATTTGATTTTAAGAAATTTCTGCAATTCTGACCCATTTTAAACATCGAAACAAGATTACAATCGTAGACTTCATTGAGATGATTTCATGACCAGATGTCTAATGCCAGCTGTCAATCCAGTTGCTCTTCTCTTAACCTCATCAAATGGCAAGATGTTGCATTATAATATGGTGACTAGAATGGTGAACACTACTCCAGATGAGACTCGATTTTGGAAAATAAATAACGCTTCCGTAGCAATGAGTGAGAGAATTCCTAGAATATTTAATAGTCTATTTCAGATAAAGCATTTATAGCCTAAAGAAGCAGCAAAGCATGTTCTTTGGTTCAGTGATTCCTTGAATTGATGTAAAGAATGCAGCCACTTCAAGTTTAGCATATTCTATAACTGATTTTGTACTTTCTACCATCAACAAAGCTCAGTCAGCAGCTGAGTGTTATTTTGCAGTA
Source organism: Callorhinchus milii (assembly GCF_018977255.1). NCBI lineage: Eukaryota > Metazoa > Chordata > Chondrichthyes > Chimaeriformes > Callorhinchidae > Callorhinchus > Callorhinchus milii. The sequence continues at coordinate 61,183,555 of NW_024704745.1, forward strand.
AAAACAAGCCATTGCACCAATAGGAACAACCTAATTACATTGAAATAGTGTAATTTACATCGGAAGGACATCTCAAAGCGCTGGATTACAGGAAAAAGGAATCTGCTGCCATTAATTTGTTTTGCCAGTGAGTCTTTAACAAGGTTCTAAGGAGAAGCTTCTCGATAAATCTTCATTCAACACCGTTAGAAATAGTTATACAGTATAGGGATATAAATGCATTAATTTTTAAAGGTAGGAAGACAGAGGGACAAGACTATGATGAAAACTAATGGGATCCTAGATTTTATAAATGGGTATGTAGAATATAAAACCAGAGAGGTGATGCGTATCCCGTATAAATCATTACAGTATTGTGTCCAGTTTGTCAACCCATTTAAGAAATGGATGTCAGGACAATAAAGATGGTGCAGAGGAGAATTACTAGGATGATACCAGGGATAAGTGGTTTAAGAGTAGATAGGGGAGATATCTTGTCACTTGGGGCATTCTCCTGATGTGAAAGGAGTTGAATAAATCAAATTTGTTGTTGTTGAATTGGACAAATTTTCATTGGAACAGCAATGGTTGAGAGGAGACCCGATATAGTTCTTTAGAGTAGATAGGGAGAAATTATTACCACTTGTTGGCGATGGGTGGCATTTTTTAAGATAATTAATAAAAAGGGGAGTTTAGGAGGAACTCTTTTTACAAAGAGTTATGGTGTGGAATTTTCTCACATTTCTATACCAGTTTATAATAATGCTTGCATTTGATATATCACCTAAATATCAAACGTCTTCACGAAACGTCTATGAAGTGTAGCAACTGTGTATTTGTAGGCAAATGCTGTAGCCCAATTACAATTTTATCTGGAGGCCTGTTGGGCCAGGACACTGGGAGAAATCCCCTTCGCTTTTCAAATAGTGATTTAACATATCATCCAAAGGACCTCACCTCTGACAATGGAGATGCAGTTTACACCTCAAAGCACTTTTTCCAATGGTGTATCGTAATCACTTCCTGAATAAGGCTTTCAACTCCAATGTTTGTAGTTGTGCTTTAATACTAACACTATTTATACATTCAGTATAATTTGCATTTAATTGTAATTAAATTTAATTTAATTTTCTAGTAAAATACGAGAGGATCAAGTTTTTAGTGATTGCTTTGAAGAATTCTGTGGAAGTCTATGCATGGGCCCCCAAGCCATACCACAAATTTATGGCCTTTAAGGTGAGTTACCAGAGGTCTTTCGCTATAATTTTATTCTACAGTTTCTAAAATATTTGGTTTCCGTTTTTTTTAACGCATGCTGGGATAGGAGTGACGCTGGCACTGCTAGCATTTATTGCCCATCATCAGGGTTGTGGTGGTAGCATCTGCTCTTTAAACTACTGCAGTCCTTATGGCAATGGTGATCCCATGACCATGTCAGACAATGAGTCTACCTGTGACTTTCATGGTAAATGAAATATTTTTGTATTGATCATATATTAATAACTAATATTAAAAGGGCACGTTGTAAATGTTGACCAAAATATCTGTTGTATACAACAATAACAAATTGCATTTATATAGCGCCTTTCACATTCGGACAATGTCCCAAGGTCCTGGACAGTCGAGCTGGGGTAGGATTTGAGAGGAATGGGGTCCTTGTGGGAGGGTGGTGGGAAGATGACCGAAGGCACGGTTAAAGAGGAAGATCTTGAGACGGACCTTAAAGGAGGCGAGGGAAGGGATGCGATGAAGGGACTTTGCGATGAGGTTCCACAGGGAGGGAGCAGAAAGACTGAAGAACTGACCGCTGATGGTGGGGCAGGTAGGGCCAGTGCCTGCCAAGTGGAGGGAGCAGGTGGGTTGGTAATGTTTTAGCAGGTTGCAGAGGTAGGGTGTTAAAGGCTTTAAACGTGAGGACGGTAGGGGATGGGGAGATGGTGTAGTCAGGCAAGGATTGGGCTGATTGGCTTGCAGAGTGTACATGAGCTAGAAAATTCTGAATAATCTGCAGAACTTGTTGGGGAAGAGTTAGAAATGTTAGTCCAACGAGCAGAAAGTTAGCAAAGTGAAGCCTGCCTACTGTATACTGACGGTATCCCATATCTACAAATAGTACATGGTACTTGTGTAGGATGTCTGCAAAGTTTTTCTTGTATTACAAAAACAATTTGTATTTTTATAGCGCCCTTCATGTGCAGTAGAGTCTTGGAATACAAAACTGCTCTGAAGTGCAGACTCTTATTCAGTATTCACTGCTCGTCTGGTATTCTGGGTAAAGAGGAAGGAATATAGAGGGTCTGAGGTAGGGATTTCCAGAGGTTTGGGGCATTGTGGCTGAAGGCATGTCTGCCGATGGAGGGGTCGGGGATGTGAGAAGGCCTGAGCAAAGTGAGTGGTAGAGGGGATGGGTGTGATCAGATGGGAGAGGTGCTAGAGCATGAAGTGATTTGTAGGTGAGTGTGAGGTCCTGCGATCGGAAGCTAGTGGAGTCTGGTAAGCACTGTGGTGATGGGAGTGCAGAGTTTGGTACGGGTGATAATCATCTGGTGAAATTTAAGTGCTTTGACTTTGTTCCAAGCACTTCTTTTTGGTCAACCAAGCCACAAGGTTAGGATGAGTTTTTTTTGGATCGAGTAAGGGTCACAACACATTTTACTTTTGGCCCATATATTTATTAGTATTCTCACTGAAATGATTTATACTGTTGATTGTACGATGATGAAGCAATGAGGACTTATTTTCATGCTGGTTTTGCCTTTATGGGCAATAAATGTGTGAATGCATTAATTTTTTGGATGAATTATACTTAATCTGCTGCTTGGTGCTTTTTTACAGTCATTTACAGACCTGTTGCACAAGCCATTGTTGGTGGATCTCACAGTAGAGGAAGGGCAGAGGCTAAAGGTGATCTACGGCTCCAGCGCTGGCTTCCACGCGGTTGATGTAGATTCGGGAACAGTCTATGATATTTATCTACCCACACATGTAAGAGTTTTCACTTTTTGTTTTTGAGGGAATGGGGGTGAAGACAGTGTGCGATAATATCTTAGAGATGAAGAATAGGAAGCAAGCAACATCATTTTTTAAAATAAACAATTGGACTTTCATCAAACAATGTGATTAATTATTCAAGCTTTGAATTTAGCCTCACTGTTACCATTTAAACTAAATAGATTGGAGTTAGAAAACAGATTTTGAGGTGCCTGAGCTTCTGTTAAGCTAAGTCCCAATACTCTCAACATGTATTTTTAAACTTCCTCCTTGTTACTTTAGTGAGAAACCAAGTGTCTCTAGCACTCGTAACCTTTAACACAGATTAAATTCACTAGATTTCTGAAAGCTTCCAATTTAATCGGATTCTTGAAAGTTTCATTCAAGAGTTTCAAACTTGTATTTTTGGCTGTAAGAGAAGAATATCTCAACTACATTGTTTCCCTTTAGATTTAATTCCTTGTTATCTATTTTGATATTGAAAGTCCATTTTACTTGTGGTTAATGTATACTTTCAGAAGCGCTGCTAACGTTGAGAAGCATTCTATGAAGAATGTGTACATTATGTCACATTGTCATTATATCATTGTTTTGATGAGTATTGGTCAAATGACTGGTTTGTAGTATAGTCCCATGATTTATGGACTAGACTAAGGTTTGAAAGTTAGTCATGCAGAAGGAAATGAAACTGAAGAGTTTGTTTCCTGTTTGTATTGGACCATCACTTTTCATGGGCATGTGTGTCACAGACCAGCCAGAGTTACCAAGTAGAAATTCAACTGTTAATCCTGTCAATGTGGTTCTAGATTTAAATTGATATTGGAGTGAATACATTGACAGCATAAGTATTTATTCCCTCTGCCCCCATCATTTTCTTACCGTGAAATATACTTTAAACTCTCGTTTGATGCAGTAGTAGACTTACAATTCAAACCTTATGAGAGTTTGGGAGAGTAAATCTCAGAACATTGGAATATGTTTTTTTTCAAATTGCCATTCAATTCTAAATCCTAGTTGAGGAAAATGAAGCCTGGTTTTATTTGTTAGTGAAGTACTTCATAATTTACTGCACTTTTAATGCACAGTATGCAGCATAATATTTTTACAGGAGAGATGTTAAGATTCAGTATGGGTTTTGACTTTTGCCAGGGTTAGACACCAGTGCTGTATGTTTATGCTTTTCCTTCCACCCAGGAATTCCTTTAAAGAATTTCCTGTTAAAATGGCAGGGTTTGTGTTCTTGCTGGTATTAAAATGGTTTGTTTTTCTGGCAGATCCAAAGCAGCATCCAGCCACATGCTATTATCATCCTTCCAAGCACAGACGGAATGGAGCTGTTGGTCTGTTATGAAGATGAAGGTGTCTATGTTAATACTTACGGCCGGATTACTAAAGATGTAGTTCTGCAGTGGGGCGAGATGCCTACATCTGTCGGTATGTAAATATGATGTGCCATCACAGAATGGGTTTGTTAATGGGTTTGTTTGCACTCAAGGATGGTTCTAGCTGGACAAGCAGAGTCAAGGCATTGCCAGACTGTGTTTCAATAGCAAGCTGCGGTTTTAGCTGGTTAGACTGTGGCTGTTCCCTAATGCACACTCTGGGGTCCCCAAGCCTTAGCTCTTGCTAAACTGCGCTTAACACTTATTAGAATTAGGTAAGTAGGATGTGTCCCTTCAGGAAGAGAGTGGGCGTTCCCTTCAAAACATGTCTCTGGAATTTCCATGTGTAGATGGGATGAATAGAACTTTTGTTTGGTTTGGATACTCTTGACATATGTGGGAAACCATCACTATGCTTAAGATACCCGGCTGACCAAAACAAATTAAATCTTTGACAGGTGATTTACTATTTTGGGTTTATAACCATACTTAATCTATTAATAAACTAAATATCCAGTGCAACTCACATAAGTCTTATCAGTTGGGACCATAACATTTAATATGTATTATGCAAAGTCTGAGTTGCAGGCAAATTGTAGAAAATCTGATTTAATCAATAATCTACACTGTAGGTGTGTAACTTAATGCGGCCGGTAAGTGCGCATATGATAGTTTGACGTTGCTCCATGTAAGTGCCCATGCGGTTACAGGTCAAGACTGTGTTTCCGCGATTCAGTGTGTTTGACCCGGCGCCACATGCACACGTAACAGCAAGCATTGGAATCTCATTGAATCACAAGAAATGAGGCAAGTAAGTTTGAATGTCAATTGACGCTGGGATTCAAACTTGCAAATCGCTTGAGTTCAAAGCTCCAATATTTTACCACTCCATTTGGCTGTCCCAAATTCAAGCATGTTCAATAATTGAGCAGCACAGCCTCCAGTTTGATGAGTGAGGTCCAGTTGCATGAGTGGCTCACACTTGGTCAACTCTTTGCCATCATTTTATGAGGGAACAGTGTTGAGCCCTTGGAGAGATCAAATGCATTCTGGGACCATCAGAGCATTACTCATTGGAATGAGCAGAAAATCTTTGTATCTACTTCAAACAAACGTAAATCATTTAGGGAAAAAATAGGGAAGTAGATTCCTATTGTAGTGGAATAAAATGCCAAGTTGAAAAAAAAAGAAAATGATTCCATCCTCAAATTTTTTCAATGGTCCTTTAATGTTCAAATTACATTCTTCTTCCTAGCTTCACATTGACCAAATGATTTGATCCTGATTATGACTTGATTTGCAAAATTCTTATCAGTTTTTATTTCCTTTTTTGTTTTTTTTAAAAAAAAGCATATATCCGATCCAATCAGATTATGGGCTGGGGAGAGAAGGCAATTGAAATCCGTTCAGTGGAGACCGGACATTTGGATGGTGTTTTCATGCATAAAAGAGCACAACGACTAAAGTTCCTCTGTGAAAGAAATGACAAGGTATGTACTTGGGAGTGTAAAAGTGAAAATAATCCTTGCATTTGATACAGCGCCTTTCTTATTGGGGCAACGTCGCAAAGGATATACTGTCAAGTGCCCTGACTGTACTGTTTGGGCAAACGCAGCAGGCAGACAGTTTGCACACAGCAATGTCCCACAAATAGCGGTGAAGCGAGTGACCAATTTTATTTGGGTGATTGTTAGCCAGCACACTGGATATAGTGCCATGAAATATTTAATGTCCACCTGAACTTGGGTTAATGTCAATGAAGGGCAATTGTTGCATTGTTGGAGATGCCATTGTTGGGCAGCTTCTCCAACAAAGCAGAGTACGGAGCAGGTGAAGCCTGTGACCGAGACTAGTGGTCTTGATCATGAAGTGTGAGTTCAATGTTCCGATGTGAGTTCCTGAGTCCACTTGTCCTGCTTAGTGGACACAAAAAGGCATATAATGTTGTTTTTAAGATCACAACTGCAAATCCTTTGGCCGTGTGTTGTGAAAAATATTACATGTTCCATTTTCTTTCATAGGTCTTCTTTGCTTCAGTCCGTTCCGGTGGAAGCAGCCAGGTTTACTTTATGACTCTTGGCAGGAGTTCACTTCTCAGCTGGTAGGAAGGGCATGTTGTGCATTGGGAGCAACCACAATCTTCGCAAGATAGTTGAAAGCCTTGCATTAGCAAACAACTGGAGAACAAACTGCACTAATGCAATGCATTGCCTAAACCTGTCACTTGGCATTAAGTGAATTATGAAGAGGCTGCAACGTCACTGGTGCTGTTAGAATTTTACTGTCAGGTGATGACATGTCTAGAATAGAAGAAAATGCCTCATCTCAATTACAGCATCCCTTGACTTAAGATGACTGCTTATTGCTAGCAAAAGACACTAAGAGGAGCAAGGCTGGTTAGGAAGTGGTAAGGCAGTGGGAAGTGAAAGCAATGGTATACTGATGGAGGAGAAATGTGTTAATGTAAAGGGGATCTGAATTGTCTTTTTAAAATGCTTTATCATCTTAAAGTGACTTTCTTTTGTAAGGTGACATGTTGAGGAGAAGGAAGTCACAAGTTTTGACTTTTTAAAAAAAAATGTGAATCAACAAATTGAGAGCAGTCATGTTGGTCTTTGCAACGGCAGGGTCTTGGTCATTTCTGTATACCAGGTTTTGCTTGTGTTCTCAATCTTTTTTTTTAAAAAAAGGTCAATTGAAATTTGTGCAGAGGACAGGGTTTTTCAGATTTGTATGGATTTGCAGACCAGAAGCTTTGACGTTTGGTTATGTTACAGTATTATAACTGCCTCTCTTCAAGGTTTGATGTTTCGTAGCAGTGCAAAAGCAGATTAACAAGTCCTGCACTCGTAAATCCCCAACTAATTTTAACAAATTTGTTTTGCCTACCTCATTTGTCTAAGCAAGGGAAAAAAAGAGGTGGTTTAGTCATTCTAATGTTTGTACCTGAAACTTGCATCTTTGTCTAATTTAACTTTATTAATACCAAATTTATGATCAAAATGTTTGTCTACTGTTAATTGTAGCTTTTATTAGCAGGCAAACAAAGGTTATTTGCAATTGGGAAATACGAGCAGAAATTGACAGGAAACATGTAGTCAACTGTTCAGGTTAGAAAATGGAAGCTAGTAACTGGCTGGTAAATGTGGTCGACTGAGATAGACACGTAATTGTAATCATTCAGTTATGTATGAATAGCAACAGATTTTCTTTTTAACTCAGCCAGAATTGAATTTAGGCAGCAGTTGAAAATAGTTTTACTAAGCTATTTTATTGCATTATAGTAAACTGTATATGTAGTAGGGAACAGGTGGTTGATTTAAGATGCAATGCACTAAAACACTTAATTTCAAGAATGTAGTAAAACAGCTTATCAATACAGTATATCTTCCCATATTTAGATCTGAAATCCCATTTCTGGAAAGTTTTTTTAATATCGCTGTAAACAGAATTTTATTTTACAAAATGTTAGACATTTACAAATGTGTCTACAGTAATAACCTGAACTGTCACTCAATTACTTGAGATACCTATACTGTATAATACGCTATACTGGTGGTGTAATAATGCATAGTAGCATTATATGATTCTACCATATGTTAAACTTTTTTTGGTACTTTGTAGACAGCTGCCTTATGCTGTTATGTGCACAGGATCTCAACATTTTACAGGGCTTTAGTTCTCTCAGTGGAGACTATTCATTCTGCAGTGGAATATCCTCAGTGATAGTATTATACGATCTGAGATATACTGTAAAACTTTTCATTTGTTCTTGTCACTGTGATCATTTCCTTTAGACGTTCCTGGTTGCTGAATAACTTGCAATATTTCTGTATCATCCTTTTGGGAGCTGTAGAAGTATGGTAGGAACATCTTGACATAAGTAGGTTTACCACGAGCAGAACTTGTTTTTTTAATAAAACACATCGTTGAAGCTCCTGGCAGCAGTTGCTAAGTAATCCTCTGTCTCAGCAGAGTCTCCAATTTGCAACTCCCACCTATGAGAAGTGCCAAGGTGGTGTAACAGTATTACAAAACCACTACGTTTTTGTTTGAAGAATAATTTCTACACAGCGTTTTAAGTTCTAACACCTAGATTTAGTGGAAATGCATACATTTTGAATTTTAATACTTTATTTTAAAGTCAAATAATCCTTGTTGTATGACTGCAGTGTTTCTATTTTATGCACATGTTATGTTTGAGAAAATGTTTACAAAAATTGTTTTACACTAATGTGCATCGTATATTTATGTTTTTTTTTTGAAAATTATTTGTTTTTAGTTTTAGTTTTGTATTATGATTACATTCGGTGATTATAACCCTGAACTCTGCTGATACCAAGAAGGTGATAGTTTTTTTAAAATTGTGAGGTATTACTATGTCTAGCTGCAAAGCAGATTGGGAAATATGGTTACAAGTAAACCTCTTCAACCAGTTTTCTGCTGTGTGATCTAACTTATGTCCTCTGTGTATCATGAGAATTCCTGTATTTTCCCTGAAAATCATCTTTTCTTGAATAAAAATCAACTTAATGCACATTGTGCATAACATGACACTGTAGTTCTGTGAAACTATTTAGCACACTTTTGGTTTCTATTTATATTCCCCTCCACTCTCCTTCCTCTTCCCCAGTACTTCTGAACAACACATGTCTGTGGTTAAAAGGAGGCAGGTGATGAGCCACGTGCCATGCTAGCATAATCTTAACCAAGTGGAAGGGTTCAAGAGTATAGAACTTGGGACAAATATCCTTCAATTGTTTTTCCTTTGCCTGCTCCCCACTTTTGGGATTTGCCGAGCCTCTGCTTGATATGTCAATCTGGAAGCATGGAAACGGACACACATAGTGGAACCTCAGTCCTTTTGGCAGGGTACAAGCATTCAAAACCATCCCCAGATTCAAAGTGACTCAAATACATCTTATTTCTAAGAGGTAATCTTTATTAGACAGGCTAGGTGAGTGGGCAAGAAGGTGGCAGATGGAGTATAATGTGGGAAAGTGTGAAGTTATTCACTTAGGTAGTAAAAATAGAAAAGCGGTTTATTTTCTAGAGAGGGAGAGACAAGGTTGTGTTTGTGTTCAGAGGGATTTGGGTGTCCTTGTACACCAGTCACAAAACGTTAGTATGCAGGTAAACAGCAAGAAACTAGGAAGGCTAATGCCATGTTGGCATTCGTTGCAAAAGGGTTAGAGTACAAGAGTAGGGAAATCTGGCTGCAGTTGTATAAGGCCTTGGTGAGACCGCACCTAGAATATTGTGTGCAGTTTTGGTCTTCCTATTTAAGAAAGGACGTACTCACCTTAGAGGGGGTGCAGCGTTGATTCACTAGCTTGGTTCCTGGGATAAGGTTGATAGGTTGACCTATGAGGATAGGTTGAGTAAATTAGGCCTATATTCTCTAGAATATAGAAGAAATAGTGGTGATCTTATAGAAACCTATAAGATTCTTAAGGGTCTTGACAGGGTAGATGCCGTGAGACTGTTTCCCCTGGTTGGAGAATCTAAAATTAGGGGTCTCATAGTCTCAAGATTGAGGGTCAGCCTTTTCGAACTGATTTGAGGAAACATTTCTTCACTCAGAGGGTAGTGAATTTGTGGAATTCTCTACCCCAGAAGGCTGTGGATGCTCAGTTCTTGAACATATTCAAGACTGAGGTTGATAGATTTCTAAAGGATAGAGGGATTAAGGGATATGGGGATAGGGCGGGTAAATGGAATTAGGTTAGAAGATCAACCATGATCTTATTAAATGGCGGGGCAGGCTCGAGGGGCCGAATGGCCTACTCCTGCTCCTATACCTTATGGTCTTACTAGAAGCAAAACATACAGAGTATCGCCACTGAAGTAGAATCTCCATTCAGGGTTTGAAAGCACCACAAAGTTGCACACCTATGCTGCTTCCACTCCAATTAGGAGAGCACTGATCACAATAATCACTGATCCCATACTTCACATCTGCTCTTCAACGGTGACGCTAGTTTAAACTTTAGCTTATTAACATCAATCTAAAGCCATTTAAGCTTGTATACCACCTTTCATATTAGGAGAAAATCTCAAAGCGCTTTGCAAAGATTGAGAGGGAGCCCGAGCTGGGAGACACACGGGAAGACTTAAGGTGGGGAAGTGGAATGATATGTGTTTTATAGGTGCCATATGAAATGTCAGGATCACTATTTTAAATATAGCTATGCCAATGAGTTGCACAAGATTTCAGTTTATAAGTAAATAACCTTGATGTACATCACGGTACTTGGTTATTTGTGTCTGGATATTACAGTGACTCCAACATGTGGATTTTAAGAACTGTTCCCACAAAACATGCCTTTTCATGGGAACCACCTGCTCCAGCGTAACATTGTCTCCTGCAAAGGGGAAAATTTGAACTAGTTTTTTCCCGAAATTCTAGTTCCACTAAATTGAATCCGAAATGTATATATTATGCAAAAAATTGTGAATGTTATGAAGTGTGAACATTTTCTAGCCTATAAAATATATACTGCTCCCTTTCAGCTAGTGCAGCCTGACTGACCGCTCCCTCCCTGTTTGGGTTGGCTTAGCCCACTAACCCTGCTCAACATGCTCATCTTGCTGAACAGAGAGCTATTTCATTACTTGACTTTTCTTCCTAAAGTTACCATTTATTTTAACTTTGCCACCTGGAATTAATTTGATTCCTGTAATTCAAAGCTAATATTTTGACCTATTGGTGGCAAAGTAACCCCATTTTGTGAGAAGTAAGCTCTTGTTACTCAAAATGGTATGATAAACCCTTCAGTTTCTCTGCTAGTTTAAAGCGCTGTAACATTTTTTTATTTTTTTCTTCAGGCAGACATGCTTCTGTAGTGCAGACTTACCTTTCATCAAATTGATTTGTTCATTCCCATTTTGTTACAACTTTATAGTTTTCAAAAAGATTAAATATTGGGAAATATTGTTGTAAGGAAATTGGCTACCACTTGCAGTGTTTGGCTATTGTACAAAATACAGTCACTACACTTTACACCTGAAATCCTGTGAAATGCTTTGAGACATTCCTCCTGACAAGAAAGGTACTATATCAAATGCAAAGATTATTTTTTATTATATTATGTATGTGTTAGGTGAGGCTGTGGGTTAAAAACTCCTTAATTTGGGCTAATACATTTATTTTCTGAGCTTTTTAAGATTAAGATTCTGAGCTTTTTAAGTGGTTAGAGCACTCGCTTTGCAAGTGAGAGATCTGGGTTCGATTCCCGGCAGGGCGAAACCTTGGGCAAGTTTCCTTACTCCACACGCCTAATAATAATCCCTCCAAAAAAACAAAGCAATAATAAATTGGTCATTTTCAATCCATGACTGTTTGTGGGACATTGCTGTGCACAATTGGCTGCCGCGTTCGCCCACAAATATACAGTCAATTCACTTTACAGTGTGTTCTGTGAAGCGCTTTGGGATGTCCTCCCGACGTGAAAAGCGCTATATCAAATGCAAGGATTATTATTATTATTAATGTTTACTTTACCAATGTAAAATTCAGAATTATTATAATTCCTATAGTGCCATTAAGGCTTCTATCCAAATACTTAATGCTCATGAATATGCTGTTGGGTATCAAGTATGTATGGTGAAGATGAGCAAACATACAGTTTCTAAAGACTTCTCCATACCTAAAGCTTGAAAGTTCATCAAGTCTTCGTACACAGCGTTGTCCCACTAACAGCCATGATGTGAATGATGAGTTTCATTTGGGGGATTTTTGGCCAAGACTTTGGGAGAAGTTTGGCCAAGACCAACTGACAGCACCAGGCTTCGCGACCACATCACTCCCACCCTTGCTCGCCTCCACTGGCTTCCCATCCCCCAGAGGATTGAATTCAAGATCCTCATCCTCACTTACAAGGCCATTCATGGCCTTGCTCCCTCCTACCTCACTGACCTACTATCCCCCTACTAACGTGCCGATACTCTCCGTTCCTCTGGCTCCGGTCTGCTCCACACCCCCCGCCCTAACTGCCCTACCATCGGTGGCCGGGCTTTCAGCCTCTCAGCCCCTAGGCTCTGGAACTCCATCCCCCAGTGCCTTCGCCTTGCTTCCTCCCTTTCCTCCTTCAAGGCCGGTCTCAAGATCTTTCTCTTCAACCATGCCTTCACCTTCCCTCTCGACTCTCTACCCCCTCCCCGCTCCTTCCCTCCCCTCACCCTGACCATTTCCCCCCTGCTCGGGTCCTGACCCAACTGTCCCGACGTGAAAGGCGCTCAAAAATGCAATCTTGTTGTTGTTGTTGCTGACAAGTCAATTGGATCTAGGTTTAACGTTTCGTGTTTAATTGGAGTGACTATGCTAGTTCTGTATTGGCTAAGTTAGGATTTTGGCAAAGATTTTGCCACGTGAACTAAATGGAAATAAATTTTAATGTGCAGACAACTGCAATAAGAGCAAATTTAGTTTAGTGATAAATTTTCTCTCATTCTGTTTCATGATGCGAAATGCTTATAAAGAGCAGAACTATAGCTGGTAGAATGTGTTCTTTAGATGCAGTGTACCTCAAAGATCAGTCCCGTCAGGATAGGGAGTAGGATAACAACAATTTGCATTTAAATAGCGCCCCTCACATAGGGTAGCATCCCAGAGCGCTTGACAGTGGCGGAGCACTATGGTGAGCCAGGGGGAGGGGAGAGGTGACTGTAGGCATGATTGAAGTGGAAGGTCTTCATGGCGCAATCTGTAGCTGGGAAGGAATGGGCAAGGCGGAGGGATAGAGGAAAATTGTTCCAGAGTTTTAGGGCTAGTGGCTGAAAGTGCGACCATCGATGGTAGAATGGAGGGCACGAGGGACATGCGGGAAGCTGGAGTTAGTTGAACGGAGGCAGCGGGTAGTGGGTTGGGGAGTAAGGTCAGAGATGTAGGAAGGTGCCAGGGCTTGAAGGGATTTGAAAACGAATGTGAGGATCATAAAATCGATCCGTTCGGTTTGTTGTACAATTTGTTGATGTACTCAACCATGGGCAGTACTCCCTCTGAACTTGACAATGAAAATAATAATAATTGAATTTGATGTAGGACGTTTTCATATCTGCAAAATGCCTCAAAACCCTTAACATAATTTATTGTAAAGCGTGAATGTGACAGCCAATTTGCATACAACAATGTCCCACGAAAGCCATGACTGGAGGATTGTTGGCCATGACACTGGGAGAAACCCATTCTCTTTTCCAATAGTGCCAAGGGATCTTTAAAGTCCATCTGAACAGGTAGATGATATTTGGGTTTAATGTCTCACCTGAAGGATGGCACCTCCGACAATACAAAGCTCACGAAAAAAATGTGTCAGCTAAACTCTGAGTTCAGAGTCCCAACGTTGAGTTTGAACCTACAACTGAGCCAGTCTGAAGGCTAATAGGCTGTGACCTAAGACCCTGGCTTTGGGACTATGTAGTCCTATTACAAGGCACAATGCGAGGACTCAGCTGACATAATTGTCATCTACAGTTGGTATAATAACACAATGGTAAATCTGTCCAAAATGTTAACCACGCCTAACAAGCCTACGCCGATTGAATCAGGCTGTCCTGATGACTTGAGCAGAAGTAGCTTGTCTCTTTTATTCGTGGAGTCCTGTAGCTCAGTGGCTAGAGCACTCGCTCGCAAGCGAGAGACCCAGGTTCGATTTCCGGCAGGTCGAAACGCTTTTCGCGCTTTGAAATGTCTAGAAGATGTGAAAAGCATTATATCAAATGCAAGGATTATTATTATGTATAGATATGGTTGGATCAGCTTGATGCTATCATTCAATCACATGGAATTGACAGCAGGAATGGTTTTGTGAATAAGGAAGCAAAACAAAACACATTGCTGAGTTCATCACAATGTAGTCCAAAACCCCCCTTGGTTTTCTGGTTCAGGAAGTAGGAATTTGAGCTGAAATATCAGTTTTTGTTTTCCACGAGTGACGTTTAACACTGTTTTAACAAGTTCAGTAGTTACTGGGTAACAATTGATTCAGTAACAAGAGGTCAGCCAATGAGTGCAAACAACAACAACAAAATTACATTTGTAAAGTGCCTTTCCCGTCGAGAGGACATCCGAAGGCGCTGGACAGACAGAGTTTTGGACCCGAACTGGAGGTTGGGATCGGGGAGGGTGAAAGGCAGGAGGGTGAAGTGGGGAGATCGAAAGCACGGTTGAAGAGGAGGGTCTTGAGATGGTCTTGAAGGAGGCAAGGGATGGGACGAGGTGGAGGGACTGCGGGATAGAGTTCCGGAGGGTGGGGATAGAGTGGCTGAGGACCTGCCCGCCAAAAGTGGGGTGGGTGAGGCGGGGGACATGAAGCAGGCTGGAGCCCACTGAGTGGAGTGAACGAGCAGGATGGTAGGGGGTTAGGAGGTTGTAGAGGTAAGGGGAAGCAAGACCATGGAGGGCTTTGAAGGTGAGGACCAGGATCTTGAATTGTATCCTCTGTGTGATGGGAAGCCAGTGGAGTCAGGTGAGGATGGGGGTGATAGGGTCACGGAGCCTGGTGTGGGCGAGGACACGGGCTGCAGAGTTCTGGATGATCTGCAGCCTATGGAGGGAGGAGTTGTGAAGGCCAACAAGCAAGGAGTTTGCATAGTCAAGTCTTGATGTAATGAAAGCGTGTATGAGGGTTTTGGAGGCCTGCGGAGTGAGACAGTGGCAAGTTTTGTAACAACTTTTACAAGCAGGATATTTTCTATAAGAAAGAGTACATTTTAGGAAGTTCTGTATTGGAAAAACTGTACAATGAACGTGTTGACCAAAGAAGACGTTTTATAGTTCAATGTTTTTATTAAAACATTTCCAAAGCTTCAAGATCCCAATAACTCCATAAACAGACTAAGAGAATTCAGAACCTATTGGAAAGCTGGGAGCCACAATGTACAATGATATGGGTGGAGTACATATGGAGTCCTGTAGCTTAGTGGTTAGAGCATTCGCCTCGCAAGCGATAGGACCTGTGTTCGATTCCCAGGTGGGGTGAAATGTTGGGCAAGTTTCCTTACTCCACTCCCCTCTGTTTACCTAGCAGTAACTAGAAACCCAGTTGTTAGTCGATTGGTGGATCACTTTTCTGGGGGTAATAACCCCTTCAAATCAAAAATAATTTTTTAAAAAATAATAATTTGGTCACTAAATCCATGACTGTTTGTGGGACACTGCTATGCGCAATTGGCTGTCGTATTTTTAATCTCACTGTTCCACAATCTCACTGTGCTTTGTGTAAAGTAGTTCCTCCTGAATTCTCTTTTAGATCTCCTAGTTGCTATCTTATACATTAAAGTATAACCAGTGGGAACAGCCTATTTATGCTAACCTTATCACAACCTTTTAATTGTAAAACATCTCTATTATGTCCCCTCTTAGACATCTTGTCTAGTGAAATGGCCTAACCTATCCAGTCTGTCAAGATAGCAGGACCCTATTAGCTCTGGTATCAAATTAAAAGACTAAGTTTCAATTAAATTCACATCATGGGTCTTTGTGGGACATTATGAGTAAAATGGCTGCCTCATACAAAATCCTGCCAATCAAAATAAACTTTCTCAATACACTTTACAGTAAGTCATGTGAAGCACTTCAAGATGTCCTCCCAATGTGAAAGGTGATATATAAAATGAAAGGATTATTATTTATTCTTCTTTCATAAATGAGAAGAAGGTGCAGTCAAACCACACCCATCCCGTCAAATTCTGCAGGTCCTTGATACTATTTAAATTATCCATAATACACCATCTTATTTTCATTTTCAAATCTTTAGTCCAGTAGATTTATCATGACTGTTTGTGGGACACAGCTGTCTGTACCCAATTAGCTGCCAAGTTTCTAAATGCCACAAAATATACAGTCAATTCACTTTACAATATATTCTGTGTAGCGCTCTTTGAAAAGAGAAAGGAATTTCTCCCTGGGTCCTGGCCAGCAACCAGACAAATAAAATTGGCCATTCACTTTGTGGCTGTTTGTGGGCTTTACTGTGTACAAATTAACTGATGTATTTGTTAGAAATATGCAGTCACTTCTCTTTACTGTGAAGTGTTTTGTGACATTTCGGCAATGCGATAAGATGCTATATTCAATGCAAGGTTTATTATTACAATTCCACAGTTCTTTGCTCAAGTGAGTCTTGGCAGTGAGTGTGCAAGTGCAGGGGAAGGAGGACATTGCAAGTAAACTAATTTCTTCATCAGTCCTGTGAATCCTAGGTGCTTGTTGTGAAGATGATCAGGAAGCGATGCCCTGCATAAGTGCCCTGTCTTTCAGCTGGTGTGAAGCCCAATTTAAAATAGCTTTACCGTGGCCTACTTCATTACAATTCACTGTCAAATGGCTAGTACCTCTTTTTTGGACATTAACTGCCATTGCCAATTGAAGTGGTGGACTGTACATGGGGCAGTGCAGGGAGCATTGCATTTCTAACTGCACATCTAAACAGGTACACGTCCACCACATTTAATAATAATAATCCTTACATTTGATATAGTGCCTTATCACGTCTTCGAGGCGTCTCAAAGCGCTTCACAGAATTTATTGTAAAGTGAATTGACTGTTATGTTTTGTGGGCGAAACACGGCAGCCAATTGCGCACATCAGTGTCCCATAAACAGCCGTGGATTAAGTGACTAATTTTTTTATTATTATTTATCGTCATTGTTAGCAATGCTGTCATTGCTGTCCAATGACTCTATAAGTAATTCCTATAAAAGGACAGTGCATGCCAAATGAGGCGCATTCCTGTTCTGTACACCTGTGTATCTGCGTGTGTAGAAATAAAACGGAGGTAACCATGAGATCAAGAAGATCAAAGGTTTGCCACAAGATTGACTGAGCAACACAGTCGTTGACATGCTGGTGACCCAGAATATGTCACACCTTCACGAAAAATACCCTGCCCCATAGCACCAGAATCAGATCACTGGGTTCCTGTGAGTTACAATAATAGTTGTTGTGACGGTTCTTTGTTAGTGACTTGAGTGATTGTTGATGAATCCCATTTTGAACAACCACATTTTAACCCCAGTGAAATCAAAAGCACAATATTGACAGCAGGTTTCAGAAATATTGAATCTCGCTTGTAACTGAAAGTGGGTCAGGCTCGCTCGCAGGAATGCTCATTGCTCCCGGATAAAATTACTTCAGACCGGAGTCCCAGGGGCTCCAGTGACATACATCCAATTACGTCAGGATTCAATATTCATGAATCCTTTGCAAATCCCAGTTATGAGTATTGTTCAGCACCTTATATCAGGAGATAAGGTGGATAGTTTGGGAGGTCTAATTTAGTTTTTTAATTTTAAGTCGTCTTTCTCTTTCCTCTTTTTNGGGTGCCCGGCCAACTGTGTAAAGCGCTTTGAAACATCTTCCCGACGGGAAAGGCGCTATCTAAATGTAAATAAGATTTCAAATGAATCAAACAGAAGGTCAAACCTATCCATACGGTGGAATGTATTAATTAGTGATTTTAATAGGATTCCTTAATAAGGAGTTAATTGGAGCCTCCTGCTGGTAACCTGAAGTATGTCATATGTCACCTTGATCCCTCCATATCTTTAAATCCCTTAAAACCCACCTTATTGACTATGCCTCTGGTCACCTTCTCTTTCCCTCGCCACTCCTTATTCTCCCTTGCTTGGCTGCTGACCCCTGTCATTGCTAAGTGATGTTCTCCAATGTGAAAGATGCTATATAAATGCAAGCAGATCACTTCAGAGCAGAGTTCCCACAGTTCAGAGTAATGGACAGTTTACTTATTAAAAAAAACTATCAGGAATCACTGCTTATTAGACCCCAGTTTGTATAATGTGTGTGTGTGTGGAGAGGAGAGGAGGGAAGTGTCCTCCTGTTTTTAATCCCAGAGTAAGACACAAAGTCAAGGGACCTGACATCATTTATAAACTGAGCAGATTTGCCCAGACAATCTACTTTGTGCAACAGCATAATAAAAACTAAAATGTGTATTTTTCAGGTGGTTGATGCTTTTTCCCCCAATAAAATCTAACCGCTAGCACCGAACAAGACCATTTGCCCAACTAATCCGTGCTGGTGTTTATATACTCCACATGATCCCCCACCCATCCTAATTTCCCCTCGCTTTCTATAGCTCTTCTCCCTGATGTATTCATTGAGTTTCCTTTTGCAGGCATTAATACATTAACACTTTCTGTTTTCATTCATGGCTTCTGGCAGTTGAGTTCCACATTCTCACCATCCTCTTTTTCTCTACGTCTGCTGTATTCTTGCTGAGTGTTTGAATCCAGCGTTTTGTTTCCTCTATAAAGTTGTAAGGGAATAAGGAAATAACCATCTGAGTAAGATTGTGTTACAGCTCCAGAATGGTTACATTAGTGGCTGTGCTTAGCATGATTTGTATATCTTTCGGCAGCATTAAGGCCATGACTCCAACAATACCTTCCAGCAACACTGCAGGTAAATGATGGGAATGTATATGTTTGTGAAAAAAAAGTTTAATAACTGCTGTTTTTTGTTTCTGAGGACGAGGGCATGTTTCATATCACTATTTCAGGATCTACATCTTTCTGCCTTTCAAAGTTTGAACCTTTGAACTGTTTTGTTCTTCGGACTTTTTGCTGTTTTGTAAAAATCATAAATTTATGCAACTTCCGATATTCGAAAATGGCAATAGCAAATAGCATATCAAATCCTATTTGTGAATATTGCAAAGTAATGCCATAGTTTAACACTTATAAGGTGAAGCAATGTGTTCATATGTAGCAAAAGTACTGAGTACAATGGTTTAAGATTTGCTGATGGTCTTAATCTATGAAGAGAATCCAGGTGGTGTATCCCAATATCCTTTTATATTTCTCCTTTTCAGATATTCACCTCTTAAAAGCTAATATGCATTATGTCTCAACCATGATTCCAGGTAGATCATACCATGTCTAATAACTCCCTCTGTGTAAAAATAATCTCTCAACCTCTCCCTTTCCTCTTTTGGTAATTACATTATACCTGTACCATTTAGTACAGCCAGCGCCTTGGGACGTCCTCCTGACGTGAAAGGCGCTTTATAAATGGAATCTTGTTGTTGTTGTAGTACAGATAAAGTGGAAATAATTTCTTCCTCTTTAGGCTATCAAAACCATTCATAATTTTAATCTTTCTCAAGTTTCCTCCCAACTTCCTCTTTTTTAGGTCTCTCAGCATATGTAAAACCATTCATTGCTGGCTTCACACCCCCAGTTCTGCGTGCCCCACTCTTCAGGCTTTCTGCCCCCACCCTCTGGAACTCCATTCCCTTCACCTCCTCCTTCCCTCGCCCCCTTTGGTCATCTTCCACCTCACCCCTCCTGAATCCAACTCCCAGCTGTTTCATTCATGGTATCATCCTTATGAATAGCACCCTCTCTGTATCCTTGACATCCTTCCCATAGTGGATACCCAAAATTGGACACAATGCTCCCAACTCCAGCATAACTAATGATTTACACAGGTTTAGCAGTATCAAGACCAATATTGTAATAGGAAGACATCTTAGGAAGAAGCATTGTAGTAATAATAATCCTTACATTTGATACAGCACCTATCACATCAAGAGGATTTTTCAAAGCAAGTCATGGAATATACTGTGAAATGTAGTGAGTATTTTGTAAGGTTCGTGCACAGCAATGTCCGACAAACAGCCATGAAGTGAATGATCAATTTTACATGGGGGATTGTTGGCCAGGAACTGGGAGAAACTCTTCTCTTTATAATCAGTGCCGTGGGATTTTAAATTTTCATCTGAATGGCACCTCCAACAATGAGGCAGCCCAGGGCACTGAACTGGCATGTCAGCCTGGACTATATGAATTCCACATCCCGACTGGGGTTGGGGGGTGGAGGGCGTGCGGGGTTAAACCTATAACTTTTTCACTCAGTTGTGAGAGTGGTACTAACTGAGCCAGGCTGACACATAATAATAATAATCCTTGCATTTGATATAGCGCCTTATCATGTCTTCGAGACGTCTCAAAGTGCTTCACAGAATATACTGTAAAGTGACTTGACTGTATATATTAAGGGCGAAATAAATATAAATGACATGTAGAGTAATTGAGAAAAGGTGCACAGACTAGTAAGTAGAGGTGTGTTAAACATACTATTCAGTGGTGTCTTCAGGGAATTCTCTGTGCTGGAATTTCAAACTATCACCAGAAGGAAAAAGGAGATATCTCAATGACTTGAAGAGGCATTGCATCAAAATCGAGGATTATTATTATATTATTTACACAAGAGAGTGATTATTAGAATGTGTAATACCTTAACAGAAATGGCTTGTGAAGTTGAGTCCATGGGAGCATTTAAAGGGAATACGGATAAATACTTGACGAAAAGTATTAAAAGGCACGTGGAAGGGGAATTTGGGTTGCAGTAGATACCTCCAGTGTGGTAGCTCACTCTAGTAGTTTGCTTCAGCTAGGGGTTGGTAGCATCAACACATATACAAAAGACTGCACAGCCTCTTTCTATGCTGAAAAATCTCCAGCATTGATAATAACAATTTGATATACCACCTTTCGCATCAAGAGGAAAAGTGTAATGATTGTGTATTTGTTGGCAAACGGGCTAGCCAATTTTTCCACACATGGTGTTCCATAAACAACTGTGAAGTGAATGACCAATTTTATTTGCGGAATTGTTGGACAAGTCAACAGGAAAAGCTCCCTTCTCTTTTCGAATAGCGCCATGAGATCTTTAACATCCACCTGCACAGGCAGTTGGGACCTTGGCTTACCATCGCACCAGAAGGATGCTTCCTAGTGATGGAGCCAGGTATTGCAGCAGGGAGGATAGACCATTAGTGGCATCACCTTCCCGTCGCTCTCTGCATTATATTTTGCAGACCCTTTAAACGCTGCCTCAAATCTCCTGCTCCGTCTCTCTTCCTGTTACTCTCAGCTCTGCCTTTTCTCTCATAATATGCTTGAAGGGACACCAAACATACACCTACAACAACAAAAACTTGCATTTATGTAGCACCTCTCATGCAGGGTAACGTCCGAGAGTGCTTTACAGTGGCGGAGCATGATACCGAGTTTGGGGTAGGGACAGGTTACCATAGGCACGGTCGAATAGGAAGGTCTTCAGGTGTGATCTGAAGATGGGAAGGAAGGGGCAAGGTAGAAGCATAGAGGAAGAGTGTTCCAGAGTTTCAGGGAGTAATGGCTGAAGGCGGGGCCACCAATAGTGGAACAGAGGGCATTAGTGTGAGTATTTGGAAATAGATCTGTTCGACAATAGCGAGCCAGTGATACTAACCTGGCTAGAGCCTGTGTGATGGGGGTGTGGAGTTTAGTACCTAAAGGCTGCCAGGGGGGCACTTACCCCCCCCCCCATATTACCTCCACCACTGATGCCACCTTGAACAATACAGCACATTGCTAGCACTGCATCGGCGTGTCAGTGTAGATAAGTTCAAAGTGCGGCTTGAACCCACAGCCTCGGACTCAGAGGTGAGAGTGTTACCAACTGAGCCAGGATGACACCTAGTTCCAAATATTGAGTGAAAAAATACATTATGTGGTGATGATTATCACTGGTGATAATGGTGACATTGTGGGACGTTCCACTCCTGGAGATGTTTAGCAATTGGGGCACAAGATATTTTGATCCCTATTAGTGAAAAGGATTCAGCAGTACTGCTGCTAAAGCTGCCACTGCCACAAGGTGGCGCTTAACCTAAACGTTTGTGGTTTCAGTACCCGCGAGAATAACAGTGAATGAACGATTCAGATGAATTCATTTTTAACATAGCTTTACACTTAACCATTAAAAATAAGTCTCTGTTTATTTTATCATAGACACGATGAACTGTCTCCAGTTTCAGTACCGTGCAATCTGGAAATAGTTTGACAAAGTTTAGTTGTTAATAATTGCTTCTGAGTCAGTAAGTTATAATAATAATAATCCTTTGATATAGTGCCTTATCACTTCTTTGAAACGTCTCAAAGTGCTTCACAGAATATTTTGTAAAGTGAATTGACTATATATTTGTGGGAAAAACACGGCAGCCAATTGCGCACAGCAGTGTCCCACAAACAGTGGTGGATTGAGTGACCAAATTATTATTATTTATTTTATTTTTTGAAAGAATTATTAGCCCTGAAAAGCGATCTGCCAATCGACTAACAACTGGGTTCCTACTTACTGTTAGGTGAACAAAGGCGTGTGGAGTAAGGAAACTTGGCCAATGTTTCGCCCTGCTGGGTATCGAACCCAGGTCCTCTCGCATGCGAGGCGAGTGCTCTGAACAGGTTGTGGGTTCAAGTCTATGCTGGTGCTCCAAAGCAGTACTGGGGATCACTGCAGTGTTCGAGGTTTCATCCTTCGGATAACACATTAAATTCCCTGTCTGCTTGTTGAGGTGGACATTGGAGATCTTGTGACACTATTTGAAAAGAGAAGGAAGTTTGTCCTGGCCTACAATCCCCCAAATAAAGTGGGTGATTAATTTCCTGTCTGTTTATGGGACATTGCTATGAGCAAATTGGCTGCCACATTTGCATACAACTACACTTTATAGTAAAATCCTCTGAAGAGCTTTGAGACGTCTTGATGGCATGATAAGGCGCTATATCAAATGCAACGGTCGTTATTTCATTAAAATTGGACTAAATCATTAAAAGTGCACTGAATTAGTAAACAAAATTCAGCCAATCAATGAATAGGCTCAGTAGCCACTTTCCCGTCACTCTAAAAAACAAAACAAAAAGTGCCAGAATTTTCTGTTCCGGTTCACAGAGCCAGTAAAATCTGCATTAATCTGCATACACGTCCACACCCAAAATTCAATAAGAACAATGTATACTTGAATATGATGCCTTCTGTGTAGGATGAATGTTTCAAAGTGCTTCACTGAGATGGGAATGACCAAGCAGGGAGGACAAGAAACGGAACTTGAGAGTAAGTTTTTAAGAAAACTTGGAACAAGAAAGGGCCATTCAAACTGATTCCTTACAAGGATGTCCTTGGGCTTTGCAACTGATCCTCCTCACAAGAAAGATTTTGCAAGATCCTCCCTGTCCCGAAGGCAAAATAAAGTGGAACTCCAGAATACCCATTGGTACAATTGATCCTTACTTCCTATATTGCATATCCATGAGTAGGTCCCACGGTTCAGGAATTTATTATGTTCCACCCAACATTTGATCATCTTTGTACTTATCATCCTACCTCTCTTTGCTCCTATCTCAAATTACAATCTCTTTTGAAGGATATTTTTGTTCAATTGAGAAATCGCTGTGAAAACACCAGCCCTATGTAATACACTGTAAATGTTGAAACGAATAATAGGTACCTGGCCATGTGATACTATTGTTATATCAGAGGTGTGGCAGTGAGTGTTGGCTTTATAAGTTGTAATAGCTGAGCCTGCAGTCTCCCCACCTGGCTGCTAAATGTTTTGCAATATGTATTGCTAATATTTAGCAAAACCTTTCCACATTCATTACATTTATGTTGTGAATTTTTTTCAAAATGTTCTTTTTCCTCTTTCCACACTGACAGAAACCCCTATTGCTCAGATCCTGTATCCTAACAATAACAGCATTGAGGCACAGCTCGGTAAGTGAAACTTGGTGAAAAAGTAAATATTATCTTCCTTTCCCTTTTCTGGTGCCAGCTTTTCGAATTATCCATTATCGCATTATACTTCTCTATTATCAGCTGTCAACCAGGATCAGACATTCCAATGCAATGCTGGGGTGCGATGTATTGTCAGAAGTACAATTGTTAAAACCCCACAAGTCAGAACTTGCAATCACATAGCCTAAGTTGACACTCCAATGCAGTGATGGGAGGGCGGGGGGTTTGCATTGTTGGAGGTGCCATACTTCGAATGAGACTGTATGTTCAGATGGATCACTCAAGCGCTTTGAGATGCTGCCCTGTGTGTAGGACGCTCTACACAACTGCATGTTGTTGTTGTTGACTTTAAAGACCTTGTGGTACTATCGGAAAAAAGTTTCTCCCTGTGTCCTAGCCAATATATCCCCCAAATAAAATTGGTCACTCACTCCATAGCTGTTTGTGAAACATTGCTATGCACACAAAATGCACAGAAAATCCACTTTACAGTATGTCCTGTGAAGCATTTTGAGATGTCTCAACTACGTGATAAGATCCTATATCAAACAAAAGGATTAGTATTATTATGACTGTTTGTGGGACATTGCTGTGCACAAATTGACTATTGTGTTCACCAACAAAATACAGAGTAACTCTACAGTAAATCCTGTGAAGTGCTTTGATTTGTTTCAACAATGCAATATATCAAATGCAAGGATTATTACTGAGCATATGAACATTATAGTGCATCCACCAACAAGAGACTGAGCAAAACAGACTTATGTTTCATTTTTCTTTTCTGTTAGAACAATTACTGACCTAGATGATTGTGTGTGGTTAAAAGGAATTTAGAGCAATTACTGACTTGATGATTGTGTCTGATAAAAAGAAATCAACATAGCGAGGTGAGATGACTGATAATATCCATTGACATTGGGTGTCTGCCAATGTTAATTTTGCTGAGTTTTCTCATGTGTCATACCCCCAGCTTCAAAAATGAGCTTCCTCACATTGTTGGCTCAATAACACCTTCAATCCAGTTCTGCGTAATTTGCTTTGAACTAACTTTTAAACAATTTGGAAAACACAGGAATGCACAATTCTTTCTGATTGATGCTTTGGATCAATAGATGAGGAGACTCTTGCATTGGGTAGCTTCTCAATGATTACATCAAATGCAAGTATTATTACTGAATGGATACTATGGACCATTAATATATCCAGTGTATTTTCTTTACACTTTTTAGTGTCTGATTATTTTGTTTTTTTTCTCCCATTGGCTGATTGTCTGATCCTGGCTCTCAGCCTCTTCATGCTGGGGTGTGGTTCCATGGACACTGGTTGCTCTCTGGTATCCTGGCCAGGGTGCTGTGAAGACCAGACTAATTTAGCCTCCCATTGCTCCCTGAGGTCAGCAAACTCAGCAAACCTAACTGGAATTCAAACCAGTCATCTTGTGGTCTGTGATCTACAAATGATGATTGTTTAATTTTTTTTGTATAAATTCTTCTCCCTCACTCCCCTTCACCCCTGAAGATGCAATCCTAATCCTTTTTCCTTCCACTGAAGTGTGGTTCCACAGACATCAGTTGCCCCCCTTGGTAATAATAATATAATAATAATCCTTGCATTTGATACAGCGCCTTATCACGTCATTGAAATGTCTCTAAGTGTTTCACAGGATTTACTCTAGATTGTGGCGACTGTGTATCTTGGTATCTTGCCAATGCAAACATTACGCATGTTTGATCCCTGGCAGTATCATGAACAAGCTGAAGAGATGTGGAAGGCTCCAGAGCCAAGATGAATTCTGTCTATGTGTACACGTCTGGGGACTTTGGATAACATGGGAAGCCTGGATGATATTTCCCTCCATGACCCAGGGCCTGACCTAATTATAATGTCCCCTAGTCACTGAGCTATATGGACAGCCTGTGATCTGGTTAGAATTCCTTCTCCATGCACACGTCGAGTCCTGTAGCTCAGTGGTTAGAGCACTCGCTTTGCAAGCGGGAGACCTGAGTTCAATTCCAGCAGGGCGAAACCTTGGGCCAGTTTCCTTACTCCACACGCCTAATAATAAACCCTCCAAAAAAAAAAACATAATAAATTGGTCATTTTCAATTTACGACTGTTTGTGGGACATTGCTGTGCGCAATTGGCTGCCGCGTTCGCCCACAAATATACAGTCAATTCACTTTACAGTGTGTTCTGTGAAGCGCTTTGGGACGTCCTCCCGACGTGAAAAGCGCTATATCAAATGCAAAAATGCAAGGATTATTTGTGACTGATTGTCAGGCAGTCAACCAGTACAGAACCCTCTGCAGCTTTTGACCTCGCCACTGAGAGGTCCATCCTCCGCACAGGATTCAAGCCACATAACTTGCCACACACAGAGTGAACAAGTTTAGGTGAAGCACTTTACCTGAGGAAAGAAGGAAAGGATGTCAGCCACTGAATTGCTCTTGGACATCTTATAATAATAATCCTTACGTTTGACATAGTGCCTTATCACGTCTTTGAGATGTCTCAAAGTGCTTCATGAAATATACTGCAAAGCAAATTAACTGTATATTTTGTGGGCAAAACCAACTCAGAGGATCTTAGCTGGATAAGCTGCACCACAATGCATTTCTTCAGAAAGAAATTGTCCCAACTGCCCAGCACCTTGGGACGTCCTCCCGACGTGAAAGACGCTCTATAAATGCAATCTTGTTGTTGTTGTTGTACTTAGCTGCCCTTTAAACCAAAAGAACAGTAATAGGGAATGTGGTCTCTATAATCAATTTTGTTTGTGATTTTAATTAACTGTTCAGACATTTAAGAATTATTAAAAAATATATTCAGCATCTGAATCATTCATCTGGAATCAAAAATGAGTAGAGAGCGGGCCACTGTTCTCATATCATTCAGTGGAAGTTTATAGCTTTATCCAACCCTGATCCTCAATCCAATCGTAAACATTTTTCCTTATAATTCTAAAAGCACCAATCCCTAAAACATTTATCCCTCCTGCTTTATTGTTACTTTGTTCTTGCTGGAATATTGTTGAACTCCGCAAGTGTTGACTTTTTACAGGCTCAAAATTGAATACCACTTGCAAAGTATGGACTGAATTTCATTCAACAATTGAAATATTGGTATATTGGCTGGCAAATGGCTCTTACATTGAAGACTACAGCAGAAGCAGCAGAGTTAGAGAAAGACAAACAATGTATGTATTCAACATTTTATTAAGAATTATAAATAATAAATAATAAATTACAGAGAAAGTATTTTAATAATGCTTTTGGAAATCTTTATTTGTACTATGTAGGTTGCAGCTCAGCACAGCAAATTCAAATCTGATCATATTTAGCTGCACAAATAATAATAATCCTTGCATTTGATACAGCACCTGATCACCTCTTTGAGATGTCTCAAAGCTCTTCACAGAATATACTGTAAAGTGAATCGACTGTATATCTTGTGGACGAACCGCAGCAGCCAATTGCGCACTGCAGTGTCCCACAAACAGTTGTGGATTGAGTAACCAATTTTTTTTTACACTTTGCCAGGTAAACAGGGACGCGTGAAGTAGGGAAACTTAACCTCACATTTTGCTCTGCCGGGAATTGAACCCAAGTCTCTCACTTATGAGGCGGGTGCTCTAACCACTGAGCTACAGGACTCTGAATAAGTAATTCTTGCAGAGACTTCATTGCTGTGTTTCTGAGTAATTCTGCATGGAGTTGCAGTCATTGGAAATGTATCTTTTGTCCATCTAACACAAGGCAGAAGAGTAATAATTAATACAGTCTTCTAGTCCCTGTGCCATGTAGAGTTATGGAAAGTAACCCATCACGTTCATTTAAAAAAAAGTTACTTGTGAATAACAGTTGAGGCATTTCAGATCCTTCAAATTCCTAGATTAGAGACCCAAATTTCTCACGACCTTGGTTTGAAGATCAAATGCTTTAAAATTTAAAATTGTCCAGAATTTTGTAACATTTCCATATTTAGTCTTAATTTGGAAGAAGGTTCCCCCATTTTTTTTTAGGAAAAGTGGAAAACTGATTTCAAAATTATTTCCCCCCCAAATTCTGCATGATCGTATATTTTAAAATAATCTGCCCCCCCCCACCCCATCGCCAACGTCTTGGGTTCTCAGTCAGCCATGTAAACAGCTTTGAGTTGTTCTCAGCCGTGAAAGGCACTATAAACTGTATTGCATAATCTAGGTAAACAGGATGCATCCCTTAAGGGAGAATACGCATTCCATTCCAGCAATCTATCCCTGGAAATTCCATGTGTAGGTGGGAAATCTCAGATTAATATCAGACACCCGGCTGACCAAAAAAAAATCACAATCTTAGGGCAAAGATCATGAGAAATTTTGAACATAAGATCCTTAAAGAGGTTTGGGTGAAAAGTTCCAAAGTGTTAATTCTTCCTATCCTGGGGGACTATAACTCACTGCTTTAACTCGTTTGTATCTTTTGTTTAATTTCTAGTGAAAAAAGAGGAATAAAAGGACATTACATTAAAGCTGAGCTGAGTTTCTCAGAAGTGACAAACGAGGATTTTAAAACAAGTTTTATATGCGTTGCTTTGAGTAGACAAACAGCTGAAACAAGATTTCTTCAAATAAGACCGGCAGGTATATACTTTCTATACAGTATAAGTATTAAGATGAAATGAGTGGATTTTAATCTAAATCAGTGGTGGCCAACCTTTATGGTGAGCCAACAAAACACATTTTTTGATTGAATATTTCTTGATTTATGTCATAAATCACAAAATATTCAATCAAGAAAAAAAATGAATGCACACCACCAATTGAACATGGACTTACCTAGATTTGTACGAACGTTCAAGAGGGCTGTTTCTTAATGCCCCGTGGACCACTTTCAGCCCACGGGCCAAAGCTTGATCAATCAAATGAGCCATTCCATGATAATTCTATAGTTGGGAGAGGGGAAGAGAAAATAAATCAAATGGTGATCCTGTAAATGATCGCAATAAGATTGAAAAATGTACAGGACTATTAAGCTTGGAATGAGAAAAGGTTATTCTGCCACTCCATGCACAGACACACACACACACGTTTTCTTGATTGGACTGGGGGAAAGCTCTTACCAGTTATTTGCTCACCCCCAAAGGTTATTAAGCTAAAGCAGCAGAAAGTTCATATATCCCAAAATTGCCACTATTCAAACCCGGCATTCTTAAAATTCCCAGTATCTTAATAATAATAATAATAATCCTTGCATTTAATATAGAGCCTTATCACGTCTTCAAAATGTCTCAAAGCCCTTCACAGAATATACTGTAATGTGAATTGATTGTATTTTGTGGGCAAAACACGACAGCCAATTGTGCACAGCAGTGTCCCACAAACAGTGTGGATTGAGCGACCAAATTATTTTTATTTATTTTGAAGGAATTAATACTCCTGGAAAAGCAATCCATCAATCGCCTAACAGCTGGGATCCTACTTACCACTAAGTAAACAGAGGCGTATGTGTAGAGTAAAGAAACTTGCCCAGAGTTTCGTCCTGCCGGGAATCGAACGCAGGTGTCTCGCTTGCGAGGCGAGTGCTCTAACCACTGAGCTACAGGACTCCACATCTGTCCTGAAATTGCCCTTAATAACTCTAAACATATATCCTCTTGTTCTACTGTCTTGGTGCATCCTAAAGTATCCGTTGAGGTTTACTTTTTCAATCCCATTGAAAATGTTATGCACCTATTTGGAGTCCCCCCTGAGTCATCTTCATTTAAGACTGAAGAGCCTTCGCTTGTCTAATTATTGCTCGTAACCTGGGCCAATAGAAAAGTGTGGTAGCACTTTTTCCACAGAACCCATCACAAATGCCTCCTCTGCTACAAATGCCTTCCTCCGCTACAAATCTGCAAAAAAGGTAGTTTCTGGCGCGCAGGCTTCTTGCTGTTTACCTGTGTTTGCGAGTGTGTGCTCTCTCTATATGTTTGTGAGTGTGTGTGTCTTTCTCTCTGTGTTTTTAAGTGTGTGTGTGTGTTTGTCTGTGTTTGTGAGTGTGTTTGTCTCTCTTTGTGTTTGTGAGTGTGTGTCTCTCTATGTGTTTGTGAGTGTGTGTGTGTCTCCTCTATATGTGTGTCTGTTTGTGAGTGACTATGTGTCTCTCTCCTCTGTACGTATGTGATTGTGTGTGTCTCTTCTCTATCCGTGGGTGTTTATGAGTGTCTCTGTGTGAACGTGTAAGTGTGTCTCTCTCTCCTCTGTGTGTGTTTCTCTGTGTGTGCGTGTGTGTGCCTCTTAGTGTGTGTGTGTTTATCTCTGTAGCTCTGTGTGTGTTTCTCTCACTGTGTCTGAATGTGTATCTCTCCCTCTGTTAATGTGTGTGTATCCTCTCTCTGTGTCTCTGTGTGTTTGTCTCTCTCTCTCTCTCTCTCTGTGTCTCGTTCTGTGTATGTGTGTGTGTGTGTGTGTCTCTCGCTGTGTGTGTGTGTCTCTGTGTGTGTGTCTCTCTCTCTCTCTGTGTCTCGTTCTGTGTGTGTGTGTGTCTCTCTATGTGTGTATGTATGTGTGTGTGTGTGTCTCTCGCTGTGTGTGTGTCTCTCTTTCTCTGTGTGTGTGTGTCTCTCTGTGTGTATGTGTCTCTGTGTGTGTCTCTCTGTGTCTGTCTGTGTGTGTGTCTCTGTGAATGTGTGTATGTGTCTCTCTCTGTGAATGTGTGTGTGTGTGAGTGTCTTTCTGTGTCTGTGTTTATGTGTTTGGTGCTGGGCCCTGAGAGGTAGGGGTAGGACGAGTTGAGCACCCGTAGCCTTGGAAGTTCCCCCACCACCCCCAAAAAAAGGGCCACGCAGTTTTTGTTAAAGAAGGAATTAATAGTTTTTATGCAACAACCTAATGTGTGTTATTTCCTTATCAATAAAGTGCCAGATGTAGGTTGGCAGTAGAATAATAATAATAATAATAATAATCCTTGCATTTGATATAGTGCTTTTCACATCGGGAGGACGTCCCAAAGCGCTGCACAGAACACACTGTAAAGTGAATTGACTGTATAATTGTGGGTGAACACGGCAGCCAATTGCACACAGCAATGTCCCACAAACAGTCGTAGATTGAAAATGACCAATTGTTATTATTGTTTTGGGTTTTGGAGGGATTATTATTAGACGCGTGGAGTAAGGAAACTAGCCCAAGGTTTCGCCCTGCCTGGAATTGAACTCAGGTCTCTCGCTTGCAAAGCGAGTGGTCTAACCACTGAGCTACAGGACTCCAGTCCACAAAAAATGTATAGTCCACAAAAAATAATCAATTCACTTTTCAGTATATTCTGTGAAGCGCTTTGAGAAGTCTCGAAGACATGATAAGGTGCTATATCAAATACAAGGATTATTATTATGATTTACCTCAATAGCACCATAAACCCCGCAATTCTCTGCAAGATTTACAAATCCCCCTGTAGGTTTTGGCAAATATTTCCATACGTTTCTATCGTCCAGCTCATAACTCATTCCTCTAACATTAGGGATCATCCTTATTACTCTCATCTTCACTGCCTCCAAGACCTCCCTTATGTTGCAGTGCAGTGTTCTAAAGTACTATAAGAACGGTAACTCGTGCAATTTAGCAGTTTCTGAAGCTGCTTAAATTATTGCAAAATAGAGTTTGCTATTTCCTTTACTACTGTACATTACCAAATGTCAGTGGCAGTAAACGCATTCAACCGGTTTCAACAAGATTCTAATTTCTAATCAATAAGTTGACTTTAAGTTTAAACGCATGCGATCAGATGAGAGTGAAACAAAGATTTTACATGAGGAGCGAATTTATTTGAAAAGAGAGGAGTTTTCCCTGGTGTCCTAACCAACAATGGACCAAATAAAATTGGTCCTTCACTTGTACAATGATCGTCCGTTGTAGCTGGAAATCTGACGTGAACAGATATACATATATCCAAAAACCGTAACATGAAGGTATTGCATTATGGGATGATGACATAAACGTATACTATGTGGTGTAATGTTCTCTCTGAATTCAGGCTAGTGGGCAAACTGGAGTAAACATTTTCTCAACCACTATTATGCAAATAATACCCATGGACGTGACAAAATGAAGAACAAAATCATCTGTTGTTGCTCATTTCCCGGCATCCACTGACTTCCATTTAGGTTGCGTGTGATCAGGGAAAATTTGTGTGTAGGTGGGGGCTGAGGGTGGGTGGTGAGGTGCTGTCCCTGTAATTAGATTGGGTTCTTGTCTGTCTGATCGGGTAGATTTTAAAGAAACCACAGCACTATTTGAAAAGAAAAGTGTTCTTGCTAACAATCCCCCAAATACAATTGGTTATTCATTTCATGGCTGTGGATAGTGTTGTGTGCAAGTTGGCAGCCGTATTTGTGTACAAATACAGTCACTCCACTTCACATTAGAACCCGTGGGTGCTTTGAGACGTAATCCCGACATGAAAGGCGCTGTATCAGTTGCAAGGATATTTATTACTGTCACTTTCTCAGGTTAATCAATCATTTGGCTTGGTGCCAGCCTGACTGAGTCTCCACGAGGTCTTCCCTTTGTCCTGTCTAAGATAGGAGATTGATCAGTTTAGGGCTGTATCTGGTGCTTGTTATTTTGTTATGTGGGTTCATTAGTATATTCTTTTTAAGTGACTGGTTATTTCTTATCAGTATCCCGGGATGGTACCAAGGTCCTCTAGTTTAAACAACTTGCTCATTAGTTGCTATTCTTGAGGGTTGCCTTTTGTCGCTTGGCAGACCCTGTCAGAATCTAGCGACTTATTACTAAGTCGAGATCCTGTGTCGACCATTACCTTGGACCGTTACCTCTGTGGTTATTTACTGATAGGTGGTGACCCGATGCCCTTTTCCAAAGCTGTCTTGTTATTCTTTCAGAAACAGAGAAAACCAGATGTGTCCTATCCCATGACTGTCAGTACTTTCTCCATTCTACATTTGTTTAATGTTCATTATTATTAGACTACAACTTCTATAATCTAACACTATTAAAAAAAAAATTTAAGTTCCTACCCTATCACGATTTGCTAGGTAAACAGAGGCTTTGGAGAAAAGAAACTTGCCTAAAGTTTCGCCCTTCCAAATCACAAAATCACATCTGAGTTCAGCCCATCTGATCTCATCTGTCTAGAACACCCACCCTACCATTCCTCCATCACTGTATCAAGCTGCCATGTCTTGCCCTTACGTGTCCAATGACCGTGGTTTCTGGAGGAATCTTTTATGTTGTACTTTGCCAAAAGTCTTATAGAAGAGGAGAGATGAAGAATCTTCACTTCCACATTCTCTAGAATATAGAAGAATTAGAGGTGATCTTATAGAAACCTATAAGATTCTTAAGCGTCTTGACAGGGTAGATAGTGTGAGACTGTTTCTCCTGGTTGGAGAATCTAAAACTAGGGGTCATAGTCTAGTTGAGAAAACATTTTTTCACTCAGAGGGTAATGAATTTATGGAATTCTCCACCCCAGAAGGCTGTGGATGCTCAGTCATTGGACATATTCAAGACTGAGATCGATAATTTTTTAAAAACTAAAGGGATTAAGGGATATGGGTTTAGGGTGGGTAAGTGGAATTAGGTTAGAAGATCAGCCATGATCTTACTAAATGGCGGGGCAGGCTCGAGGGGCCAAATGGCCTACTCCTGCTCCTATCTTTTATGTTCTTATGTTCCCATTTACTACAGATCACACAGTGCAAGGTTGGTTTTGACTGAGCTGTTCCTGGTAAATTTAAATTTGTCCATTGCTACTGGAATTTGTAGCCAATGCAAAAATAAGCTACTGTACAGTATTCTTTAAACAAAGCTATTTTAGCTACGGTTTGACAGGGAAGCCGAATACATTTTCTTACAAAAGTAGCAACTTGCATTTGTAGAGCGTGCTTCATGAAGGATGATGTATTGGAACACTTCATAGGAATAGGATAAGATGACCAGCAAGGAAAGAAGGGGGAAAGTGGATATGACCATAGGCATGGTCAGAAAGATAGAAACAACAACTTGCGCCCTTCACGAGGGGTAGTGTTCCGGTGCTCTTGACAGTGATGGAGTCTGACCCCGAGCCAGGGGGAGAAGGAGGGGGAGGTGACCATAAGCACGATCAAAATAGAAGATCTTTAGATGGAATTTGACAGTGGGGAGGGAGGGGGCAAGGAGGAGCGAATGAGGGAGAGAGTTCCAGAATTTTGGGGCACAGTGGCTGAAGGCACAGACACTGATGCTGGAGCGGAGGGGACGAGGGACAAACAGGAGGCCGGAGCCAGCCAAGCGAAGCAGTGAGCGGTGGAATGGAGGGTAGCAGATCAGATAGGTAGGGAGGTGTGAGGGCATGAAGGGATTTGAAAACGAGTGAGAGGATCTTGAAATTGATCAAATCAGTGATTGGGAGCCTGGCAAAGACTGGTGTGATGGGGGTAAGGAGTTTTTTGCAGGTGAGTATCCAGGCTGCAGAGTTTTGGATTCACTGAATCTTGTGTAATGTAGAGCTGGGGAGACTAGCAAGGAGGACATTGGAATAGTCCAGCCAGGAAGTGACAAAGATGTGGACGAAGGTTTCGGCTGTGTTGGTTGTGAGGTACGGACGGAGGTGGGCAAGATATGTTTTTACGTGAGATAATACGAAGATGTTAAAGCTTATGAACAACATAACGTTTGATTATTCTGATCTATAGACTATTTCATGATAGTAACGTGATTTCATTTTTTTTCCTGTAGTCTCCAATATTGCACTGAACATTGTGGTTACACTTGCTGTGCTTTCCTGCGCCATTCTGGCATTCCTGCACCTGTTCAAGTCTTTAAAGAGAAAGAATTATCTTGACTTCTGATAATTTAACATAAAGGAAAACTACAGGTAATCTGTTTATCTTGATGCTTTTTCCAACGTCTCGGCTGAGATCAGGAGCTTTCCATGTGGGAATTCTGAATGTCAGACTGTGGCCTACCATTGACCTGAATTGCAGGTTTGATTTAATTAGGGGTACAATCTGTGATTTTGTCAAAATTACATTGTATTTAATGATTTTACTATTGTTTAAGCAACAGGAAATTCTACAAATGACTAATGTACATAATGCTCTGAGGTACTACCCTGTGTTAAAAAACCTGCCCTCGCCCCCTCCAACCTCACAAATTTCCAATATTATTATTATCTCTCCGTGA
The DNA here is from genome assembly GCF_018977255.1 of Callorhinchus milii. Lineage (NCBI taxonomy): Eukaryota > Metazoa > Chordata > Chondrichthyes > Chimaeriformes > Callorhinchidae > Callorhinchus > Callorhinchus milii. Next base: position 61,218,638 of record NW_024704745.1, read on the forward strand.
CCCTGGCTCCCTCTGCCTCCTTGTTCGCCTGGACCTCTCTGCTGCGTTCGACACAGTCGATCACCCCATCCTCTTCCCTCATCTACTTTAGTGGGATCGCATTCGCATGGTTTGAGTCTTACTCAACAAACTGGCAACAATATAATAATAATAATCCTTGCATTTGATATAGCGCTTTTCACGTCTTCTAGATGTCTCAAAGCGCTTCACAGAATATGCTGTAAAGTGAATTGACCGTATATTTGTGGGCGATACATCTCGGCAAATGGGTTTTCCTCCTGAACCTGCCTAGTCACCTGCAGGGTACCCCAAGACTCCATCCTTGGCCTCCTTCATTTCCTTATCTACATGTTCCCTCTCAGCGATGTCATCCGCAGACTTGGCGTCAACTTCTACGTGTATGCGGATAACACCTAAATCTACTTCTCCCCCTCTAGCTGTGACTCCCAGTCCATTGATGTCCTGTCAGCTTTTTGACAGATATCAAGGCTGGGTGGGTGCAAATTTTCTGCAGCTGAAAGCTGGCAAGGCGGAAGCCATACTCTTTGGCTCCTGTCAGTGTCTTCTCTCCTGCGGGTTTGAACTCCTCAACCGCCCCTGGCTCTCCCTCAGACTCACTGAAGCCATGCACAACTTAAGCGTCAGGCTTAATCCCCAGCTTTCCTTTCTACCAAACATCCGTTCCTGTTAATTGCAACATAAGCAATCTGAATTTGACAGCTAATATGTTGTTAGATTCAGCTAAAAGTAATATATGCAAAACCAACATATTCATGAATATGAAGTCTGAAGTCTATTATGTTTTGACTCAATTGGCTATTGTAAATGGGTATTCAGCATATAAATACCTAAACAATGATGACTATGTAGCAATAATAATAATAATAATCCTTGCATTTGATATAGCGCTTTTCACGTCGGGAGGACGTCCCAAAGCGCTTCACAGAACACACTGTAAAGTGAATTGACTGTATATTTGTGGGCGAACGCGGCAGCTAATTGCGCACAGCAATGTCCCACAAACAGTCGTAGATTGAAAATGACCAATTTATTATTGTTTTTTTTGTCTTGGAGGGATTATTATTAGGCGTGTGGAGTAAGGAAACTTGCCCAAGGTTTTGCCCTGCCTGGAATTGAACTCAGGTCTCTCGCTTGCAAAGCAAGTGCTCTAACCACTGAGCTACAGGACTCAGTGTACTGGAAGTCCCCTGCCATTTTGACTGTCTGGAAAGGCATTTGTTATCAGTCTCTTGATGATTTGGCTTTTCAGAAACAAATATATGTCTGGAAAACTTAACCTCAAATTGGTGTTTGGTGTGGGTTCTGATTCTTGCATATTTTAGTACATCTGATACGATGAATGCTGAGCATTCTGCTGTACTGAAAGCAAAGTAAAGGATGATTCCAGTCTACAAGTTTTAATGAGAGGTTTCCAGAACTAAGTCAACTTTCATTAGGCAAAGCAGCCTCAAGAAGGGACATGCTCAATATCTTCAAGATGCTAAGCAGACATGGTTACAGTAGACGCAAAGTAGGCTACATAACTGAAATGTGATTACATAAAATTGTAAACCTCAGTTGACACAAACTAATAAAGGTTTTTTTTCCCTACAGAGTAATATGCACATTTAATCTTTACAAAACTGTTTGCTGTATATAAAATGATATAGAGTATGTCTTATGTAGACATTTATGCCTGGTTCATATTGTACTACTGGAAGTGATTTATTTTTATTGCTTCCACAAGATTACACGATGGCTTTGGATGAAGAAAGGACTTGGGCCCATTTCAGTTCATTGTTCCAGAATACCCATCCCACTATTTTCCCATCATGTAATTTCACTATTTTTAAATGAGTCCGTTGTCTTTGCTTCAACTGCATTTCCTGGCAGTTTCTTTCAGCGTTAATTACACTCTGGATAAAGAAACGCTTCCCAGTGTCTGTCCTTAAATTGTCCTTTGCAACACAAACCTATGTCCTCTTGTTCTGCTGTCCTACTACATCCTAAAAAAAATATTCTGGGTGAGCACTTCAACAATGGGGAGTCTAATAATTTTCCAGCATCATTCATTGTTATCAGGGTAAGAAGGAATTTTGCACAAATAGTTGGCTAACCAGCTCTGATCATTGGTCAGAGTTTAATGTTGAAAGGCTAGGAGTATGATTTTCTTTTATAATATTCAAAATGTTTTTCGAAAGTGTTGGTCAAAAATGTCGACCAATCTATTCTTCTCCAATGTTCATGGTTGTGTCCTTTCCTGGTTTTATTTTTGCCTATCCCAACTTTGTATCTGCCAACGGCTTCTCCTGCCGCTCCCGTACAGTCATATGGTGTTCCTCAGGACTCTATCCTGTCCTCTCCTTTTTAATATCTGCCCTTTAAACCCCACATCTGTGACCTGACATGTTCAGCTTTCCCCCATTTCCATACCATTGCCTGCCTCCACTACTACCTCTCTTCTCAGGCTGCTGAGACTCTTATCCATGTTTACGTCACATCCAGGCTCGACTATGCTAACTCCCTGCTCACTGGACTTTCCAACTCTTCCCTCCAGAAGCTTCAGGCCATTCAAAACTCTGCAGCTCATTTACTCTCCCACACTCAGCTCCATGAGCAGATCACCCCCATCCTTGTCCAGTTTCACTGGCTCCCCATTCCCCAGAGGATTGAGTTCAAGATCCTTGTCCTCACTTATAAAGTCCTCCATAATTTTGCCCCTAATTACCTTTGTGGCCTTTTTAAACCCTACGAACCTGCTTGCTTAACGTTCGCTGCCCTGCCCGCCCCACCTCCCATTGGCAGTCGAGCCTTCAGCCATTTTGCCCCTCCCTGTGGAACGCCATCCTGGAGTCCCTCCTCCTCGCCCCTTCCCTCGCCTCCTTCAAGCTCTGTCTCAAGACCTTCCTCTTTGACCGCACTTTCAGTCATCTTCCCATCCTGAACCCCTGAATGCAACCCCCAAATCGGGTGCAAAGCCTCAACTGTCCAGCGACTTTGAACATCCTCCTGATGTGAAAGGTGGTGCATAAATGCAATTTGTTGTTGTTTGTTGTTGTCAAATAATAATAGTAATCATTGCATCTTATCATGTCATTGAGTCTTCTCAAAGCATTTCATAGAATATATTGTAAAGTGACTGTATTTTGTGGGTGAAATGCAGTAGCCAATTGCGCACAGCAGTGTCCCACAAACAGTCGTGGATTGAGGGAAAGCGATTCGCCAATCAACTAACAACCGGTTCCTACTCACTGCTTACTGTTTACTTACTAAGACAAATAGTATACAGACATCCTGGACTGAAAATAAAAATTATGCCCTCGCTCTGATTGCTATCAAGTGAGCTTAAAAATTAATAATAAGCAATCTAATGTTTTCTCAACAACAAGGCTCCAATGTTCCTCAACCCTAAGGTATACTGTTTTTTCATGGCAAAGTTGTACAGTTTTCAAGCTGACTTACTACAAAACATAGTGTAACACTAGGCATTAATTTTGATCGCTTTCACTTACTGAAAAGTTCACTTAAAACCACAATACAATTCTTACATATTTTGCTGATCTTCTCATTATATGGTTGCTATCAAGGTTTAATCAGAACATCTCAAAACCACTTCCTTTTTAATTTATTGTAAATTTGTAAATTGTTCCCTTACTGCATTGACCTTTTATAAGTCAATGAGAGTTTCAGAGTTGGATATCTGCATCGTTAACCTGTGCGTTGATTATCAACTGCCACTAGCTGTCAATTGGGGAAGAATAAAGTCTCTAATGTGATAACATTTGATTTGTTTCTCTTGTGTGCAAATTGGCTGCTGTATTTGCCTATAAATATACAATTACTATATTTAACAGTGATTACTGCAAATTGCTTTGAGGCACTTCTATGCATGTATAGTGACTAGCAGCAGCCTTAAATTAGTCTTGTTTCATTTTTCTCCTTTCCACAAGCAGCATTTCCCTCTTAGAATATATGGCTTAGCTGTGGTGCTCCTGCAATTGAATGCTGCAAGCAGTCACAGGAGGAGACGCACAGCTGAAATAACTATTTGCATAAGATTGTGAAGAAATGTACCCTGGTTTTCAACTATGGAACAATCACAGCCGAGCCCAAACCTGGACTCACCTAGAGCTCACTTACATGCATTTTCAATGGGGATTCATGGACAATGATCAGGAATGGGGCATGTGGTCTTGATTTTTTCCCTTCGTCTCCGCATTGTAGATTGAGGAAGCAGTGTCCTCAGCTTTTCCGAGATGTTGACTCGTGTGAAGCGTGCTATGTAAATGCATGTTGTTGTTGTAGAGTCTCATAAAAGGCAATTCATTATTGATTGGAATACTGTAAACATAATCCTTGCATTTTTGATATAGCGCCATACAAGACAGTAGTGAAAACCTAGGGCTGATTTTGCAAAAACATACATCAATCGATACTTACAAAGCACCTCATGTGTTTGATCCTCACCAGCAAGCAACACTGGAAACAGAAACAAGATTTTTGCCCTTTCTGCTGTTTCAGTGTTTGAATGGCATGCCTACATGGCAGAAACATCCCCAGCTAACTGCAACATAGCAACATGGTGGGAGCTCAACCTGAGCCAAGAGTGAAACTTGCTGCAATTGCACAATGGTACAATTAGGCTACCAGTGAGCACTGTTGATGTAGAAAGGTCATTTTCTCTTTGTTCAGGCCTCTTGAAAGACAATAGACAAACCCCAACAGAAGACCATGTGAAAATTCTTCTCATGTTAAAATATAACAAGCACAAAAATTTTGGCTGAAACTTATTTGTTTGCTTTTGTGAAAATTTGATTTGGAATCTTTTGGTTTCTCTGCAAATTCTTTTGAAACTGCACTTTTTCACCTTTTGAAAGGGGTTATGTTCCGTTTTTGTTACAAAAGTACTATTATTGTAAACCTCACTTTTTTAGTGGTCAGCTGGGTGTCGTACACATTCGGAAACCCATCATCATGCTTCAGAGTATCTAAACCAGCTGAGATAGATTGTTCAAATGGATTGTGCACCCTTTCCCTGGAAGGACACATCCTGTTTACCTAATTCTGGAAAGTATTAGGTGCAGGTTGGTAAGAGGCAAGGCTTGGGGACCCTACAATGTATGTTGAGGTACTGTTGGAGTCTAACCAACAAAAACCACGTAGCTTGCAATTAATCTCACTGTCTGGTAAGTTTTCCCACTGCTTGCCCAGTTTTCAGGATTAACAGGAGCTGAGTAGGATGACTCCCTGCCCCCAGTGACTAGCCTGCCCTTCCAGGTCCTGCCAAGGAGCCAGGCTGGATGTGCTGTCATCAGCAGTGCCCTGGAATACTGCGGACCCGCCTGGCTCAGGAACCTCACATAAGTCTTATCAGTTGGCAGCACGCATTTAATGTGACTTATGCAAAGTATAAGTTATGTCAAACTTGCAAAAAATGTAAGCTCTTGAATGGGACTTGGGCAGATGTACAACTTGGGCAATTATACAATTTATACAGATCAGACTTATGCAAGTTTTATTGTACATTGTTTTTTCCAGCAATCTATGATGTGTTATTTCTTCACGTTTAGTTTTTATCAATATAGTGAAAAATGTAGGCTAGCAACTAAAGACGCCTCTCAATAGCACCAATCAACCACCCACAATTTCCTGCAAAATTTATCAAATTTCCCAGCAATTTTTGGCAAATATTTCTGCAATTTTCAAACAGAACATTGGTGGACTACATCAAAACTTCTGAGAGATATGGAAAGTTCATCCATCAGTTTTTGGCAGAATAATTCAGAATCTAGATCTTGTTTCAAAACAATCAAAGAAAACCACTAATAGATCTATCAGTTTTGATATATGGTTTGATAATATTTGCACAGAAAGTGTCATGACATTTCTGGGTGGAAATATGTGTCACAAAATTGTGCAGAAAAACACCCAATGCAGAGTTCATGGGATGAATGCAATAATTTGTTCCTGTCTGTAACAATCTGATTCTTGGATCGAGCAAAGGAACAAACTGACCTTTAGATGAAAGAACCAGAATCTCTTACAATTTATCAACACATGGGGAAAATCTTGGTGCTGCTTTGTGTGACTGTATTAAATACTTGTGTCATAAAAAAAATTGTGTTTCTTGGTAAAACGTATTCATTTTTGCAGTTAAATTAATGACAAGCTCAGTTCCAACTTCAAATGATCTATTACAACAACAACAACAACAAGATTCCATTTATAAAGCGCCTTTCACGTCAGGAGGACGTCCCAAGGCGCTGCAGAGTTGGGTCATGACCCGAGCAGGGGGGAAATGGTCAGGGTGAGGGGAGGGAAGGGAGGGAGCGAGGAGGGGGGAAATGGTCAGGGTGAGGGGAGGGAAGGGAGGGAGCGAGGAAGGGGGAATGGTCAGGGTGAGGGGAGGGAAGGGAGGGAGTGAGGAGGGGGAAGAGAGTCGAGAGGGGAGCTGAAGGCTCGGTCAAAGAGAAAGGTTTTGAGACCGGCCTTGAAGGAGGAAAGGGAGGAAGCGGCGAAGGCACTGGGGGATGGAGTTCCAGAGCCTGGGGGCTGAGAGGCTGAAGGCCCGACCACCGATGGTAGGGCGGTTGGGGCGGGGGACGTGGAGCAGACCGGAGCCAGAGGAACGGAGGGTACGGGCGGGTAGGTAGGGGGATAGTTGGTCGGAGAGGTAGGAGGGAGCAAGGCCGTGAGTGGGGGAGGGTGGGGAGGGGGGGTGGTGGTGGGTGGGGTGGGGAGGGGTGGTGGTGGGGGGGGTGGTGGTGGGGAGGGTCGGGGAGGGGGGGTGGTGGGGGGGGGTGATGGTGGTGGTGGTGGAGGGGGGGGGTGGGGAGGGTGGTGTGGGGGGAGGGTCGGGGAGGGGTGGTGGAGGGGGGGGGTGGGAGGGGGTGGTGGTGGGGTGGGGGGGGGCGGTGGAGGGGGTGGGGATCGATAGCTTGGATCAATGTGGAGTGGAAATAATGAGCGGTAGAGTGGATCAGGATATATTTTAGATCAGATAGCTAGTTTCTTTATTCTGTGAATTCCTGAGTAATTTATGAATGTTGAGTAGTGAATAAGAAAAACTGAAGGATTGTTACAGCTTTACACAGAGCGTTACAACACAAAAACATACCATTCAGCAAAATAGTCCCTGCCATTGCTTAGGATCAGTGTGAGCCTCCACTCCAGGACCTCAAGAGAAAATGTGCTTCTATTTTCAAATAATTCCATGGGATCCTTAATATACACTGAGAAATGAACAGATGGGACTTTTATTTTGCCCTTCTTCCAAAAAATGGCACTTTTGGTAATGCAATGATTGTACTTCAGTAGTACCCTAGAGCAGGAGGGTGCGGCGAAAGGAGGAAACCAGAGTGGGAGATCTTCAGTCAGGATCCCAATGTCCTTCAAGCCTTAAAACCTAACCATTGGGGCTTTGAGATCAGAAAGTGTGGGACTTGAACCTACAGTCTTCCAACTGAGAAGCAAGAGTGCTGCAAAATGAGCTAGGATGAGACTTGGAATAACCGTAACATGCATATTTTACTTGTGGCATGATGTTTTGTGCAATTTAATGTTTGTTTTGTGAGTGTTTTGGTTTTCCTTTCCAGAAATCCTGTGTACTTCTAAGAACTGCACTCCATGTCACTGACTCACTTCCATACTAACACGGAACAACTTAGGGAAATTATAATCAGTAAAGAATTAGTACTAGGGAAACTGTTGGGATTGAAAAATTACAAATCCCCTGGACTTGATGGCCTGCATCCTAGGATATTAAAAGAGGTGACTGCTGAGATAGTGTATGCCTTGTTTTTGATCTTCCAAAATTCTCTGGATTCTGGAATGGTTCCCATTGATGGAAGATCGCAAACATAACACTACTATGTAAGAGGGGTGGGAGAGAGAAGATGGGGAACTATAGACCAGCCAAGAGGTGACAAAGGCATGGACAAGAGTTTCGGCAGCTTGTGGGGTGAGGTATTGTTGGAGACGGGCAATGTGGCGGAGATGGCTTCCATCTTGTTGATGTTTAACTGCAAGAAATTTGTGCTTATCCAGGTCTTGATATCTGTCAGACAAGCTGACAGAACATCAGGGAACTGGGGGTTGCAGCTGGAGGAGGAGAAGTAGAGTTGAGTGTCATCCACATACATGTAGAAGTTAACCTCATGTCTGTGGATGACATTACCGAGAGGGAGCATATAGAGGAAGAGGAGGGGGCCAAGGATGGAGCCTTGGGGTACCCTGCAGGTGACTGGGTAAGGGCGAGAAGAAAAACATTTGCAGAAATGTTGTGCTGGCTGTTTGTAAGGTAGGACTCCAACCAAGCGAGTGCGGTCCTACTGAGGTGGATGATGGAGGAGAGGTGGTGGAGGAGGATGAAGTGGTCGACTGTTAAAAGAGGCGGAGAGGTCTAGGAGGATGAGGAGGAAGAGGGAGCCCTGGTTGCAGATAGAGAGGCCCCTTGTAGCGCCCTTCGTGCAGGGTAGCATCTTGGAAGACTTGGAGCTTACCACTGAACATGCAGACGGAGTTCAGTGTAACATTTTCTAAGTTTTTCCTTCCCTTAAAGTCCCTGCCCAAGTCAAGGCTATTAAACAAGTCCTTAGGCAAACACTTGTCACCTCTGCTTCATTCCAGTCTTCCTTAGAACCAGCAGTCTGGGCTCATCAAATAGGAATTTCAAGAGAGAAGTGGGTAGATATTTGGGGAGGTCAAGTTTGCAGGACTATGGGGAGACCGTGAGGGAAGGCAATGATTTGGGTAGCTTTTCAAAGAGCAGGCACTGACATGATGGGCCAAATGGCCTCCTTCTGTGC